>NW_006791814.1:781907-797661 GCF_000442215.2 Lipotes vexillifer
GTGTGTGTGTGTGTGTGTGTGTGTGTGTGTGTGTGTGTGTGTGTGTGTGTGTGTGTGTGTGTGTGTGTGTGTGTATTCCTCTGAGTGTATGTGTGAAGATTTTTGTAATGTCTGGAAAGTTGAAGGAGGGCAAAAGTAAATATACTTTGCCTAAATCAGAGAAGATAGGAAATAAAGTACTCCTTTTTGTTTTGTTTTGGTTTTTTATTTCCTGTCTGTACTGCCAAGGGCAAATCCTTGAGAGGTGGATTATATTTATTGAGGGAGAGGGACCTACCATCATTTAAAGGTAAAAAGCCACTATTTTGAAGGGAAACATTTCTCAGTAAATTGGACAGTTCATCTGAAGAATTGTTAAAAAGGAGTCTTAGAAAAGTGTCAAGACCTTTGGTCCACCTGTTTAGTTTTGCTAACAAGAAGAGTCAGTCTGGGATCAAGAGGCCCCAGATCATCTCAAGTAAGGTAGAGGCTTCTTCAAGTTTAGTCCTTTTAAGGTGCTAATCAGTTACTGTTGTTTTACCTTTCAGATTAGAGCCTCTGGGGATGCAAAAATAAAAAAGGAGAAGGAAAATGGCTTTTCTAGGTAAGATTCCTTGGCTTCCAAGAAGCTGCCTTGGCTTCTCTTTCTCTGTGTGCATCCAGTAGGCCAGCTGCCCACGTTACAGTGTTGTCTGATCTTACCTAAAATGCACTGACTGGCCATCTCCAGGTTTTCGAGGAAGTTGGCAGTGAAAGGACTTGGTCTAAGCCAATGTGAGCATTTCTAGAGTGCCATTTAGTGGGACTGACCAGCACATTTTCTAGAAGGCTGTTTTGAGTGGAGAAGGTTGACAGAAAGAAGCTTTTTTAAACTGAGATATAATTTAACATTCCATAAAATATACCCTTTTAAAGTATACAGTTTATTGGTTTTTAGTATTTCACAAGGTTATATAACCTCCCCATTATCCCTATCTAATTGCAGAACATGTTCATCACCCCCAAAAGAAACTCTATACTTAGTAGTAATTTTGGAATTTCCTGAAAAACCCCTACTCTGAACCCCTACTCTGAATTGCCCCTATGCTGAGGCTCATATTTAGAAACTAACTTGATTTGCATTTTAGGGACAGGTATAGATTTGAGTAGAAATACTTTATCTCTTTTCCAGAAGGAAAGGAAAATACACACAATCTAGAGGTCACTTTTCCTTTACTTTTGGGGGCCATTTTGGTTCTGTTTTCCTCATCAGCCTCAACTCCCTAAAATAAGCCCGAATGTCTCCTCTGGTTTCAAAAAACCCAGAACTTATATGATCATATACTCTCACCTGCTCCACTGAATGGCAGGATGGATTTACGAGGAGTTGTGGGGAGTATTTGCATTACTGTCCAGGGCAAAGTGTTTTGACAGTTTTGCTTCCTTGAAACTTTGAACTTTCAGTTTCGTTTGAGAACATTTTTGAAAATTGTTCCATTTACTCTGGGTCCCTTAGACCAGGCAGAAGCAAGTGCCCTCTTCAGGCATGTTCTGTAACTGTTCTAGGAATGCAGAATAGTAAAATTCAAGAAGCATTAGAGCTGTAAGCTGGGCATTCTGATTTCTTAGATAACAGTGACTGAACACAGGGCAACTATTTTCTGCCAGGAGACTGCCTTGAACTTTTATTAAACTAAGATATGATTAGACTCTCTGGACTTGGTGTGGAGTCCTCCTGGTTCAGTTTCAGACTTTCTGGGCTAGACGGTCAGAAGCACACCGTTAGAGGCAGTGGTCTCTGTGTTCACTTTGCTGGACTGCTCTCTAGCTTGCATCTGTATCGTGGTAGAGAATCCACATGCTTCACTGGATGGAACAGTTTTCTGGTAATTGTTTTAAAAATTCTTTCTTCAGGCCTAGTAACCCTTCCCAAGTGTTTTTAACTTCACTCATGACAGTACTAGGATCTAGCATTTACTTAACTAGTTGGGTAAATGGCAGCATTTCTTTCTTTCTGGTGCAAAGCTTTTGGAGATTTTGGACACTTGGGGATGTGTCAGTGGGGAGAAACAGCTATAGAGGTCAGCATTTGGGGAGTGTGCATAAATAAGGAAAGAAAGCTAATCTGTTTAAACATTCAAAATTCATTTGCAAGCAAAGGGATCCAGTATGCTTGGGGTGGGGGCGGGGGTGGGGGGACAGCATTGAAACCCTGTGAATATCCTTTCTTTGGCAGCTAAATCTGGATGCTTATCCCTTGGCCCCCCTAGAGATGAGTGGCTTTGTGTCTGGAGGCCATTCCCTGTGCTGAGTTAGTTAGCTTTGTAGATGCTTCTGGCTGTGAGCAGTGCAGTTTTGACAAGATGTGCCAGGCCAGGGGACATCCCAGGCTGTGGTGATTGCTGGTCCCATTGGGTTTTTTTTTTTTTAATGTATTTATTTATTCATTCATTCATTCATTCACTCACTCACTCACTCATTTATTTATTTATGGTTGTGTTGGGTCTTCGTTGCTGCACGCGGGCTTTCCCTAGTTGCAGTGAGTGGGGGCTACTCTTCATTGCGGTGCACGGGCTTCTCATTGCGGTGGCTTCTCTTGTTGCAGAGCACGGGCTCTAGGCGCGCGGGCTTCAGTAGTTGTGGCACGTGGGCTCTAGAGCACAGGCTCAGTAGTTGTGAGGCTACTTAGTTGCTTAGTTGCTCTGTAGCATGTGGGATCTTCCCGGACCAGGGCTCAAACCTGTGTCCTATGCATATATGGCAAGCGGATTCTTACCACTGCACCACAAAGGGAAGTCCGGTCCCATTGGTTTTTTTTTGTGTGTGTGTGTGTGTGTGTGTGTGTGTGTGTGTGTTACGCGGGCCTCTCACTGCTGTGGCCTCTCCCATTGCGGAGCACAGGCTCCGGACGCGCAGGCTCAGCGGCCATGGCTCACAGGCCCAGCCGCTCCGTGGCATGTGGGATCTTCCCGGACCGGGGCACGAACCCGTGTCCCCTGCATCGGCAGGCGGACTCTCAACCACTGCGGCACCAGGGAAGCCCCCCATTGGTTTTTTAACTTGTTCCTTCCTCTTTTTGGTTCAAGATAGTCATCTAACAGAATCATCTTTTTATATTCAGAAGGCAGAATCTTACCAAAAATAGGACAAGGTACTCTTCTGTGTATAAAGTAAGTAAACCCAAGGAGGAAGTTGGACAGTGAATAGATTTGGCTTAGAATGACTTCAGTTTGTTTTGGGCCTCAAGTTTGGGGAATACATTTTTATTCCTTTTTTTGTAAAAGCTATATTTTAGCTTTTGGAGCGCTAGAATAATCAGTTCACATTGCTTGAGGGATCAGATACACAGACCCCTCAAATAAGGGGAGGAAACAACTTAGGTTTGTTTCTGTTGTGGTGTGGGTTCCGTTGGCGCAGACAGCTAAGATGTAGTGGAAAGAATCCTGAGAATAAGGAGTCCGGATCCCGAACCTTGATATCGCCTCTTCATCTGTAATTGAGATCAATACTGTCTACCTCACAGGGTTGTAGTGAGAATTAAGTGAGAAAAAGTACTCATGGAAAACCTTTTAATAGGTACACATGTATGTTGTTATCCTTCCACTAGCTACTTCCCGCTACTTTGCATTACTTGATATAATGTAGATGTTCCACCGTTCATTAACTAGCAATTTTTTTCTCTTTAGTCCACCATTGATTAAAGATGAACCTGAAGATGATGGCTATTTTGCTCCTCCTAGAGAGGATATAAAGCCATTAAAGAGACCTCGAGATGAGGATGAGTGAGTATTTCTTATTACTTTAATTTTTTTAAACAAAAAGGAGTCGTTTAGACAATAATACACAGAACAACTGCATTAGTTGACTTTTACTCATTAGGAATTTGTGATTAATAGACTGGGTGACTGATTTCTCTTTGAATTATGAGAAATAGGGTTTCTTAAATAAGTAGTGTGCCTGAGGCTTATTAAATGGAGATATATTTACACTTTTCTTACATTTTTTCTTATTAAAAAGGTAGTGCATATTTATTGTTGGAATTTCAGATAATCCAGAATTCACAAAGAATATTTAAATTATTTAAGTTACTTTAAGTTTATCATCACCTACCACAGACAAGTTTTCATTGCTGAAGCAGTTTTTCCTAGGCTCTGTGCCTGTTAGTACCTTCTGAGTGAAGTTTCCATGTATAGAAGTAATAAAATTGCTCTTACTTAAAACAGTTATTTGAGACTTATATGTACCTCTTTCTCAGGTTCAGTCATTGTGGTTAAATCCTGTTCACTCTTTTCAGTCTTGCAGTTTATTATGTTTTGGGAATCTACAAAGGATTTATGGTAGAAGATGGATGGAAAGGGAGGAGGGAAATACTTAATGAGCTCATTTGTATATATTCAGAATTCATAGAGAATTTCTTTCCTCCCCTTTCTTTTCCATTTACTACTTTGTGGTAGCTCTTGTTGCCCTGTGTGTGTGCTTCCCAGATTTCTGCCTTCTAGTGCTGTCTATTTTTGTATGTATTCCTCTACCACTTCCCTTCCAGGCCTGCGTGTAGTATAAAGTTGTTTGTTTTGTTCTGTATAGGACTATAACTATTGGTCCTTGGTCTGGCCTTCTTTACTTTCTCCATTCCTGTTCTTGACTGTAGAATGCCCAGCCAAGAGTAATAGCAGCCACGCCTGCCTTGGAGGCCGCCAAGAAGAGTTTGGAGGTCCTAATCATATTGGTGAGAACTACTGAGTCACAACTGTGTTAACTGCGTATTCATGTTCCCCTTTCTAGTGCTGATTATAAACCTAAGAAAATTAAAACAGAAGATACCAAGAAAGAGAAGAAACGAAAACTAGAGGAAGAAGAGGTTAGTAAAGAGACTTAGGCCCTTTGGGGCTTGAGTTTGGAATAGGGAGTTTTCCATAAAATAACTTTTGAAGGCCAAATGGGTTTTAGGAATTTATTGCTCTGTTGTAGAGGAAACACTGGGAAAAACTCTTAAGTGTGTTACAGTGGCTACGGCACTGTTAGTTTTAAGATCTCAGCCTTCCTGGGTGTCTACCCATAGCTACGCTGCCAAGTGACATGTTCTTGGAGAAACTGTGCTGTCTTCATACATACAGGGGAAGTATTAGCAAGAAATCATATTTTGGCTTACAACCCAGAAGAGTTTTCCCTAGGAATGTTTTCTAGTGCTTTCTTACATCTAACAAAGCTTGCTCGTCACTCATTTTGGGTAACTCTCCCTATTTAAAGTCCTTTAAATGGGTGTCCCTTGGATACAGGATTAAATCCAAGCTCTTTACAACTTCATCCGATCTGGCCCCTGCATCTTGTGCCTCTTCTCTAATTTACCTTGTTCCAGCCTCACAGACCTCCTTTGCTTCTTTCCACACCAGATTCTTTTGTGCTTCAGGGCTTTATGTAACACATGCTGTTCCCTCTGTCTGGAACACATATACTCTTCCTCTTTTCTTTCTCTCCTAGCTTATAACCTTCCTTAAAATCTCAGTTTCAATTCAGGTACTTTTCTAAGGGTTCTATTTGATGCTTGTGGTAGATTTAACATATACTAATATGGTTCCTTCTTTTGACACTGTCTATTTCTTGGACTAAAAACTGTGGGCGAGTAATTCAAGAAAAAGATGTCAGAAATTCACAGGGGTCTTAATCTTGCACTCTCCTAAGAGAAGGGGTTGAGTAAGTTATTAGCTTTGCTGCATTTGAGTTTAGCCATTGTCTTGGGCAAAATGGATTCACAGGTATAAAGTCGATAGCTTGAAGTATCGTCAGTAAAGATAGTGATAGTAAGGGGCAGTGAATATTAAAAGTGTAATCTATCATAGTAATAATATTAATAATTCAAATTAAATGTACTAGATGCTTACAGTGTACCAAGCACTATTCTTCACACTTTATAGGTATCATTTCATTTAATCCTTATAACAGTCCTTAGAGATAAATATTGCTACTATTATCTCCATTTTACACATGTAGAAACTGAGGTACGGAGCGGTTAAATCACTTGCCTGAAGCCACACAGATACCAAATGGTAAAGCTGGGATTTGATCCCATGTGGTTTGATTCCAGAGCCAGCACACTAGCTGCCATGTTATCCTGCTTCCTGTGGAACTTTGCTGATCCTCCAAATCCACAAGAAGGCAGAAGGAGTGTCTTTAATGAAATCATATTAAGAATATGAATGAGTAGGTCGGCCGTAGAGAGATGATCAGGGCCTGCATTTAGGGAATTGTAGCTTTTCTGACAACTGGCCTGTTCTTGGCAGAAGCTCAAGTGTATAAGAGCCAACTCAAGGAATCAAGAGTGAAATGTTGAGTAGTGAGTATGATAGTCACTCCACTTTCATGTAGATTACCAGTACAGACCAGTCAATAAAGAAATGTAAAACTTTAGCTCTCCATGCGTTCTATATTGCCTTTATGCTTATGTTGCATTTATGTAAAATAATACCTTTCTCTGGGTTTCACAGAGGATAGTAATAACTGTTAAAACCATCTGGGAGAAAGAATGGTTGACTTCATTTATTTAATTGTCTTAGCAACCCTCTCCCTACAGGGGAGGGAAAAAAAAGGCAGGCTGAAAGACTAAATTAATACCCAGTCTTATTGTGGTAGGGACCCCAGATGGCAAGATCAGTCATTAAACCTCACTTGCTGGCTATGGTGTTTTTCATTTCTGGGAATTGTTCTGAAGTCTCCTAGTGACTGATAATCCCATTTTGAGGCTTGAAAACATACGATGTAGCCAGTAGTTTCCTGATGAAACCATCTGCATGCCTGTTCAGAAGCTGTTTAGAGAATGTCTTAACTGAAAAACATTTCCTTTTCCTGTGGTGTGTTTCAGCCTAAACAGTAAACATTATCTGAATTAATGCGATTCTCTAGTATTTTCTCTTCCCAGACATACTTACACGTTTATATTCTCCATTCCTACTTTAAACTATGTGTAGTACTGTAGTCTTTCCCCTTCTTTGTACACTGGAGGCCATTTGCTTTCCCTGAGTTTATCTGATTACCATCCTATCATGTGTAGTCCTAGAATGTTTATATATTCCAGCCATTCCCATGAGTCACATTCTATTATTTTTCTGGTAAACTTGGGCTCTCATCATAGTCAATAGCAGCTTTTTGACCTTGAGCAAGTGACAAAACCTGTTTCAGAGTTTCCTTGACTATAAGTGGAAGAGGTCACACCAAACTATAAAGTTCTTTCAAGTTCTGTCATTCTGTAACTGACTTTAAGATGACTCAAAACCATTTTTCATAGCTATATAAAACTTGCTGAATAAAGACTTAAATTATATTGAATAGTTAGGACAAAGGAAAATATTCTTCAGAAGAGTTTAGATTCTGTTAAGCAGGACTCCCACCTGTTGAATAGCACATTTTTGTCTGGATGTGTGTGTGTGTGTGTGTGTGTGTGTGTGTGTGTGTGTGTGTTTTGAGATTTATCACCTGTATTGATGGATTATACTTGTTTATGTTTGTTCTTTTTCTGTGCTACTGTGACAGCTCATCTAGGGTTACAGTTCAAAGAAATACTATCATGGGAATTGGTAATTGTTGTAGGGCTTCCCAAGTACTTGCTCGCTTACTGCTTCATGACTTTGTGTATGCAAATAGCAGTAATAAAGTATTCCCCCCCCAGGCTCAATCAGAAATTTCAAATTGTATATTTAATACATTAAACGTCTCCTTTACCTCTTATTTGGTGGTATTAGAAGAGGTTTAAAGATGAGTAGATTTTAAAATAAGTGAGGATAATACACTGGGATTACTCTGTCCCAAACTCCACTGAGGCTAAAAAAATACAATTTCCCAGGCTCTTCTCCTACAGAATGAATGTTTTTAACTACTTTCTCAGGTAATCAATGTGTCTGGGAGTTTTAGGAAATACTGCTTTAGAGAAAAGTACCAATAAATTTTTATTCGTCTATCAAATTGAGAGTATTGGACTCAAGAACTTCTCCAGTTCTCATATTCCATGATTCCAGTTTTTCTGTCTAATGGCTCCCCAAAACTACTTTGAGAAGTGTAATTGGTCCTTATTTAAGTGCTTTCTCACCATGTTTCTTTGTAGGATGGTAAATTGAAAAAACCCAAGAATAAGGATAAAGATAAAGATAAAAAAGTTCCTGAGCCAGATAGTAAGAAAAAGAAGCCGAAGAAAGAAGAGGAACAGAAGTGGAAATGGTAATATTTCAGCACTGGGTTAAAATGTTAGCTCTTTTATTCTACAACCTAATGAAACAAGAATATTGAGTATTAAAATGAATAGCTTGATATTTGTGGGAGGAGGGAAGTACTTAAAAGAATCTCTCTGGAATAACATTCTGAAATAAGTTTTGCAGGACCTAGTGAGAACGTTAACTACCTCTTACCCGATTGGATCTCAATACTATGTCCCACCCTATTGGACTACAGAAGTCCTATATATATATGGAAATTTAGCATATGAATAAAGTTGCATTTAAAATGAGAGGGAAAAGATGGATTGTTCTATAAATCATGTTGGGGAAATTGCCTATTTGTTTAAATAAAAAAACCTCCACAAGGAAACCTGGGTGAATATTTTTATAATTGTAGAATAACGAAGACCTTTTGAAGCAAGACATATAAGCAGAGCCATAAGGAAAATATTTATAAATTTGATAAAATTAAAATCTTCTATATGGCACATCAACAAACTCATGCCATTAAAAAAAAAATCCTAAAGGAAAATATTTGTACTACAATGGGCTAAGATTCCTAATATGAAAAAAAAGGTCTTTTAAAACAATTAATGAAAGGAATAGTCTGATAGAAAAATGAGGAAAAGCCAACTCATTAAAGAAGATAAATGATTAACAAACATCTTAAAATATGGTGAACCTCACAAATAGCAAGGAAAGATGCAAAGAAAAATAATAAATGAAACATCTTTTTTTTTAATGTGTCACAGATTAGGAAAGATTAGTAAGTACCAAAACATCTAGGGTTGTAAATATGAGAAAACAGGCATTCTTCTTCACTGTGGGGAGTGAAGATACAGTCTTCAGTGGAGGACAGTTTAGCAATAACAGGTTATTTCTAGATGTTTAGAGTTTTGAAATAAACTTGTATTTTTAATACCGGCTGTTCTTAAAACTTTGTATTATTTGGCCAGTACATCTATACTATACATGATTTGTGTTTATGTTGAAAAAATTCCAATGATTCAGAGGTATACGAATTAGGAAAAATTACAGTTCCCTTTCCTTCTTTCTCCCGTCCCCATTTTTCTTTTCTAGCTTCGTGGTATCCACTATTTGTAGTTTGGTATGTAGAATTCCAGACCCATTGGTATGCATTTACTCTGTGGCTTTTGTAATAGAGAACAGTAATCTCACCAGTACCTCTGAGCAAAGGGGAAACATCAGTGTCCAGAGAGGTGGCTGAGAGGAGCAGAGCTGCAGTGGCAGAAAGGCTCAGCACAGCTGTGCAGTCGGCATTGTTGGTGTGGACATATGTGGGGTTAAAAACGGAAAGTGTAAAGGAAAAATACAGAGGAACTCTGGGCCTTTCTGGGGTCGGTCAGAAAACTAAAGAACATGTGTTTTTATTTTCCTCATTTTTATTTCATTTTTTCCTTTGAAATTAATCAAAGTTTTTAGTGATGGAATATTGAAAGGTTTTTATGACCTTTAATAAAAAAATTTTTTAAGATGAAATGAAGTGATTCTATAAATCAGGGGTTATTATTGGGAGTGGTGAGTTAGTAATTCGTCAGTTTGTTATGTCTCTGGGTCCTGTGGTAGGGTGCTCAGTAAGTTTGTTGAGTGAACAAGGTACTTTCTTTGTCATCACAGGCTCTCTGCTGCCTTCCCCCTTCCTTTGGAGCCCTGGCTCTTATTGGGCCTGGAAGCAGATGTACTCTTTTTCTAGTCCAGCCTTTTGTGTGTGCAATTAGGTATCCTTGAAGGATCTAATAGCCTGATTTTGCTTCTGTGGTTGAAATTCTTGTCAGTGTTACCACACTTTAATTCTGAGAGATTTGTGACCTATGGTTTTTATTCTTGTTTTGGTTTAAGTGGGACCATTGAAGATAGTAGGTTTGGGGCTGAGTAATCTTTGCTACAGCCTCCAGTGCATGCATTTCTCAAGTCTGGTTGTTAAATCGTGTGCATTCTTAAGCACAATGCTTGAAGGTACCACTGTACGTTTTTAGAAGTAGAGAACAGGAATGACTGGCCTCTTAACCTATCGCTTGCCCTTTCCTGCTGTCACTGTAGGCTTACCTGTTAGACTCTGAAGTCGGTGGTCAAGTCCTCAGTGACTGTCACTGAGAGCCTAGTCAGTGAACTTAAATGGCAGATACTCTCATTTTTACTACTCTCTTGCTATCTCACTAAAAGAATTAACACCCTTTACCAGTTTGGTAAATGTGTAGATCTTTCGCTTCCCCCCACAGAGTCATAGACTTGTTCATCCTGCCAAAAAACAAGCCAACTTTGAGCCTTTTCTCCCTCTTTGGTAATTTTGGGAATGGGAAAATGGTCGGGATCCCTGTGGGTTTCTTTACTGTGTCACATTTTCTCCATAGAGACAGTGTTACAAGTGGTGGCAGTATGCTGAGGCTCATTCACAGAAACCTATTAAACCCAGCTCCTCCTATTTTTTAAAAATTTTTTAAATTTTAAATTTTTTATTATTTTTAATTAATTAATTTGTTTTTGGCTGCATTGGGTCTGCGTTGCCGCACACTTGCTTTCTCTAGTTGCGGCAAGCTGAGGCTACTTTTCATTGTGGTGCGCAGGCTTCTCTTGTTGCGGAGCACAGGCTCTAGGCACGTGGGCTTCAGTCGTTGCAGCACATGGGCTCAGTAGTTGCGGCACATGGGCCCTAGAGCATGCAGGCTTCAGTAGTTGCAGCACAGGCTCAGTAGTTGTGGCATGTGGGCCCTAGAGTGCAGGCTCAGTAGTTGTGGCACACGGGCTTAGTTGCTCTGTGGCATGTGGGATCTTCCCGGACCAGGGCTCGAACCCATGTCACCTGCATTGGCAGGAGGATTCTTAACCACTGTGCCACCAGGGAAGTCCCAGCTCCCCCTATTTTTAACTGTTACTCGTTGTAGCTATATAGGGTTTCAGTGCTGCTTTGAGTTGAGTGTACTTTTGTGTCAGGGTTGGCCTGTTGGAACATAAGTCCCATGTTTATTCTAAACAGATGATTCTTCATGAGAATATCTAGAAACTGGGGAGTTTGTTGATGGTGTTAAGTGTGATTAAGTACATGTTTTTCTTAACTTTGTTGGTGAACCATTGATGGGGGCCTTAAAAGGCCAACACTACTATTTTTATTTGTATAGTAGTAGTTGCCGATCCAATGATATCAGCATGTGTCATAGGTTATGTTCTTCTTTCTGTTTAAACTGAGGTTTAGTGTTGAGTGCATCTCTTAATTTGCTTAAATGGTTAAGAAGTTACCATGAGCCCTCAGGATGAATGTCACAGAATAGAAAGAATTATAAAAAGTTGGAATCTTAATTAAAAAGCACTGGAGTTGGGAATTCCCTGGCGGTCCAGTAGTTAGGACTCTGCACTTTCACTGCTGTAGGCCCAGGTTTGATCCTTGGTCAGGGAACTAAGGTCCCACAAGCTGTGCTGCACGGCCAAAAAAAAAAAAAAAAGAAAACAAAACAGTGGAGTTGATGAGAAGAATGGAACCAAGTCCTAGGATAAAGGAAAACATGGTGCTCTGGATCCCCATACAGTTACTCTGTGACTGCTATAGATAGGCTTCTTGCAGTTTCTCCCATCTCTGTACACACATCCATCCATACATACGTATTTTCTCTGATTTGGAGAGTAAAAGATTCTGGGGGAAGTGTGCAGTTAAGTGGTATTATAATACACTTTGTTGTGCAGTGATCCCGACCACCATCCGCCTCCAGAATTCCCATCACCTTGCAAAACTGAAACTCTTTTTTAAACAATAACCCTCCTTCATTCCCCCTTTTCTCGTCCTCAGTAACTACCATTCTACTTTCTGTCTCTGTGAATTTGATTAATCTAGGTACCTTGTATCAGTGAAGTCACAACATCTGGCCTTTGGTGACTGGATTATTTTACTTAAGAAAATGTCCTCAAGGTTCATTCATGTTGTAGCATGTCAGAATTTTCTTCCTGTTTCAGGCTGAGTAATATTCCATTGTATGTATAGACTACTTTGTATTTATCCACTCATCTGTTAATGGATGCTTAGGTTGTTTATACATTTTGGAAGTTGTGAATAGTGCTTCTGTGAACATTTGTGTACAAATATTTGTTTGAATGCCTGCTTTCAGTCCTCTTGAGTGTATTCCAGGAGTGAAGTTTCTAGATCATATGGTAATTCTATGTTTAACTTTTTGAAGAACCGCCATATTGTTTTCTACAGCTGCACCCACTTCATTCCCACCAGCAGTGCACAAGAGTTCCAGTTTCTCCACATCTTCATCAACACTTGTTATTTCTGGTTTGTTTTTGTTTTTTAAGAATAGCTATCCTAGTGGGTGAGAGTGCTATCTCATGGTTTTGATTTACATTTTCCTAATAATCAGCACCCTTATCAAAAATTATTTGACCTTGGTTTTATAGTAATGCTATTGTTACAGCACAGTTTTTGATACATGTAACTTTTATTTGATGTTTCTGAACTTTAAAACATTGGCGTTGGAAGATGACAGGAAGGAATAGAATATGCTTAACTGGCCTCCTGAATAATTCTGTAGAACTGTAGGACTTTTCATTTTAAGATAGGAATACCAAAGATTAAAATCTGTGAAGTTTTAAAGTATTCTATCTGTAAGACAACTGACTGACTCTTTAAAAAACAAAATGGTGGTGGTGGTGGTGGTGGTGAAGTTTGTCTAATTCTAGAGAAAGAGACTTTGAGACATATCAACCAATTGCAGTGTGTGGTCCTTAATTGTATCCTAGTCTATAAAATACTTTTTGGATATAATAGGGATGTTTTGAAT
Source organism: Lipotes vexillifer (assembly GCF_000442215.2). Lineage (NCBI taxonomy): Eukaryota > Metazoa > Chordata > Mammalia > Artiodactyla > Lipotidae > Lipotes > Lipotes vexillifer. The sequence goes on from NW_006791814.1 coordinate 794,857, forward strand.
ATGGTCTGAGTATTTGAAGGATAGATACTAGGGAACTATTACATGGGATGATAGTCATTATGTACTTTCTCAAAGGGTTGTTTTCCCTTACACCTTCACCTGGCATCTCCATTCCCAGGAGGCCTTTTCCTATTATCAGCTGTATAAATAATACCTCTGTCATGTACACCGTTGTGGCTTACTGTTACATCATTGTGATAAAACAGTTGTTTCCATATCCATATCCCCTACTTATTGCTGAATAATGATCTCATGTACTTGATATCTTTGGACTAAACTGCTGAAATATATTTTCCTCCATTCACCTGATTATTCCATTACATTTGTTGTGAGTGAAGGATGCTATTTTTTTTTTGACCCAGGCCTTGAATGTGGGGCCGAGAGTCATTCCAGAGCACCAATCAGTTGAGCAGATAATTATTTTGGCATTTAATAGGTGATAATCTCTATATTAGGTGAAGTGATCACTAAATGAGGTTGTACTTTGTCTTTTAAAGGTGGGAAGAAGAGCGCTATCCTGAAGGCATCAAGTGGAAATTCCTAGAACATAAAGGTCCTGTATTTGCTCCACCATATGAACCTCTTCCAGAGAATGTCAAGTTTTACTATGATGGTGAGTTGTTCCAAGGTTGTCCAGTTCTTGGCCAAGGCAAGAGTCTGCTTCTATTTAGGAATAGAAAGTGAGGAAGGATCTTGTGCTGTATAATCCTTTTTGTTTGTTTCATTTTGTTTTATTGTCATCGTATGGTTTGGGGAAAGGGCTATCAGGTGTTTACTTAACTCTTAAAAGGCCCATTTGGTGCTGAAAAAGTGCCGTGAGAGAGGGGCTGTCTTATCTCCCTTGTCTCCCTTTGAGACATGGTCCCAAAAAGGTCCATCTACATAGGTCACAGCACTTGGTCCACAAGCCTAATGTTTTTATCTGAACTTCACTTCTAAGGAGCTACTCTTTGTAAGAGTTACTAGAAAAGCCTGACTTGAATGGTAGTATTTTATTTTAGTGACATAATGCAAGCTGACAAGCTGCTCATTGCTAGAAATAGTATTTAGTACTTGGTTGAGGATTAATTAGTCTGCCATCAACATGTAGGTAGGGCTAATAGGTGTCTATCACTCACTCTACACAGCACAACACTATGCCTTTTCCCTTTATGCAGTCAAGTCTGATGAGCTGCTCTGAAGAAATATCCTGCCTAGTTCTCTTAGAACTCTCAGAATTGTCTATTAACTGTCACTGGTATTTCTGTCCTTGGGTTGAAAATTTTGAGAGTAGTGTTTGATGCTCCCTTATTGGCATATAGCAGTATGCAGATGGTAATACTCAACTGATTTCCCTCATTCCAAGAGTTTTCTCCAGAAATGGCTAGAGCATTATTCCTCAAACTCTCATGTGCTTTAGATTCACCAAGTGGATCTGGGCCCATTTAATTGGTGTTGAGTGATATTGGGTGCTTCTGAACCAAGTGGTCTGCTGACCAAACTTTTGAGAAACATTGGGCCAGGAGGACGGCTGAATAGCATCAGTGGTGAACACTCAGAGTTCTGGTATATCTCTGTGTCCACGAGCAGTGGCCTCAGGCCATGGATGCTTATAGGTCAAGGGTAGTAGTTTATACTGAAAGGCCGGGTCTTGCAAGTGAGGAACATGTCAAACTTGGCAAGCTGGAATTCTTTTTTTTAAACTGTATTTATTCAGCATGCCTGTATTCAGACACCAAGACCCAGCAGCGACAATACTGATGAATCCCTGATCTCATGGACTATGCCATCTAGCAGGACCTTATAGCCTCAGTGACAAATGCTTATATCAGATAAACATTCTGACCTATGTTGACTGGACAACACAGGACAAGAGTACAGAGTTCTGCTGTCAGCCCTCGCAGTGGGTCATTCCTGGAGACTCTCAAATGTGACTCAAAGCTAAAACTCCAATGAAGAGAAAGAGCCTTAGATAATCATAAAAGTTCAGGTATTCTGTAACCCTAGTATGGGTTTACCAAGAGCTTTAGAATGCTCAACTGGTAAAGCCTAACTCTGAGGTCCAAAGTGATTTGAAGGAAAGCTAGATTCCTTTCTTTAGCCTTTGGGTTTCTCTTAATTTCCAAGATGGGAATTCTTGCCTGGTCATCCTTTATAGGAGCTCCAGCTCCAGGGCTCTCACATTTTCTCATTTGCTCTTTCTCAGATCTCTTCCCTTTGATTAGGTAAAGTCCCACACTGCAGTAAGTCAAGAAGTTATATTTGACTTAATAGTCTGGAGTGATACTGTCAGTCCTGCCTGCTCTCTAGGGAAGAGAATTCTCAGACTCCTTTAGCACTTGCCAGGGAGGTGGGGAACGGACTGGCTGAAGCAGTGAATGGCCTCTAAGAAACTACAGTTTTCAGCTCTGACTCAGCAGTTTCTTACTCCTGGAGCTCAGCCTTTTCTACAAAGCACTACCATTGTCAGGAACCTTTAAGTCATCCTCCTACCCTTCTACTGCTGGGAGCTGTCATTTCATCTTTTGACAGCTCATCTAAAACAGGAGGCGTCAAAATTGTTCTCTATTGGGACAGAATTGAGTAAAATTTCCCAAAGAGTATACCAGACATACCTGAGAACAGTTTACATTGTTTCTTGCCTTTTATTTTATTTCATTCATTTTATTCTTAGTGACTTAATGGTTTCCTTTATATTGGAAGCATGTTACATCTTAACTGGCAACACTGGTTCCGACTTGAGTGGGGGAATTCTAAAGAAGTGCAGGAAACTCTTGAAAGCCAGCCTATCCTCCTCAAGGTGTCATCTTTGTTAGGAGCAGGAAT
>NW_006791814.1:797734-806114 GCF_000442215.2 Lipotes vexillifer
AGGAATGTTGAGAGGGGAAGCCGCGCCACCTGCTGGCCTTTTAAAAGTATAAATTTCAAGCAGGTTCTTTCTGTCTACCCTGAAAGTTTCAGTTTGGAGCTGCAATTCCCTGTATCAACCCTACAATCAGGGATAATAACTTTCTAACTATCATGAGATGAGATGTCTTCTGAGTTTTGAAATGAATGGATTTCTGGTTAAGTTTTAGTTTTCTGTAATAAATGGGAAAATCCTTGGTGAATTATTAGTACCTATGTAATAGTAAGGCAGTGGAGAAACATGTATGCCAAGAACCCCAGTCATCCCTGTGTTCTGGATGAGCCCTGTTTCCCTGAAAGAGGCAACCTCATGAAGCCTGTGTTCCAGGGCATCTCAAACTCTAGTGTATACACAAGCCACTTGGGGGTCTCATTGAAATGTACTTTCTGGTCAGTAGGTCTGGGGTGGGGCCTGAGATGCTACACTTCTAACAAACTCCCATGTGATGTCAATACTGCTGGTCCATGAACTATACTTTGAGTAGCAAGGTTCTAGAGGAATGTCTTACTTAGATTTTTCATATGGGATATCTGGGCTTGCCTGCTGTAAATATATATTTTTAATTCATATTCCACCCACCTAACTTTGAAGAAGAAAGATGCCTATTTCTTTTCCCCACAATTCCTTTCTTCCACTCCCTGCCCTATCCCTTCCTCCCCTTCTTGAACAGAAGCTGTTTAGCTTAGCAGTGGCAGGAGTCCCTCTGAGGATTTGATTTTTAAAAACCATTGAAGAGGTGTAAAGGACCCTGCTTGCTGAAAGGAAAAGGAAGAGTGACTGGGCCTCCCCCAGGTCATCCCTGTCCTGAGCAGGCTCCTGGGAACAATTTACTGGCATAGTCTCCAGAGAATGACCCAGGTAAATATCTGATACAGAGAAGGCGAATTTGTACAAGTAGATACAAATCAATATACTACTGTCTTTGTTGTTATTGTTGTTACCACATGTCACCAGACCTTTATATACATACCTTGGGAAGGTAAACCATTATTAAAGAAGACGTCTCCAGAGCCTCAGTGTTTATCCTCAGAACATGAATACTACACCTCATTGTTTGGAACCACTTTTTTCTCTAGGTAAAGTCACGAAGCTGAGCCCCAAAGCAGAAGAAGTAGCTACGTTCTTTGCAAAAATGCTCGACCATGAATATACTACTAAGGAAATATTTAGGAAAAATTTCTTTAAAGACTGGAGAAAGGTATTGTAGCCTATATATTGATATCCTAGTACCTTACAAAAATATTGATCAACTACTAAGTAATAAATTGTAATTTTACAAAAAGTTCCCTGATGTACAATTTGAGTTTTATGAATTTTATTGTATTAAAAAATTGGGGGAGGGGGTTCTGTTCATTTACTGTATTATATAGGTTTTCTGTCCAATAAGAATACCTATATTTCTTTCCTGTCAGCTGTCATAGGACTGTAGGGGGTAGTTTATCAGATTAGGCCAAAGAGAAAACCTCAGCTCCAGCTGAGCAAAGCAAAGTTTGCCTCTGCAGGACTGCCCTCTGTCTGCTATTGCAAAGAGACATGCATTAATGTTGTCCTGTTCCCTCTTGATTCATGCTCGTTAGCTTTAGGTACTTTCTGCTCTTGAAACCACATATCTATCCTGTATCTGCCTACGTGATTTTAAACAATTTCCTTATTCTCAATATGGATAATATGAACAGAGGCTGAGCTGAAGTTTACCTTCTGAATAGCTCTAGAAGTAAGATTTAATAAGTGAAGAGAGCAAGGATGTTTCTAGGAGAGAATGAATGTGGGAATATTTCTCCCATTACTAAAATGAACGATGTGTATTCATGTTTCCCCAGCTGTAGTACTCATATGCTTAGGGGGTTGTGGCAGTGTGCCAAGGAGTACGAGAAACTACATAAGAGTATTACCCTTTTCAGTGTTAAGTTCTTTTGAATGTTCTTCTATTGAATACATAGTTATAATAGAATGAAGTAAGAAATGTGTTCCTTTTTTTTCAAAACTCACAAGTTTAGATTGACTACCTCGCCAGATATCCTTTGAAAACATGATGCTTTGCTGTAACTGCAGAAAAACCAGAGGGCTTTTTAGTTTATTTACCTTCTTCTTCTTCTGTCTCCCCCTTTTCTTTTAACTAGGAAATGACCAATGAAGAGAAGAATATTATCACCAACCTCAGCAAATGTGATTTTACCCAGATGAGCCAGTATTTCAAAGCCCAGACAGAAGCTCGGAAGCAGATGAGCAAGGAAGAGAAACTGGTACTGCAGAATTTCTTAAACCTCTGGAGAATTTTAGAATAGTGATCAATTTATCTAATTTTCTTCTTGTTTCTTACAAAACAGTTTTGACTTTAATGATTTCACATGGCTCTATACTAAAGATGTAGGATTCTCAGCCTAGTGAAGTCTAGAATTTCTTAAGGGTTTTATGTAGACTGAAAATTGTGAATAAGCACTGTGTTTAATGGCTCAGTATGAGAACCCTGGTGTTCTGTTGATCTAAAAACCAGCCAGTAGCTCCAATAATACAGTATTTAAGGATGGGCAGATCTGACCCACAGTGGCTCCTGGATGTTAAGGATTTAAGACAGATAAAATCATATTGGCCATGTGTATACACACACACACACACACACACACACACACACACACCTTTGACGTATTTTACTCTGGAATCTAGGCATGCTCATCCATCTTCGTCTTCTAGCCGTGGCCAACCTCATTCCTGAAGGATCTTTCCAGTATCCAGCTGGGATGTCACTTTCTTCTAGAATACTGGTAGGCAAGCTATAGATAGGCTGCTTGTTTTTGTAGAAAAGTTTTATTGGAACATGCCACATCTGCTTGTTTACCTATTATCTATGGTTGCTTTCATGCAACAGTGGCAGAGTTGAGTAATTACAGCAGAGACTGTATGGCCCTCAAGCCTCAAACATTTTCTATCTAGAATCAGAGGTCTAGGAGTTAAGGATTTTAAGGAATTCTTTGCACTTCAAGGCCTTGTAGTTTCAGTATATTAAACTTGCGTGTTTATATAATTTAGGCCATTGTCTTTATGTAACTCATTGTTTGAGGGTGCCTATTTGACCTTCAGTTTAAAAAATTAGGAGTTACTATAGGGATCATAAGAATGATCCCTGCACCAGGCTTTTTAGTCTCAGCTTGGTCTTTTCTCCAGTATTCCCAATTAGTGAAATTTGGTTTATTTTTCACTTCAGGGGTGTTTTTCAAATTAAAAACCACTTTAGGGAGGGTTCATTTTTGTTTTTTTTTTAATATTTGTGTATTTGTTTTATTTATTTATTTGGCTGAGCCGAGTCTTAGTTGTGGCACGCGGAATCTTTGTTGCCACGTGCAGGATCTTCATTGCGGCATGCAGGATCTTTTAGTTGGCGGCATGCAGGATCTGGTTCCCTGACCAGGTATCGAACCTGGGCCCCCTGCATTGGGAGCACGAGTCTTAACTACTGGACTGCCAGGGACGTCCCTAGGGAGGTTTTGTTTTGTTTTGTTTTTTAATTTATTTTTTTGTGGTATGCGGGCCTCTCACTGTTGTGGCCTCTCCCGTTGCGGAGCACAGGCTCCGGACGCGCAGGCTCAGCGACCGTGGCTCATGGGCCCAGCCGCTCTGCGGCATGTGGGATCTTCCCAGACCGGGGCACAAACCCGTGTCCCCTGCATCGGCAGGTGGACTCTCAACCACTGCGCCACCAGGGAAGCCCCCTAGGGAGGTTTTTTAAGTAACACCATGTCAGAGCCTTGCCAAGGACACCTGTTGCCAGCAAGTTGTGGATTTTTATCTACATACAAGGCAGCAGGACTTACTTGAATTGCTGAGTATAATATGAAGGAAGAGTCAGCAGAGGGTAAAGAGGCTCCAAATCATTCCATCTTTGGAGCAAGGGTCACAGTATAAAATATATGTACCCATGTACTAGGAAAGAATCCATAACAGGTTTCTTTGCACTTGAAAACCCACGTGAAATACTGTTCACATGGGAATTTTATTGTATTTAAGCTTGAAAAATCTCTTTGGTCTTCTGGGAATTTCCTGGCAGTCCAGTGGTTAGGACTCTGCACTTCCACTATAGGGGGCCCATGCAGCCAAAAAAACATCTCTTAGGTTTTCCTTTATCTGAATTTGTTTCCTAGTGATTTTTAGACTTTTCTCTACCTTGACCTGTCCTCCCACAAGAGCTAAGAATGTATGAGTTGAGCACAGTAATTTGAATCCCTTTTGAGTACTTCCTTGCCATCTTCCAGAAAATCAAAGAGGAGAATGAAAAATTGCTGAAAGAATATGGCTTCTGTATTATGGATAACCACAGAGAGAGGATTGCCAACTTCAAGATAGAACCTCCTGGGCTTTTCCGTGGCCGTGGCAACCACCCCAAGATGGGCATGCTGAAGAGACGGATCATGCCTGAGGATATAATCATCAACTGTAGCAAGTGAGCACAGTTCATCCTTTGGCCGGAAATGAAGTGGAGGGCTTCCTTTGTTCTTGGCAGTTGGGAGTTTTTCCTACATTACAGAGGACTGTTTGGGAGCAGCATGGTATTTCTATGTGTAGATATCCAAGTGTTTATCACGTATTGACTGGTGAGGAGGAAACCCGGAAATACATGCTCAGCAGATTTGTCTACTTCAGGTTATGAAAGGTGAAATTGCTCATTACTTCTCACCTCACTGCTCTCACTTTATTTCCACAGAGATGCCAAGGTTCCTTCTCCTCCTCCAGGTCATAAGTGGAAAGAGGTCCGACATGATAACAAGGTTACTTGGCTAGTCTCCTGGACAGAGAACATCCAAGGTTCTATTAAATACATCATGCTGAACCCTAGCTCACGAATCAAGGTAAGGGGTAGCTAAGAGCTGCACCAGTTAGTGAGGCTGATAATCTCTGTCTTTTTGTTGAAATCTAATGTTCTCAGCCTCTAGAATCACTTTGACAAATTGAAAAACATCCCCACAAATAGAAGGTAATTTCATAATTAGCGTTATCTGGTGATGTCCCTAAGATATATCCATTTTTTACATCACATTGTAATCTTATTTATTAATTCACAAATATTAACTGAAATCCCAGTATGAGCCTGGCACAGTGTATGCATGGTGCTAGGAATTGTGTTGGTAAACAAGATGGACACAGTCCTTGCCTTCCCATTGTTTACTGTCCAGTGGTCAGAGTGCAATGAAGAACGTGGTAAATGTGTATGGCTTCTACAGCTAGTTCTCTTCCTCGCCTTCCTTGGCTCTGAAGAAAGGAATGTAATTACTCTGAATCCAGAAAGAGGTTGTAAAATCTAGAGTCTTACATACTCTGTCTTCCTAAGGTTTCATCTGGGTAGATTCCACCAGGACCAAGTGGGATAATGTATGTGAAAGCATATCATAAACTGTTGAGTACCCATGTGCTGCTATTTATTGATACTGCTATTGAAAGGAGAAAACTGTCTTGGAAGGGCAGTCAGTTCTTGTTAGCCTGCTAGGCATACCCTGCTTGGGCAAGTCCCTCAGACATACTATGGAAATGTGAACGGCAACTTAAAAGAGATGGGCTCCACAGAAGAACAGTCAAGGAATTAGTTCTGTATAGACTGACTGTTTACATGCAGGGGACTGAGGCTAAAGACCCTCTTAATCTTGGTTTATAGTTTATTAAACACTTGTTAAGATTTGAAAGCCACAGCTCAAAAGGCTGTGTGTCTTTTCAAGACTAAATGCACATTTTCTAGCTTATAGTCCTGTGTCCTAATGAAAAATACCCATGTATATATTTTCTTCAGTGTAATTGGAAAATGTCACTGTTTTTAGTTTAGAGTAAGTATAGAATCAGAAAGAGAACCCCCGTGGCAAGTAAAAGTCAAGTCATTTAAAGAAACATGTTGTATTCCTCTTCTGAAATACCACCAAGCTGTAGGGCTACCAAGGTGGATAAACAATGGTTTTAGCCCTCAAGGAACTTATGGGCTGCTGGGCAAATCGTATAAGAAGTCAATTGTGTTGGAAAGGTAAATGTTGAATGCTTCAGATAAATGGAGTAGTTATTCCCAGCAGTTAGAGATTAGAAACAACTTTATGAAGGAAATTTTGTTACAGTTAGGTCTTAAAAGAGAGGCATTTAAAACAGACAAATGTGTCATTATGGACAGAGACGAGGAGTATGAAAAGGAGTAACAGAAAGAATTGTCAAGTGATGGTTGCACAACATTGTGAATGTGCTAAATGTCACTAATGGTAAATTTTATATTATGTGTGTTCTACCACATAAAAAAATTTATCAAAAGATTTTGGATTACTGTTAAAGTATTTTCACATAAGTTGACATTTGATTCTGTTAATAACCACACCAGACATGTACTAATGCCATCGTTGTACAGATAAATTTAATCTCTGAGAGGCCAAACTGTTGCCAGCCTTAAATGCCATGCTAAAGCAACTAGACCATGTTCTGCATTTGATGGAGAACCACTGGCTTGGAACAGAGGAGTGTCTTGAGCATAACCCAACTTGAGCAAGATTTACAGGCATTACACATAAGCAAATCAATAAATACAAACTGTTGTACATGCTGCAAAGGATACAGGGTACCTATTTGAGAGTATGCCAGGGCACCTGATCTGGCTTCTGGGGTTTAGGAAAGGCCCTTCTGAGAAAGTAACATTTAAGATGAGACTTACAGAATGAATAGGATTTATCCATGGAAAGGATAGGGGAATGGGCATTCCAGACAAAGAAAATAGCCTTTTGAAATCCCTGAGGTAAGAAGGAGCTTGCGTGTTCTTGAGGACTGAAAGGCGAACATCGTAATTGGAGTATAATGAGCAAGAAAGAGGCATAATGAGAGGAGACAGGAGAGAGGGATGCAGGACAGATCTTCAGACTCTTCCTTTAAAAAAATTTGAAGTTTTTTTTTTTTTTAATGTGGACCATTTTTAAAGTCTGTATTGAATTTTGTTACAGTATTGCTTCTGTTTTTTAATTAATTAATTTATTTATTTTTGGCTGCGTTGGGTCTTCGTTGCTTCACGCTGGCTTTCTCTCATTGCGGGGAGCGGGGTCTACTCTTTGTTGCGGTGCGCGGGCTTCTCATTGCGGTGGCTTCTCTTGTTGCGGAGCACAGGCCCTAGGTGCGCGGGCTTCAGTAGTTGTGGCTCGCGGGCTCCAGAGCACAGGCTCAGTAGTTGTGGCGCATGGGCTTAGCTGCTCCGTGGCATGTGGGATCTTCCCGGACCAGGGATTGAACCCCTGTCCCCTGCATTGGCAGGCGGATTCTTAACCACTGTGCCACCAGGGAAGCCCTTGCTTCTGGTTTTATGTTTTGGTTTTTTGGCCACGAGGCACGTGGGATCTTATTAGCTCCCCGACCAGGGATAGAACCTGCAACCCCCTGCATTGAAAGGCGAAGTCTTAACCAGTGGATCACCAGGGAAGTCCCTAAAATTTCAAATCCAGTAGGAAGCCGCTGGGTTTTAAAGAGGGGAATAATGCGATTTGTGTTTTAGAAACCTGTGATATAATTGATCATTCTGCTGCTCTGTGGAGACTGGATTGGACACAGACAGGAAGTAGGGAGACCAGTAGGAGGCTGTTGCAGTACTCCAGGCAAGAAATGGCAATGACCTAGACAAGATGATGGCAGTGGGGGTCAAGAGAGGGGAACAGATGCCAAATACATGTGTGCTCTTACAGGCAGGATTAGAGTCGATAGTAGGAGAGTCTCTGAGGGTTGAGAGACTCGTTAGACAAGCTGGTGGAGCTCCTCAAGGGCAGAGAGCCAGCCAATTTTTATTCAGACAATATCCAGGTAACTCCTGTGCACTGTAAGGATTTGTGCAGGTTTCTGAGTGATGGTTATGGTAGTGAACCTAGAAAGCCACCTAGATGTAGGCCCTGCCTAGAACCTTATACCCAGGACAGAGTGGCTCACTCTAGCAACTGGGTTGGGATCCTGAGTCATGAAAAATGGTTAAAGCTTTGGCAAGTGGTACTGTTGAGGGGGAAATAAATGTGATTTCTTAAGCTTTCTGTCAGTCCTCCTCGGTTATGTCCCACTCAGCAGAACGGATCTTCAGAGGTCGAGGTTTTGACAGCATGTTAAATGGTTTTATAACTGCACTGCCAGCAGGAGAAGCATTCTCTTTTTAGATAAAAAATAGAAAGATACAAGTAACGGGTTTTATTTTCAATGAAATATTTCAAATATACAAGAATAGATATAATGAACACTTATATACCTACCATCTGGCTGTGTCAAACCTTAACACCATGTCCTATTTCAGTTGCTTCATTTCATAAAAAGTATTCTGAAAACCATAGCTTGAAGCCCACTAGGTACCATTCATCTCTTTCCC
>NW_006791814.1:806124-820007 GCF_000442215.2 Lipotes vexillifer
TAGAGAATACTATATTGAATTTAATGTTTTCATTCTTGTGTGTATTTTTACAGTATGTTATGTGTGCATGAACAATATGTAGTATTGTTTTACAAGGTTTGATTTTAAATTGGATATGTTATTGAGATCGTTCTGCAACTTATTTCACCCAGCTTTGGTGTTGAGATTTTATTATCTTGATATACATTTCTAATTTATCCATTTTATTTGCTACATGGTATTCTATTATATAAAAAATTATCTGGGGCTTCCCCGGTGGCGCAGTGGTTGGGAGTCCGCCTGCCGATGCAGGGGACACGGGTTCTTGCCCCGGTCCGGGAAGATCCCACATGCCGCGGAGCGGCTGGGCCCGTGAGCCATGGCCGCTGAGCCTGCGCGTCCAGAGCCTGTGCGTCCGGAGCCTGTGGTCCGCAACGGGAGAGGCCACAACGGTGAGAGGCCTGCGTACCACAAAAAAAAAAAATTATCTGTTCTCCTGTCAAGAGACACTTCAGATTTACAGTCATTAGCTAATATAAATAGTGCTGGCATAAACACATTTTCCTTGTGTGTACAGACGGAAATGTCCCTTAAAAATTCTTTATTAGATATTTCCAAATTGTTCTCTAAATTACTTGAACGAGTTTACATCACCACCATCCTCCCAACATTGAGCACAAGTTTCTCTTTTTTCCATGTTTCTAAGATTTTGCTTTTTATATTTGGATCTTTGATCCACTAGAATGTATTTTTGTGTATGATGTGAGGTTGAGATTTAATGTATTTTTCCCAAATGCATAACCAGTTGTCCCAGAACAGTTTAGTTGTGTTACCCCTCTGTCATATATCACATTTGTACACATATGTCATATTGTTTCTGGGCTCTCTGTCCTGTTTCATTTGTCTGTTTCTTCATCAGTAGCATACTCTCTGAACTACTGTAGCTTTATAAAGTCTTACTATTGAGTTGGACAAGTTTCCTTCGTCTCATTCTTCAAAATTGTCTTGGCTCTCTGCTGTTCCACATTAATTCTGAGATAAATTTGTCAAGTTGTAATGAAGACTATTGAGACTTTTCTTATAAGATTGCATTGAAATGATAGATTAATAGGGAGAAAATATTGAGATTATTTTATTGAATCTTCCAATCCATGAACATGTTATACCTCTCCATTAATTCATGTCTTTGAATGTATCCTTCAATATTGTTTTGTAATTTTCTCCATAGAGGTATTACACATTTTTTTAAACTTTTCTTAGAGACCTTATAGTTTTTTGTGCTATTGAATAAGTATTTTTTGTTGTTACATTTTTGTTTGTTATTACTGGAATGGTAATGCTATTGATTTTTTTAATATTGATCTTCTATCTGGCAACATTGCTGAACTCTTATTCTAAAAGTGTCTGTGTCTTTTTGGAGTTTCTATATAGTGACACTATTTTTATATTTTTAAAAAAACAATCATCCATGAAACCTTAACTTCTCACTAGTCAGCTATTGTCATAGTCAAATACTTGATTAATTTCTGTACTCAGTACCTTCTCTCTGGGTTTACTTGTTGAAATACATCCTTTATCGTTTATTTAGTGAGTTTCCATAGGTGGCAAATTTTTCTTTTATCTGAAAGTTTCTTTATTTTCGTTATGATCTGTCTTTTCTCCAGTAAAGAATGCATCTTTATTATTGGCGATCTATGGTGTATCTAAGTATACATATATTTTTAAAGATACTCAGACTAGACTTTGAATTTGAGGACAAAAGCATTTTTATTCTAGAAAACTCTCAGCCATTATTTCTTCCATAGCTTCTAGGCCATTCCTCTCATTTATTTGTCTCTTTAGGTCTGGTCTTCATTTCGGGGGAGTTCTAGAGACTTACTTCTGTTCACTAATTCTCTTTTTGATTATATCCAATCTAAAGTTTATCCCACCTATAATGTGTTTCAATTATTATTTTTGTTTTCAGGATTTCTAATTATTTTTGTTTCATATTTACCTGATTTCATTTCATTTCATTTAAGACGTGCTTATTTTATCATTCTTTTGTCCTTTTTAGTAGATGTTATATATATTTTTTCTCTTGCAAGTCTTTGTTCTTTAAAATGTTACCTGAAGTGAATTCATGTACTCATTATTTTGTTGGCAGTTCTTCTAACCCGTTTTCCTCATATATTTTGGAATTTGTGTGTAAGCCCTTTTGAATGGGAAGTAGTTTTTGTCTGTGTATCATATTCCCTTTTCCTCCTCTTTGCTCTCCACTTCTCTGCTCATTCCTCCTGTCTTGGAGCGAGTCTTCTAACCCAGCTCAGCCTACGCTAACACAGCCCCTGGTTTCAGGTTGCCCCTTCTTGCATGGAGCACTTTCATTGCTACACGTTTGCAGTACAGTGATGATTAAAGCATGAATTCACTGACCTGATCTGACCCAAAGGTCTGTGAAGAGTAAGTTTTTGTCAGAGGGTGAAGGGTGGTAACTGGTGGTTTTACTTCATGGGGGACTTTAGGTCCAGTTAATGGGAGGCTGCCACCATCACGAGGCTCTGCTGTACACCTTTCTGCTCAGCCTCCAGGGATTTCTCCTGAGATTCTTTGCTTGCTTTTGTATCTATATTTTGCTCATTCACTTCTCGCATGTTTCTGTTCCATCTCTGCTCCTTCAAAAAATTTAACTCAAGCATGACATGACTTACATATTTTTGACAGTTTAAAAAATTTGGTTAGTCAAGGGTAAAAAAGAGCACAGCTGAAATGTGTCCCTTTGATGTACCCTGTCCTTGCCTCCTTTCTAGAAACTCAGATTGGTCTGCTTGTGGTCACAGCCAGCGTTACACTACTTCTGGTCTCCTAGGTCATTGAAAGGATCAGGACTTCTGAGAGCCACAGTAACACATGCCCCAGCTACTGAAAAGACTGTCCTGAGCTCATTCACATCTTTATATACTCATCTTGGTTTGTTCTGCTTTTCCACCCAGGATTCCCATTATACAGACACCTTCTTGCAAGCGTTTCCATTCCCTTCCTTTTCCACTCTGTACCTGGTGCCCGTATAATCTGAAATAGCAGGGAAATGACGGTCAGCTTTCTGGAACCTGTGTTTTCAACAAAACTCTCTGATCGCAGATAAACCATGGATCGAGAGGTTGCAAAAGGATTGCTTATAGTAAGTTCTCAACTGCTAAGTCCAAGCCCTGCCAAGCATGATCTGGTCTTGTAACCTGGGGAAGCAGGCCTTAGTAAAAGTAAGACTCTTCACACCAGTCTCAGCTTTATGAACAAAATTTATCATTTTTCTTTTAAATGAAGTACAGCAACCTTCAGTATCACTGTTGCTATCACATTGCATTCAGTCATACTCAGATATTCTCAGTGCCAAATACCCACTTCTATTTTTTCTCTCTTTAGGACCTAGGGGTTTCAAAGATGTATGTGTCTACAACCTTTTAAATGTAACCATCTGGGATTACAGGGCTGGATTGAAGGAAAATGTCTTTGTAAAACTTTATAGTTTTGGGAAGCTCTGATTTTGGTGAGTTTTATTAGAAGGAGAAAATAAGACATGCTTATTTTTTTAAAAATTGCATTCTGAACCTGACTTCTTAGTATACAGTTCTAAATTTTTAAGTGTAAGAGCTAGAACATTAAAGCTTCTAGATGATAATCATGGTAGAACAACTTCATTACCTTAGAGTAGATTTCTTAGGACATAAACACTAACAATAAGCAGTTGATACAGTGGACTTTATTAAAAATAAAAACTTACGTTCAACAGAGGACACTAAGATAATAAATATACAAGTAACAGACTGGGAGAAAACATTTGCAACATGTATATCTGACAAAAGACTTGTATCTCAAATATTCAAAGAATTCCTATCCCTCAATAATAAAAAGACAAAACATCCCCATAAAAAAGAGCAATAGATGCTTTAGAAGGTAGAGGATTGGCCAGTAAAAAAGCACATGAAAGAGTACTCAGCATCACCAGTTATCAGTGGAATGCAGATTTAAACCACAATAAGATACTAATTCCAGTTTTAGGCAATTCTGCTGCAAATAAAATGAAAACATACGTCCACAAAAAGACCTATAAAACAATGTTCATAATGCTATATTTATGCTAGTCCAAAACTGGAAACATCGCAGGGGTCCATCATCAGAATAAACACAGTGTAGTATAGTCAAACACATTAGAGATAGTCATGGCATATACCAGCAAGGTAAAAGGAGTGAACTGCTGATAAATACAACAACATGGATGAATCTTTAAAACACAATGAGCAGCCAGACATGAGAATCTAAACTTTATGATTCCACTTAAATAATATTCTAGATTAGTCAAAGCTAATCTATGATAATAGAAATCAGATTAAAAGATCAATGGTTGCTTGGTTGGTGATCAACTGGGAAGGGTCATAAGGGAACTTTCTGGAATGACAGAAATATTCTCTAACTTGATGGGGTGTAGGTTACATGGGTTACGGATGGTCAAAACTGATCTAACTGTATACTTAAATCTGCATAACGTAAAATCTTTTTAGAAGATTTACTCAGAGTGAAAGGTTGAATAGGAAGTATTGGAAGGAAAAATACTACTTTTATCTGAAAAGGATTTGAATCTATAAAGAACTCTACAAATCAATAATAAGACAAACATATTTAAGAATGGGCATGTATGGAAAGCTGGTTGGATTTTATTTTTAAACATAGTATAAACACGTAGGGCCAGTTTATTGTCTTTTGTTTAAATTACGTATGTGTGGGGTTCAGATTGCTGTTCACTCTGGATTCTGTTTAGGGAAACTGAAGGGCACAGGGATATGCATACTTCTTAGAGGCCAGCCCTCTCCTTTTAGACCTAGACAAGGTGGCTCTTCCCACCACCCCCATCTCTCTGTCCTTACTTGAGAGAATCCTGGATCCTTGTGCCAGGAGCCTAGCCAACCTGTGAAGAAAAGCTGGTCTTGTGGTTATCCCGTGAATGACTGACTTGTTAGGTTTTCTAAATTTGTTTCAGTGGTATGACTAAGGAATGAGCAAGTGTAACCCTACTGGACTTCGAAGACTCAGACTCAGGTTTTGGTAGGCCTGTGTGTATCAGAATGATGGGAGAGAGCCCACTTCTGAGCTGGAGACTGTACTGTTGAAGATGAGCCTTTCGTGTCCCGTCTTTTGTGTGTGTGTATATAAGAATGATTGTCAGGGAGATTTATTACTTACATGAGGAAAGTTTCTACCGCACCTTTTTCTTATTTGCCCTGTTTTTTTTTTCCTTTTTTAAGATGTGTAATTGCTTTTTTTTTTTTTTTTTTTTTGGCTGCCTTGGGTCTTTGTTGCTGCCCACGGGCTTTTCTCTAGTTGCGGTGAGCACGGGCTACTTTTCGTTGCGGTGTGCGGGCTTCTCATTTCAGTGGCTTCTCTTCTTGTGGAGTGCGCGGGCTCTAGGGCATGCGGGCTTCAGTAGTTATGGCACACGGACTCAGCAGTTGTGGCACACGGACTTAGTTGCTCCGCAGCATGTGGGATCTTCCCAGACCAGAGATCAAACCCGTGTCCCCTGCATCGGCAAGCAGATTCTTAACTACTGCGCCACCAGGGAAGTCCTATTTGCCCTCTTAAATGTCAGAATGTACTTAGAAAAACCAGAGAGAAGTTTTCAGCTTCCCATTGACGGTATATAGAACTTGGATGTTTCTCCTGTATCACTCAACCACTAAACCACCCACCCTCAACAACAGGTAGTTACTGAGCCTCTTGTTTTGTAGCCAAACAAGCATATACAACTAGTCCACACACAGTTGTGGGCGAGTGCTGATGACTCATTAGCGTAGCTTTCATTTCTGAATGTTAGGAACTAGAAGCAGACGACGTTTCTTTCTTTCTTCCCTTCCCTTTCTCCCTTTCTTTCTCTCCCTCTCTCTCTCTTCCTTGGGTCTTCTTTGCCGTGCGTGGGCTTTCTCTAGTTGCGGCAAGTAGGGGCTACTCTTCGTTGCGGTGCACAGGCTTCTCATCGCGGTGGCTTCTCTTGTTGCGGAGCACGGGGTCTAGGTGCACAGGCTCAGTAGTTGTGGTGCACTGGCTTAGTTGCTCCGCGGCATGTGGGATCTTCCCGGACCAGGGCTCGAACCCGTGTCCCCTGCATCGGCAAGCAGATTCTTAACCACTGTGCCACCAGGGAAGCCCCAGAAGACATTTCTTGCTCCATGTGCCCCACACACCTGCGTGCTCAGAAGGCCAGGTACCTTGACCGCAGTTCTTATGCCTCAAAGACCACATGTCTATGTCATAGGTAGAAATCACTGCAGTTCTCTTTGGTTGTTGGCTGGGGGAACTAAGAGCCGAGATTCTTGAGTTCTCAAATTCTGTCCATGTTGATGTCATATAGTCTGTTTCAGGCCTTGTAATATTCCCTGACCCTTTTGGATTTCTTGGATTTTCTTTATTTTCCTTCCTTTCCTTTCTCACTTGACATTATTGTCAGTCCTTACTTGTGAACCTTTTTCCATTCAACAAGGTAACAGAAATCTTTTTCCATCACTGTTGATTAGATTGTCTTTTCACACCCTTTTTAAAACCTTTCATTGGCTTTAGAATCAATTTTTAAACCTGCCACTAAAAGCTCTAATGTTAAAAAAAATGTCTTCCCAGTAACACTGTTTCCCTCAATCTCATTAAGAATACTTTTAAATGCAGAAGTTAGAAAATGGTGAATAATTATAGCTGTTCCTGGAAGTCATTGTGTTCCTTAGTAATTACATGTTGTTATCTTTGGTTCTGCTTCCTTGACAGTTCCTTGTCTTGAATTTAATGAAATTCAGTCCTAGCAGAAAACTGTTGTTGGGTCACAGATTCAGCAGCAAAGCTGTGATGCTGATGTGGGAATAGGGATGTTTATACCCTTTGTGTTGACAGAAGTTAATTTTGGGGACATGTCATGTGGGCTTTTCTTAAGAACATAAACACTTCACAAAATGAAAGCCAGAGGCTTTTCTTAGCAATCAGACAAGAGCCAGTTCTGCTTGTCAGGGAAATGGGACAGCGTGAGTTCTCATCAGGTATATGCCTTGCTTAACTGAAGCTCAAGTTCCTTCTCTTTGGTTCAGAGCTCTGAACTTGGATATTCAGTGTCTGTCTTTACTCCACCGTCCCCAAGCAATCCACCTTTGGCACTGGGTCTTTTGCAGGGTGAGAAAGACTGGCAGAAATATGAGACTGCTCGGCGACTGAAGAAGTGTGTGGACAAGATCCGGAACCAGTACCGGGAAGACTGGAAGTCCAAAGAGATGAAAGTCCGGCAGAGAGCTGTAGCTCTGTACTTCATCGACAAGGTGAGAGCATCTTCCCGTCACATCGTCTACCATGTTCATCTTAACGAAGATGTGGGAAGCATTTACTCCTCCAGGCCCTGTGCTATAAGTACTGCTGGAGAGGCAGTGATAGCCCAGACATCTGTGGTCCTGCTCACCTGATCTCTGGTCCAGTAAGGAAGGAAGAAGTGGAGAGAGAGGTGTTCAGTGTCTGATGCTGTCTAGATAACAGTTTGCCTAATAGGAGGATCTTCATGAATCTGAATGTGCCAGAAATACTGACATTTTCAAACTCTTTCTGACAATGCACCACCCCCCAAAATTTTATTTTATATCACAACCCAACACATAAATGTTTGTGTGTAACTGAAACAAATGTTGCACAAAATAATGCTTAGCCTTTCTGTGAGCAGTGAATTCTGATGTTTTTTACTCTTTCTTGTTTTTAAAAAGGATGGTTATAATCCTTAAAATTGGTTAAATAATCTGCCAATGTATCACAACTGCAGTTTAGAAGTCAGTGCTTTGAAGGTCAGTTTCTCAGCACTCTTTTGGAAGAAAAAGATTTCTTGTTTTCCCCGGTTTTGCACTGAGTATATTTATTTTAACACAACTTCTTACTGTCTTAAAAATTAAGCAAACTTACGAGACTAGCTTTTTGAGTCTGACTGCTGAGAGTTTAAAATATGTTCTTTCTTCTATCCCCATTTGAAAGGACAAGAGTAAACAGAAGCTTAGATTTCTGGGAAAGTTTAATATCCCTTGACGATCCACACTTCATTTTATAAGGGAAGAAGCAACAATGCAGATCCGGAATTCCCAGGCCTTGCAAACTGATGCTCTGTCCCTGAAGAGAATTGGGAGGCTTCTGATTTTGGTTTCCTACAGAGCCTATGATGTTGACGTTTCTTCATTCATGCTTATCTTTTTTTTTTTTTTTTTTTTTTCCCTTCTCTCATCCCTGGGCAGCTTGCTCTGCGAGCAGGCAATGAGAAGGAGGAAGGAGAAACAGCGGACACTGTGGGTTGCTGCTCACTTCGTGTGGAGCACATCAATCTGCACCCAGAGTTGGATGGTCAGGAATACGTGGTAGAGTTTGACTTCCTGGGAAAGGACTCAATCAGATACTATAACAAAGTCCCCGTTGAGAAACGAGTAAGTTAATGTGGCCCGAGCTCCCTGGCCTGATTTTTTATTCATTCATTCAACAAGCATTCGTTGAGTGCTTTTTCTGTGCCCTGTGCTTTGCTGAACACTAGAAGAAATGGCTTGAAAGAGAGTGGAGAGGTATTGTTTGGTGTCCTGTGTACCTCCTTTTAGTCCCTGCCCCTCACCCCTCACCCCATGCTACTTTACTGAAATGAGGGGCCATCTCCTGTGGCAGCATTCAACAGAGAATGCTATAGAGAGTTGGCCCTCACAACGAACTGCACATTAGGTTTATCCCATCACACTGTTTTAATGATCTAACCACACTTCAGTATTCCCTGGTCATGTTGCAAATTTGTCATTTGCATAGCATTGCTCAACTTTCCCCCAGTTCCTCATTCAGCAAAAAGGTAGCCCTTGAGTCCCCGGATCTCTGAGCCCATAGCTGAAGAGGGTGCTGCAGCACCACAGTCCCCCAGAAGTACTGGGCTTGAAGTGGAGACCTTACAGAGTACAGTACCCCAGTAGTCCAGCCCTTCAGCAGTCTGATGTTTCTTCAGTAATTAGGTTTTGCTGGCTGTGGAAATATTTCAGATTAAACAAAGCTAAAGAGATCTGACAGTTAAATGTAATACTTGAGTTTAGGTTGGATTCCATACTGGGGAGGTAAAGAACATCATTGGGTCAGCTGACAAAATTGGAATATGGACAACAGATTGGATAAAAATGTGTCAGTATAAATTTATAAAGCTGAGAAGTACTGTGTGTATATAAGGGAGTGTCTCTGTTCTTAGGAAACACACTGAAGTATTCAAGGGTAAAGGGCCATAACTATGTAAGTACCCAGAAATGGTTCCGAACGAATAATTGTATATACACACATAAATGTGGAAAGGAAATGAGTGTACGTGTGCACTGCACAAATAGGAAATGAGGTAGAATATTAATGGTAGGTGAATCTGGGTTAAGGATATGCGTGTTTCTTTGTGCTCTGTGGGGTTTGTTTGTTTGTTTGTTTGCAAGTTTTAAGTTGCAGTTATTTCCAAAGTAGAGGTTTCAAAAATAATAATAATTAGGCTCTGCTTATTTCTTTTAGGTTTTTAAGAACTTACAACTATTTATGGAGAACAAACAGCCTGAGGATGATCTTTTTGATAGACTCAATGTGAGTGGGCAAACTGCACTGGGTTGAAGAGGGGTCCAGCCAGAGCCTCCCAAGCTCCTAAAGGAGAGGTCTGCCTGGGAGTGACTGGGGCTGTCCCCTCGGCCTGTCCTGGGGCACCCTGTATACCCTCCTTCCTCAGGCACACAGCAAATCCATGGCCGAAGCCCTGGGATAGGGTGGATGAACCCTGCCTGTTATCCTCTGGCTCCTGCAGAGCCTTCCCTTGGCTAGATGCTTAGCCACCTGTGCTAGAGACCCAAGACCTGTCCCTGAAATCTTCTTATTGGGGAAGATCTTAATAGGGAAGGATACAGTTGCTTTATTGGCCTGCTTAAGATTGAAGTGTGCTTCTTTGGGAGGTACATGCAACTCTGTATTCTGGAATTCTCCCATTTCCTAACTTCCCACTGGCAGGACAGTAAACTTGGCAAGGTGTAACTGCACTGGCATAAATGTCCTGGAGCTTGCCAGAAGGGCCAGGGTGGTATGTATGGCTTTTACCTAAATCCCAACACCCTCTTCATTGCTTTGTCTCCTCCAGACTGGTATTCTAAATAAACATCTTCAGGATCTCATGGAGGGCTTGACAGCGAAGGTGTTCCGTACATACAACGCCTCCATCACGCTACAGCAGCAGCTAAAGGAACTCACAGCTCGTAAGTACTGCCTGACCAGATAGGGCCCATGGCCTTAGCAATGATGACCACTATCCTTACTCAGCTAAGTCCTAGATCTGTTCTACCTATCCTCCTTAACGTTGTGACTGGAAACTTTTTCCCTCCATACCTCTAATAGAGGGCTAAGGCTTAGATGTATAAACAGATCAGTGCTGTTTCCCCTATTCCTACTCTAGCTTCTAGAATAGTTTTATGAAATGCTGACAGGGGCTTTCTGTCTGCTCTGAAAATGCCTGCATTTTGTGTTTTATATCTATGTTATTTAAAAGCTCATAGAATGAAGATAAAGTGCTATGATGTTCTGTTAAATTGGAGAGAGTAAGGCTGTCATGGTTACTAAAACAGCATAGGAGCAAATCCTTTCCCTGAGGTTTCTTTTTTTCCCTCTTAAGAGTAGGTAGTATTCGGGACTTCGCTGGTGGTCCACTGGTTAAGAATCCACCTTCCAATGCAGGGGATGTGGGTTCGATCCCTGGTCGGGGAACTAAGATCCCACATACTGCAGGGCAACTAAGCTCGCGTGCTCTAGAGCCCACGCGCCACAACTAGAGAGCCCGCATGCTGCAACTACTAAGCCCACGTGCTGCCACAAAAGATCCTGCATGTCACAATGAAGATCCTGCATGCCGCAGCTAAGACCCAACACAGCCAAATAAATAGATAACTAAATAAGTATAAAAGAAAAAAAAGAGTAGGTAGTGTCCTCCTAAAAACTAGCTGCAGAAAGTATCACCAAGATCCACAAGCTTTTTTTCCTCTGGAGCCCAGTCACTGCTGAATTTCCACTGTCCTCTAGAAATATGTCAAATGGTATTAGAAAATGGTATTCAAAAAGCCAAAGATGGGTATGTTGAGGGTCAGTATTTTAGGGTGGGGCAAAGAATGCTA
Source organism: Lipotes vexillifer (assembly GCF_000442215.2). Classification (NCBI taxonomy): domain Eukaryota; kingdom Metazoa; phylum Chordata; class Mammalia; order Artiodactyla; family Lipotidae; genus Lipotes; species Lipotes vexillifer. The sequence goes on from NW_006791814.1 coordinate 817,287, forward strand.
TATGACACAAGTAAAAACATTTCTTAGATGACACTTTGTATTTTTCTTTCTGAAAGATATAGTGCCTCGTGGTTTTAAAATGTAAAATTTCTGGTCCCTTCACTTTACCCTCCGCTACAGGCTCTTTCTGTCCCAGTTCCCATATTTTCTTCAGGTTATTTTGGGTGGTTAGATGGGGGAGGTGGGCACTGAGGCAAGCAGATGAGTCTCTTGACTCTCAGATTTTGACCTTGTGCCTTGGGGGAACCTGAATTGATCATCTGAGTGAGATGAGGACCAGTAAAACCTTTACGTGAAGATAAAGCGCTGGCGAAGGAACATTGTGTGTTCTCTCTTCTTATACAGATGGACTCTTATTACCATGTTTCTTTCTTTACAGCCGATGAGAACATCCCAGCAAAGATACTATCTTATAACCGTGCCAACCGAGCCGTTGCAATTCTTTGTAACCATCAGAGGGCACCACCAAAAACTTTTGAGAAGTCCATGATGAACTTGCAGTCTAAGGTATTTTGGATGTGGATGGTGGGGTAGCAAAATGAAGAGAAGCATGTCTGCTATGGGCATTTATACTCCACCCTTCTGGGTTGGGATATCAGAAAGGTTCATGCTAAATAAACGGAAATTTGGTAGTTACTGTTGCTGATCAAGATACTGAATATCAGGTACTCATTGTTCAGCAAGTCTTTATTCTGTGTTGAGAAGGTAAATTTGATCTACCCTCTTTGAAATAACTGCTAATTATTGTCCTTATACATGAGGATAATGGATATAAAGATAGTCTTCACAATTTCTTTCCACAGCCCAGAAATACAACTATTTACAAATTATATTGTTTTAAATTGAAGATAATGAAACAATATTTAATTTCCCCCTAATCCTAGCACAACTATTTTTATTTCTGCACATTCCACATGAATCATATTTTTATATAGCTCATCATCAAACCTCTGTTGAATACAGGCTGTGTGCCAGAGCTGCTGCCCTAGAGGGAGAGGGTGATGTGCAAACAACTAGATGCTGTTCCTCTTCCAGGTGCCTCTCTCCTTCCTCCAGCTCTGCCTGGTACTGAGCTTTTAAGCGGCAAGGCACTTAACATTTGATGATGTGCATTTCTGTGTTACCAATGGCTACATAACTAATCCATTCTGTGTTAATCCACAATGAGAATTTGTAGATATTTCACTACAAAGCAGACACATGGGTTACAAAGTAAACCAATTATCTTGAAATCATGTTTACCAGAAAGTCTGATACAGTAATAGATGTCCTTCCTTATTAATTTATTAAATTACATCTTAGGTGGGTCTGATAATTACTGTAAATGTCAAGGTAGTCATGAATATAAATGATATCTTGATTTTTGCAGCAATATGAAAATATATGAACTAGCTATGGGTGATAAAGTCATAGATACTACTGATATTACTGTGTTCAATTGCCCACACTCATAACTGAAGAAGAAATGATGAGTTTCAACTAGAGGTTAATTAAACTACAGATTCTTTTCCATCTGCGTTCACAGCACACTGTACTTGGACAACTGGAGTTTAAGAACTACTGCTGTAGAGTGAGGCTGCATACATGTTCTGAGGCCCAGGGTGTTTTCCTTCTGTTGAAATTTCTTCCAGATAGATACCCAGGTGTAGTACGTATGGGTCAGAAGACACACATAACCTGCAGTTCACGCTACAGATGCCATCTGGCTTTCCTGAAGGGATGCACACATCCACAGTAAATAAATGTGTGTCCATAGACATCTCAAAGCCTTGGATCATGTGACTGGCAGGCAAAGAACCTGTACAGACCGCCCATCCTAGCAGCTCTGTTGATGGCAGTCATCTGGTGCCGTTTACTCTCCTCATGCTATCATTTCAAGCCAGAAGTAAAAGCATGACTCTTCAGGTGGTATTTACCTAATTCAGGAGACCCCTCCCTGGAGCATGAGGAGGCCTTTTGTTGGTCTCACTCTGGAACCACTGTTTGGGCACCCAGGCTGCCTGCCAGACGAGCCCTCTAAGCACAGGAACCATCTCCTGTGTGCCCACAAAGCAAACACATGCCCCTGTTTGCCAAGTGAATCAATGGAGTCTTTGATGCTTTGAGAGAATTCGACATAGCCTGCCAATTTAGGATTCACAGAAATGGTTAAAAGATTGTGGTTTGTTGCATTTCTGGCCTAAGAATCTGGCTAGTGGTGTCTGTGATGCTTTTGTGTCAGTTCCTTCAGCTTGACTTTGGACAACATCGACGTTGGAAGTAAGCCATTCATAGTAAACACATTTAATGATTCTCTCACAATGGTGACCTCTGTTCCCAGTCTTAGGCTCTTGCGTGTAAATGTAACAGACAATTCCAGGCTGAGAGCAATAGCTCAGTGTGTATGAGTCAGGCATGTATTTACTCAGCAGAGGTTCCCTTGACCTTACAGGTTAGCAAGGTAGTAACAGGTCAGGGGCTCTCCTGCTCCCAGCAGTGTGACAGCAGTGTGAGCTCACTGCTTTGGGGCTCTAACTCCACAGTGTTGCTTAAGTAAGAAGAACTTAGGGCTCCCCTGGTGGCGCAGTGGTTGAGAGTCCGCCTGCCGATGCAGGGGACATGGGTTCGTGCCCCGGTCCGGGAAGATCCCACATGCCGCAGAGTGGCTGGGCCCGTGAGCCATGGCCGCTGAGCCTGCGCGTCCGGAGCCTGTGCTCCGCAATGGGAGAGGCCACAACAGTG
>NW_006791814.1:820177-824850 GCF_000442215.2 Lipotes vexillifer
AAAAAAAAAAAAAAAAAAAAAAAAAGAACAACTTGGAACTGGTTCTTTCAAGCAAGAAAGACTGGAACTGCTTTTGTCTCTTCCTTTAAAGACTGGGTCCCCATGAGATTTCATTTGAAAAAAGAGCTCCACAGCTAAAAAGTTTTCAAATCTGCTTTGGGTGATGACCATTTTAATTTCCTTCCCATCTCGGTTTTCTCTCCTTTTAAAAACAGAATGCCAAAGCCAGGCCATGCCATGTATTGGCTTGGAACAGACTAAGCTGAGCTGTTTGGCTTCCTGGGTACCTTTTAATTGCCATTTTCTAGTCCCTCGGATATTCTCTTCAGTGCATCCTTCTTTCTTGAGAAGTTGGCAGCTCCTTCCCAGAGTGCTGGTAGAATCTGAGGAATGAGCTGCGCTCAGTAGATGCAAGGACCCTATCTCAGCTTCATAAAGAGTATCTCCTGCAGTAGTATTCTTAGAATGGAAGCGACAACCTGGCACAAGAGCCATTTGATAAACAGCTCTCACCTGTAGCCCTCCTCTCCCAGTATCTAAAACCAAAGTGTTCTCTGACTGTAAGATTAGCACCCACATTCCCAGTCCCAGTGGGTTCTTTTCCCTGAGCTTCTGGATTAATGGGGGCCCTGGGTCACTGCCTATAAAACCCTCATTTCTTCAAGGGTGACTGAAGAACGTAAATGGCCAAGTTGCATTTGAATTCAGCACCCGCTGCACATCTACTCTGTGCCTTCATGAAGCCACCCCTAGTTGTTTTGACCTGGCAAACCACCAAGACAGCCTGCCTGGTGTAGACAACTTCTAGGTTTCATCTTCTCTTGAGGAGCCCTTCTTTGTATTCTCTGGGCTTACTTTATTCCTAAATCTTATTGTTCTTCCCCACCCAGATTGATGCCAAGAAGGAACAGCTAGCAGATGCCCGGAGAGACCTGAAAAGTGCTAAGGCTGATGCCAAGGTCCTTAAGGATGCAAAAACCAAGAAGTACGTGCCTGGTGTGATACAAAGCTGGGGGTTGGTTGTGAGAGGAAAAAAGGGCGGAGCATCAGCCAGAGGCCCTAGCCTTTCTAGGGTTTCTGAGTGATGTCTTTTAGAAATCTCTGTACCTGAGGCTTTTCTGCTTTTACTGTCCCTGGATGGTACCATGGGGTTGCAGTGCTCTTGTCCAGAGGCCAGTCCTGGCTCTTGATGACTTCCTTTCTTCCAGGGTGGTAGAGTCAAAGAAGAAGGCTGTGCAGAGACTGGAGGAGCAGTTGATGAAGCTTGAAGTACAAGCCACAGACCGAGAGGAGAATAAACAAATTGCTTTGGGAACCTCCAAACTCAATTATCTGGACCCAAGGATCACCGTGGCTTGGTAAGCACCGCACGCTTCTTGAACTCCACCTGCTGGCTTGAGAAGGGTGATGGGGGTCCCAAGAGCGTTGTCAGCTTTCACATGCAGTTCCTACGCTGCACACTTAGAGTCCTCTGGGAAACCTCTGTCTTCTGCTATGCCCACTACAAATGCATTGGAACATCCTGGACGGTCCTAAATGGTCAACACTGTTACACCATCTTGGAGTGTGTTTATGTTTGTTAATGCAGGTATGGTCCCTACCCCCTAATGGAACTTTAGGACAAGAATGGAGACTCTTAGTCCTTATTGAAGGAAAAATACAAAAGAGCCCACCCATCTACCTACACTTTAACTTTTCAATAAATTTTTTTTTTTTCTTTTTTTTTTTACAAGTTAAGGAAGTAAGGTATGGACAAGGAGATTAAAAAAATGAGAATACAGATCTGAGAAACCTATGCAAAGAGTTTGTGCTACGGTTTGCTTGTTTCCCTGTACCACCCCCCCGCCCCGGCCCCAACATCCAAAATAAATGGCTTTTTTGGAAGATGCTTATTAGTTAACTTGAGTTATTATTAGCTTCTGGGCCTAGAAGGAACAGTCATCTCCTGTGGCCCTGCTCCTCTAGGCCAGAGGTTCCAGCGAGCTCTTGTACCCTTTCTACTCTTTTTGCCCTGTTTGGTGCTGGAGGTTTGGTTAGCTTGACAGGCAGTAGACTGCAGTGGTTAAGAGCACAGACTCTGGAGCCAGACGGCTTGGGTTCACTTTTCAGCTCCATTTTAACTAGCTGCATGAGAATGAAAGCAAATTACCTAACTTCTCTGCCTTAGTTTTTCATCTGTACCTTTTTCGTTTGTACATCTATAATAGCATCTACTTTAGAAGTCTTTGTCAAGATTAAATGAGTTGAGCACATGAAGCTCTAAGAAACATGTCTGGTACCTTATTAACTCTCATTCTCACCAGACAGATGTGAAGGAGAAGGTGGCACATCCAAGCCTCAGCCTTGGGTCTGGCCCGTTGTTCCCTGAGACACACTAATCCCCGTTCTTTCTCCCTTGTCTGCAGGTGCAAGAAGTGGGGGGTCCCAATTGAGAAAATTTACAACAAAACCCAGCGGGAGAAGTTTGCCTGGGCCATCGACATGGCTGACGAGGACTACGAGTTCTAGCCTGTCTTGAGGGGCAGGGTTCTGTGAAAAGGAACAGTGTGGTTTGGGGCAGATGGATAAACTGTGAGCCTCGATTGCCCTTGCACCTGAGGGAAAGGGGCAGCAAGTCTTAACAAAGCAACATCTTTGAGAAAAGATAAACCTGGAAATATTATAAGGGAGAGCTGAGCCAGTTGTCCTATGGACAACTTATTTAAAAATATTTCAGATATCAAAATTCTAGCTGTATGATTTGTTTTGAATTTTGTTTTTATTTTCAAGGGGTCAAGTGGATGGGAATTTGTCAGAGTTCTGCCAGACAAATTCACTGTTTCACTGAAACATTTGGATTCTCTTAGCTACTGTATATGAAGTCCGATTATATTGGTGCGTTTTTACAGTTAGGGTTTTGCAATAACTTCTATATTTTAATAGAAATGAGTTCCTAAACTCCCCTCTCCTCCATTTCAGGAATTTAAAATTAAGTAGAACAAAAACCCAGCGCACCTGTTAGAGTTGTCACTATCTATTGTTATGGGAATCAGTTTTCATTAAACTTGAAGCAGTCGTGACATCGGCAGTGTTTTGGTTCAGACACCTGTTCACAGAAAAGCATGATGGGAAAATATTTCCTGACTTGAGTGTTCCTTTTTAAATGTGAATTTTTATTTCTTTTTAATTATTTTAAAATATTTAAACCTTTTTCTTGATCTTAAAGATCGTGTAGATTGGGGCTGGGGAGGGATGAGAGGGGGTGAGCGAGTCTAAGGATAATGAAATAATCAGTGACTGAAACCATTTTCCCATCATCCTTTGTTCTGAACATTCTCTGTGCCCTTTCAGATACCCATCTTTTTCATTTTAAACCCCAGTCTTTCACTTGAAAGATTTTATTGTATAAAAAGTTCCACAGGTCAAAAATTTAGAGGAAGAGTATTTGGTCCAAAAAAGGAAAAATAATCAAGATTTTCGGGCTTTTATTTTTTCTTTTGTAATTGTGTAAAAAATGGAAAAAAAACACATAAAAAGCAGAATTTTAATGTGAAGACATTTTTTGCTATAATCATTAGTTTTAGAGGCATTGTTAGTTTAGCGTGTGTGCAGAGTCCATTTCCCACATCTTTCCTCAAGTATCTTCTATTTTTATCATGAATTCCCTTTTAATCAACTGTAGGTTATTTAAAATAAATTCCTACAACTTAACGGAAACTTGGTGTCTGCCTCTTTGTTACCCAGGCCCCAGGCCAGAGTGGAGCTCTGGGGCTGGGACTTGGAGTGGGATGTGGTCTGCCTGCTCCAGTGGTGCCTTCCTTCCCAGGAGCTGGGGCTGGGCCAGGCCTGGAAGGGGCTGCATCTGTCCTGCTGCCGTGGGTGTGGGTCAAAGAGGAGGGAGCCAGAGTCCACATCCTTAGAAAAAGCCAGGCCCAGGAAGTGAGGGCGAGTACAGAAAATCTGCAAGAACAGGTGGGGTGCAAGAACTATATTTGGAGCATAGGGTAGGTTTATCGAGCAAGATGGAGCAAGTGTATTCAGGAGGCAGATTTTGGAACCTTTCCATGTGTGCTGGCAAGAAGCAGTAGGAGCCTCTTTGGGTTTGCTTATGTGGCTAAGGTTACTGTTAGGATGGCAGGAATGAAGGGTACTAAGCCAATCAGAACACTGGATCCCAGAAGCTCTCTCCCAGATGGAATGCAGACTTCTCCTTTTGTTGATTGAGAGAGGGAGTGGTCTGTGACCACTTCTCTGTGCTCTAGTACCTGAGCTGGCCAGGGTCCCTACAAAAATTGTTTTTCCATTCATCCTGGGTTACAGCTAAGTCTGGAATTAGGTTGAAAGGTGAGGTCTCCTGGTCAAATGGAGCCAGGGGCGCAAAAAGGCCAAAGTGGTCAGAACTGGTCCCTTAGCTATAGCCAGCAGGCACAGGTGTACTCTGGGAGGAGAGCCGTCTCCCTGACGGTCTCTGAACTTCCTGGGGCTGGGCCCACTGCAGAGAATCCTGAGGGGTCCTTGGCAGCCTGTATGTCACTGGCCAGTGAGGGAGGCAGCATTCACCCCAGGAAATAAAGGAGGTTATGTAGCCACCATTGCTTTGGAGCAAGAGATTGCAGCCAGGCATTTTTGAATTCTATGGTTCTGGGGTAGCTAGACCACTGAATGTAAGGAATAGTAACGAGAGGCTGGGGCCG
>NW_006791814.1:824905-835948 GCF_000442215.2 Lipotes vexillifer
CAGCAGGACCTGCCACAACCAGAGGACAAACCTTGGACCACAACTAGAAACCGGGGACAGGCAGCCTTACAGGCAGATTTTACTGATGAGCACAAACTTGTGCCCACCTTTCCTGGCAAGGACCTTCCTTCTGCTGAGGGCAGGTGCAGGGCAACTAGATACTGGTCAGGAATGGTTGTGAAGGACATCCTGGGTGGTGGCAACAAGGCTGAGAGAGCAAGCCAGAGAATGGGAAGCTGACCTGGCCACTGCAATGAGGGAAGAGTCTAGACAGGTAGGTGAGGGCCAGGTATGAAGGGCCCCGAAGGATGCTTGAACACGGAGTCAGGAGACCCACCCCTTCCTATTCATCTGGCAGGTAGGTTCCCTCCTCCCACTTCCAGCCTCATCTGGGGGCAGAGGCCAGATGTGCAGGGTCTGACCCACTCCCTCCTGTCAGGCTCCTCCATGGTGCTAGAGTCCAGCTGTGGGCAAAGGGAGACCGCTTCCACACGCTACCCCAGCCAGATATCCGGGTGCTTGCTTGCCTCCGCCCTCACACACCACGTCTGGTCAGCCCATCCGTTCTCCCTGTCAAGGCTACCTCAGGCCTCTCCCACATTAAAAAAAAAAAAAGAGAAAAGAAACCACAACTCCCAACCCTTTCCAGCCACCACCCCCTCCCTCTCTCTGTTTCACAAGCACCTGGAATGAGTCATCTCTACCACCGGGTCACTCCCCCACCCACTGCAACTAGCTTCTGCCCCATCTTGCCTCCAGTTCCCCCTCCACTCGGACCACAATCACCCATGAATGAGCAACCAAACCACTAAATGGGCTCTGCTTCTGCATCTTACTTAAACTCACTGTGGCACTGGACACTTGACCACTTTTTTTTAATTACTATTGATACATATCATAAATCCGCCCATTCCAACTGTACAATGATTTTTAATAACTTGAGTGAGTGGTGTAGCCATCACCATAAATCAGTTTTAGAACTTCTTCCCCCCAGTAAGATCCCTCACGCCCACATACAGTTAATCCCCATTCCCACCTCCAGCCTCCACTAATCTACTTTCTCTATAGATCTGTCTTTCCTGGACATCTCACATAAATGGAATCATACAACGTGTGACCACTCCCTTAAAGCACTTCTCTCGGGTTTCCATGGTGCCACCCTCTCCTGATTTTACCCCTCCCTCTCAGGCTGTTGCTTGTTTCCTCCTCTATCAGGTCCTTAACTGCTGTGGTTCTCTTCTCAGCCTAGCTGATTTCATTCACACTTGAACACGATGACCTCCACATCTGTACCTCCAGCCTAGACCCCCTTCCTGAGCTCCAGACACATACTGCACTGCCAACTACGTCTCAGTGGGAATGTCTGTGTTCAATCTCAAGTCTGTAGAACCGAGCTCAGTACCTACCACTCCAAGCCCACTGCGCTTGGTTTCACAACTCAGGGAAAGGCACCACCATCCACTCTGTCCCCCAACTGGAACCTAGGGCAGCCGTCATCCTTCACATCTTTCTCTCACTTCCACAACCAGTAAATCACCAACTCTGACATCACCTCCTAAATACCACATACACCAAATATAGGTACTTCCTCCACAGAAAACTTAAAAAAAAAATTTTTTTTTTCTTCTGAGAAAAGAGTTTACTTATATTTCAGTCCTTACAAAATCCCTCATATATTGCGTTATTCTCTCAACTGTTTCGAACCAAAAACACTTTTTGGAGAAAACACATTATCCTGAAATGACCTCAGTCAAGCTAGTTTTGGATGATTATAAGTAGTCCCTTGACAAAACCAGTAAACAAGAAGGCAAAGAAATTTACCACAGACTCGGTAATTATTTCTCACAATCCCAATATTACATGTAAACAGGCCTCTTCAAGATCACTTTAAATAGCAAAACGGTGTTGATTTTTTCAGGTTTGAAAATGATACTGCAGTTATGTACGTATGTTTTTAAAGAGTCTTTTAGAAAAACACTGAAATATTTATAGATAACATTATAGAGCTAAGATTTGTGTCAAAATTATATGGAAGGGGTTAGTGGGTAGAGAGTCTGGCACAAAACAAGAGTGGCCACCAGTTCGTAATTAAAGCTGGCTGATGCTATCCTGTCTCCATTTATATACATTTGAAATTTTCTGTAACATTTTTAAAGCAATACAGTTTAAGTGGTGATTATGTAGATCATTAATATATATCTGTGGGAGAAATGAAAAGAAACCTGTTTTAATGTTATACAAAAAGGTAATTATGCTTAGGTTAAAATTTCTAGTGATAGTATCACATACTGATTCAAAAAGTATTTTCTCTGCAACAACACAGACAAATCTCAAAAACATTATGCTGAAGATAGACCCAAGGGTACATACTCTATGATTCCATTCACATGAAATTTTAGAACTCACATAACTAATCTGTAGTGACAGAAAGTAGACAGTGATTGCCGGCTGGGGGCAGGGGAGATTGACTGTAAAAGGACACCCAAACACTTTTTGAGGTGATGGAAATGTTCTATGACTTAACTGGGTGGAGGGCACATGAGGGTATACATTTGTCAAAGCTCACCAAACTTTACACTTAAAATGGGTGCATTTTGGGCTTCCCTGGTGGCGCAGTGGTTGAGAGTCCGCCTGCCGATGCAGGGGACGCGGGTTCGTGCCCCGGTCTGGGAAGATCCCACGTGCCATGGAGCGGCTGGGCCCGTGAGCCATGGCCGCTGAGCCTGCATGTCTGGAGCCTGTGCTCCGCAACAGGAGAGGCCACAACAGTGAGAGGCCCGCGTACCGCAAAAAAAAAAAAAAAAGTGTGCATTTTAGTTTATGTAAGTTATTCCTTAATAAAGCTGATTTTTCAAAAGTGCTCTTTCTCGACTGAGAAGGAAGATGATGTGCTTTCAGAAATTACACTAGATGACTCAAAAAGTGGCTTTAATGGCGACTATATAGAAGTCAAAGATTCAGGTAAAGAGGGACTTCCCTGGTGGCTCAGTGGTTAAGAATCTGCCTGCCGATGCAGGAGACACAGGTTCAAGCCCTAGTCTGGGAGGATCCCACATGCCGCGAAGCAGCTAAGCTCATGCGCCACAACTACTGAAGCCCGTGCGCCTAGAGCCCGTGCTCCACAAGAGAAGCCACTGCAATGAGAAGCCCGCGTACCGCAATGAAGAGTAGCCCCCACTCGCCACAGCTAGAGAAAGCCCACGTGCAGCAATGAAGACCCAACACAGCCAAAAATGAAATAAATAAATTTAAAAGATAACTAAAATATGTAACTAAATAAACTTATATGTGGACCTCCGAATCATGCATCTCTAAAAATATTTATCAATACATTTTAGTTGCAAAAATAGCCACAAAACACCTGGAGTGTGACCTTATTGTGAAAACAGGTGATTGACTGTCTTATATTTGGAGCTGCCATATCTTAAGGCATACCCCTCACTTTGCTCTGTCCCCACAGCCACCAACAGGTCTAGTAAGGTCAGCTGTCCCTTCCCAGTGCTCCAGGGGCCCTTATCACACTAAATTGTCATCTGTTGACAAACGTCTGTTGGCATTTCTCTCTCCACTACTGGAGTGGGAACTCGGTCTGATTCATTCTGCTGTCTCAATGCTATAGAGGAGGCATCAGGAGTGTTTGTTGGAAGAAGGGAAGAAAAGGTGGAAAAACAGCAGGTCCGGCCTGGCCTGTGCCAGCGGCTAGCAAGGGCACTCCCCTTCTCTGCCTGCAGCAAAGCAATTACAGTATCCCTGCCACCTCCCTGAAGAAGGGACATCTGGAGTCCAGCTCTCCTGCCTCAACATCTGGGTCCCATTAGAGGAGCCCATCAGCAAAGGGGAAGCAGGGTCTGCAGAGAGAGCAGTGTCCCGGCCTGGTTTCCCCCTGAGGGACAGAAAACACGAGGCTCTGGAGCGGCTGAGAGTACCTCCCAGGCGAGCAGGAGAATAAGACAGAAAGGCCCAATGACTAAGGTGGAGCCAATGGATGGATACTGGGGATGAGAGCTCAAAAGACAAGACCGCAGGTTGTGGGATGGAGTTCAAAGTGCACTAAGGTGAATGCTTATTAAGTACCAGCTGTATGCTTAGGGGCAGGCTGGCTGACTCAAACGCTGGAGAAGAGCTAGTCAGACATCTAACATAAGAAACTACTGAGTAAAAATTTTAAAAAGTTTAAAGAAAAGGGATAAAGTTTCATGCATGGATCAGATTTGATGCTGCAAGTCTATAAATCTGCCTACGTTCAACTGTGGAAGGGGCTTCACTAAGCTATATTTTTATACCTTCTATATTCACTCGAGGTCATTACAAGGAACAATGAAAACTGTGTCGGCATTTGCTGTTAATCTGCTGAGAACATTCTCCACTATTTCAATCAAATAAGTGTCCACTTGAGAAACTTCTTCTATAACTTAAACCCAGGAAAATTTTTCTCCCCCAAGGAATCAATTATCAGAATAGAAGGAGTTTTTGCTTTGGCTACCAGGAAGCTCAGCCAACATTCGATTCTCAATCATAGCCGCCATGTTAACCCATATTAACCAAATTACATTCCTCCTTTGGATAACAGCATGTCCCATTTCTACAGTACAATATTCTTGCCTTTTAAGAAATGTTTTGAGTACTTAAAAGACTAGAAAGACATCTGTGATGGGCACAGTGATGTGCCACTCATTCCCCTTCAAGGAAGCACTTGTTTCCGGGAAACCTGTCAGCTCCCTAAGACCACCGTGGCTGCAGACAGCTGTCTGGCCGAGGCTGTGCTCTTCCCAAGACAGCCCACATTCAATGGCTTACTGAGGTGCTGCAGCAGAGCTCCCTGGGGGGCTGGCTGAGGCTGTCACCAGGCCTGAATCACAGCTTAACTTCTCCCTGCATCCCCTCCTGTTTCCTTCCCTCCCTTCCACAGTGTTGATCCCAAGGGCACTCCCTAAAAAATGTTCTGCACACTAACCTCTGTCACAAAGCCTGCTTCCCGGCTGGGACTCCCCCCCAAACTCCAGGCACAGGTACTGGCATAGCCGGAGCATGCTGAAGCATGAGTGTTGACAGAAATAGGCCCAAGCCGGGCTAGCTTTGGTGATGTCATCTGTGTGGGCCTTGCGTGGGTGCTGGGCTGCTCCCTCCCAGCCAGCGCTGCTGCAGGCACTGCCAGTAACACCCACGTACCCATATATATGCGGAGCTGGGGGAAGCCCATACCAGTCACACCCTCTGCACACCCTGCTTTTCCTGAACCTACTTTGGTTGGAGGGAGGCACCTGAGACCTGGGAAGCTGGCTCAGAAGTCCCAGGAAAAAATGGGGCCCTGTTTCCTGATTAAGAGCCTGGCAGCAGACTGAAAACTTGAGATCCTGTTGGCAGGGATTTCTGGAGCCCCCGGAGGCCCGGACCCAGAGGCAAAAGTAAAAGCAAAAGCAAGGAAGCATGGGCTACATGTCGGGAAGCTCTCAGAAAATGGAAAAATGGAGATTTTTAAAAAGCATCACCACCCACAGGCTGCCCAAGTTGGCCCAAGAAGTAAATGAGGGCTTCAGCACTTAGGAGGCCTCCTGGAAAAACGGATTAGATCAGATAAGCAGGGAGGGGCCCAGTCAGCCCCAACCTGTCTTCCTGGCCTCATCACCTCCCGTGTTCCCTCTCCTTTAGTAAACTCTAGCCTTCTTTCTATTCCTAAACTTACTAAGCTCTTTCTGGTCTCAAGGCCTTTGTACATGCTGTTACCTCTGCCTGGAAAGTACTTTCCTCCAACCCACCTCTAATAATTCACCCAGCCATCTCCTCACATCCTTTAGGCCTCTGCTGATGTCTTCTTGTCTACTAGATCTCAGGTAAGTCTCCCTAATGTTTTAGCTCATAGCCCTCTGTTCTTTTTCTCCATAGCCTCCATGATAATTGTCCCTACATAACAAAGTGTTTGTCTAATGTCTGTGAATTCCCAGGGCGCTGGTGCTGAGTTTCTCTTGTTCTCCTGACTCATGGTTCCAACACCTAGCACAGAGAAGCTCAAGGCCGCAGACAGGGGCAAGCACCACTTCAAGCACCAGCAAGCCCAAACCACAGCTGTGAGCACTCAAGTTCTGCACTCAGGTTTCCTGTGCCCAGGGCCAGCCACTCCCAGCCTCCCCTCACCCTTGCTGATTAGCCAGCTAGCCTCTGTGTCCACTGTCCACTGACCACCAGCACCTACTGAAGCCAGTGGCTTTCCTGTGAGGCAGAAAATGCTTGGCCTCAGACAGATTTGGGTTCAAATCCCCACTTGTTAGTTATGTGGCCTTGGGGCAAGCTGTAGAACTTCTCTGAATCTCAGTTTCTCATCAGTAAATTGGGAACAATCATCCCTGATTAGAGTAATTATGAGGATCAGGTGTGACAACATGTTGTAAACCTTGTAATGCTGGGCCGGGCATCGGGTCAACTTTCATTCTCTCCCTCCTACTTTAAAGGCCTGTCACTAGGTGGCAGTCCATCTCAGCCACTCCCCTTCAGCCTTGGGTGGCTGAAGCCTACTAGCACAAACACCTCAACTGCAGGCTGAATTCTCAGCTCCTTGGGGGTTGCACTTGAGGGGATCAAAACACACACACACACACACACACACACACACGCGCGCTACCACTACAGCAAGACAAAGTCAGAGGTAGCCCCAGACACTAGTTACCACCCAGATGGGGGGAAAGCCCGAACACACACTTATATGTACTCACACATTCCTGGAAGCCTGGATCTTTCTCTAGCATCAGCTGGGTGCTCTGCTGAGCCTCTTACCTCTGACGTGCAGTACGTTGTCCTGCTCTGTCTGGCTCTGCCTGGCTCAACATCCGTCAGACAGGTTCCACTGTGACCGCAGGTGTCTTTAGTTTGGGCGGTGTTCTGTGACAGGGGCAGCTAGATTGCAGGGGTGAATCTAGGGAGTGGCTGCTGGAAGACAAAGAGTGGGAATTATTCAAATAACCAACAAAAGGCCTTGTGGCTGGAGAATGGAGTGAAGGGGAGGTGGTGAGAGACGAAATGGGTGAGAAAGGGGCCAGACCACATAAGACCTGCTGGGTCAGGCAGGAAGAGTGGATTTTGTGTGCCGTGGGAAGTTATGAATGGTTTGAGGCTGGAGGTAGGGAATCATGATTTAATTTAATTTTAAAGACTAGAGTATAGAGAATAGATGCAGGCAAGACCAAGGAGGCTAAAGAGTCTGTCTGAGAGAAGATGGGCCTTGAGCTCGTGGGTGGAGCAGAGATATCCCAAGGTAGAGTGAACTGGACTTGATGGATTGCTGTGGGGTTTAGGCAGAGAGAGGAATCAAGGGTATCTCCAATGGTTTTGGCCCAAGCATCTTAGAGGAGTTTAATGCCACGTTCTGAGAATGTGAAGGCTATGGGAGAAGCAATTTGAAGAGGGAGGTGAGATGTCTGTGTTACGTGGGGACGTGGAGCAGGTAGTTGGATGTGGGGGAGATACAGCTTTGGCACTAGGGTGCCTGGGTTTGGCGGGGGAGGGGGGACGGGGGGTGACGCCATGGGAAGGGTCAGGTCGCCTTGGGAATTGACTCAGGACCCACCGCAGAGAAAGAGAAGCTTCTGGAGGTCGAAAGGCAGAGGCCAGAGAGGGAGGAGGAAAACAAGGGGAGTCGGGCCGGGAAAACCAAAGCTCCGGAGAGCATCTGCAGGAGGGGCGCAGTGAGGTAGGGCCTGAGCCCGCATCCTGCTGCGTGGAGACGCAGCGTGCGGTGCGGAGGACACTGGTCCAGGCAAGGGACAGAGGCGAAGGCCACTGGAGGACTTGCAGTGGATGCTCAGGTCTGGGGGACTACTCCGAATATCGGGAACACCCAAGGCCACACTGGCCACTGGGCCGGGACAAACGTGGGTCCAACAATCTTAGGAGCTGCCCGCGGGCCGGCCCTGGGCGGCCAGAGGGGAAACACGGGATAGGCCAGCTGTCCATCAGAGCCTGACGACCAATCCGCAGGAGGCCCCGCCCCCGCCCCTCCCCAGAGATGGAGCGCGGAGGACCCGCCTCCGCCGCCGCCGCCGCCGCCGCCGCCGCGGGTGTGAGGCGAAGCGGCCTGGCCTGGTTCCCTCCGCCGGGCAACCCGCCCAGGTACTGGGTTTGGCTGGCGGGCCCGGGGGGCGCTCCGCACCCTCACCTCTCCTCCCGGTCGCTGCGCGGGCGGCGCTCCGGAAGCGGGCTTGAGGGAACTGCTGCGGCCGGGCCTGTGCGGGACAGTGGGCTGGGCAGCCGGCGTGTGCGACTGACGGCCGGGCCGATGCGAGGCTGCCGCGCGTGACGGGGCCGGCCGTGGCCGCCAGGCTGTGTCCGGGGCCGCGTGAGGTAGCTCTGCGGGACGAAGGGACTGGCAGGTCGACCGCGGGCAGCGCACGCGCGCCCCCAGCCGGGGCTTGTCCGGGGGTCGCGGGGCGCAGGCGCGGCGGCGGGCGGCGGGCGACGGGCGGGGGGTCCTCCCCACGGGCGCGCGGTCGCCTTTGTTCCAGGCGCGCGGGCCGAGGCGGGGCCTGCAGGGCCGCCCCGCCCCCCCGCTCAGGCCCCGCCCCGTCTCCGCCCGCAGGAGCCGCCGCCGGGGTCTGCTCGCCCGCCGCCTCCGCCGCCAACAGCTCGCTCCCGGCGGGCCTGCGCCGCGGCAGCCTGTACCGCCCCCAGCGCCGGAGCCATGGCGGGCGCCGCGTCCCCCTGCGCCAACGGCTGCGGGCCCGGCGCGCCCTCGGACGCCGAGGTGCTGCACCTCTGCCGCAGCCTCGAGGTGGGCACCGTCATGACTTTGTTCTACTCCAAGAAGTCGCAGCGGCCCGAGCGGAAGACCTTCCAGGTCAAGCTGGAGACGCGGCAGATCACGTGGAGCCGTGGCGCCGACAAGATCGAGGGGGCCAGTAAGTGCGCCCCCCCTCCCTGGGGCCCGCCGCGCGCGCGGGGGCGGCGGTGGTCTGCGCCCAGCTCCCGCGCGCCTCGGGTCGCCGCTGAAGAGAGACTTGGGCAAACTTTCGGGCTTTCCCCCCACACCCTGTGGGCCCCGCCCCCGCCTCGGCCCGGGTGGTCACCGGGGGCGGGGGGCATCCGGGTCCTCAGTCACCTGACGGGACACCCCCTCCCCCAGCCGGGGGGGCGTGTTCCAGGCTCTGCCCAGAGGCCTAAAAATCCTAGCGGGTTGGAGACCAGCGAGGCCGGCATCTGGTCCCCCACAGCCCGGGAGCGGTGTCGGCCGAGGCGACGGGAGCCGAGGCAGCGTGCCCCCCGCCAGCCCCAGAACCGGGGCCAGACCAGATGCGCGCCCTTTCTCCAAAAAGAGCAGCCTACGCGAAACTCTGGGCCTCCTGGCTGGGCTCATACTTGGAACGGAACGTTTGGGTTCCCTGAGTAGAACTTAGTTGTTACGGGAGGGCTGGTTTTGGAGCGGAACCGGGCCTACGCATCTCCGTCACGGGGAGAGGGAGGAAGGTGGTCCTGTTCGGTTTGGAAAAGCCTGAGGGGAGGCAGTGGCTGCTTTTTCCCGCCGCTTCTTTTGTCCCGAAGCTGAATTTTGGAGGTCTGTGTGCGTGGGCAGACACCCAAAGCCGGGGCAAGGAGAGGGGCCAGGCTCCCCTTGTCCTTGGATGCACATTCTCAAGAGCTTGGCTCCCAGAAGGCCAGCCTCACTGCTTTGTGTCAGGTACTGTTCAAGAGCACGCAGCCAAATTGGGGTCTAGCCCTTTGTGTCCTATGGCTTGTGTCCTGTAGCTGGAGGGAGCCAGGAGTGGCTACTCTTGATTTCCTGCCTCTTTGCCTTCCCAGGCCTGACCTTGGCTGCTTTTGCGAAGGAGGGAGGTGGGGGATTTTGAAAAACCCCAAATCCCTCAGTGTTATTCCACTGAGTGCGTGCTTGTGCTGTGGCCGGATGGGCCCCCAGCTCTGCTCTCCGTTCCCCCGCCTCCAAGTGTGAGGGGTGATTTGTCTGCGGGTTGCTTCCTGCAAGGACCCCCAGAGACTGATGTTAGAGCCAGGTTCAGAATTAGGTCCACGTGTAGGAAGGGGGTTCAGGAAGTGACACCCCCAAGGGAAGGTCCCACAGACCTCCTTGGCTGTGGTGTACCTGCCTGAAGATGGCTGAGAAGACTAGGAGGAAGGAAGGTCTTACGGTGAGGCAGCCGTCCTCAACTACAAACTCCAGATCTGACACAGCTGTCGAATTTCCACACGGCAGCCGCCTTCCTCTGTGCCCCCGTCGGCCCTGTCAGCCATTGGGAGAAAATTTTAGTTATTTGAGAGACTGGATTCCAAAGTGGAGGAAGGACAGACACTGCAGAGAGCTAGGATGGCCCTGGAAACATCACCCAGGCATCAGACTCCAGGCGCAGCCCCTTCCATGTTTCTGTAGTGCTCTGTGTGCTCTCCTGAATTGGTAGCACGGGCTGGAGGTTCCCAGATAGACTTCTGGGTAACAGGCTGCATTTCAAACCGTGCTCATGACCAGCAGGCAGTAAGTGCAGCACAGTGGTTGAAGGCAGGGTTGGATTTGAAGCCCGTGTATATTGTGTATCCCCTGTAGCTAGCTACTTCTCTGAGTTTTAGTTTCCTCATCTGCGAAGTGGGAGTAATAATACATCCACTATATTTTGTTGCTCTGCGGGTTAAATGAGAAGATTAAAACAGCACAGTGCCCGACACATTGTAAATGTTTAATAAGTGTAAGCCGTTATTAATGGTAACAATAATAGAGTATGACTGCTCTCCTGGACTGGGACTGTGTGGCTGCAGAAGAGCGTGAGGGTGAGGGTGTCGGAAGGGAGGAGGATGGGGCCCCAGTTCCCATTTCACTGAGATCACTACCCGGAGATGGGAGGATATGGTTTTATTTTGCCCTGACCCAACTACTGAGCTACCCACCTACCATGTAGAACAGTGGATAGAGTAAGTATAAGGAGATGTGCACATCTGGCTCATGAATGGGTAACTTTCTCGTTTGTAAGTTGGGGCATGTACAGAAGTAATGGGTGTGGAGAGGCAAGAGGCTAGTCCACGATGTCTCAGGTGTTTGGGGATGGAGGCAGGAAT
>NW_006791814.1:835979-836670 GCF_000442215.2 Lipotes vexillifer
GGAATGCAGAGGACCTGGTGACCCCAACCCCCAAGGGTGGGTCAGCCAGAGAGGTACAAATTCAGTGATCTCATCAGTTAGCTGGGATTTGAGAGGCCTGGAACATGGGCAAAGGATGTAGAAGGGGCCCTGGCCCTTTGATTTTGGAGGCCCGGATTGAAGGATTCCGGGTGAGAAGGCTAATGGACACCCGTGTGGAGCTCAGACCTTGCAGACAGAGCCTCATGCTGAACTGCCCCATTGCTGCCTATTCACGGGTGCACCTCGTTGTCCGGTGCTGATCCCTGCAGCTCCCCTCTGTAGGTTCTGCGGAAGTTTAGACTCCCAGCAGGGCCCCTTGCCATCTGGCCTCTTGCTCAGGTGCCTCAGGTGTCTGGCCTTTTCCTGCTGCCCCTGCCAGGGTACCACGCAGTGCCTGTAACCTGGCCAAAGAGAGAGAGACACTTCTGGGACCCTCAGGGTGTCCGTGGCCCTGAGGAGAGACTGGGGTTCAATGAAAGTGCACGGCACTCATGTAGAGCAGGGGTCCCCAACCCCCCAGGCCATGGACTGGTACCAGTCCTCGGCCTGTCAGGAACCGGGCTGCACAGGAGGAGGTGAGCGCGGGCGAGTGAGCAAAGCTTCATCTGCCGCCCCCCCATCGCTCGCATTCCCGCCTGAAACGCCCCCGCCCCCCACCCCCCCGTCAGTG
>NW_006791814.1:836774-841953 GCF_000442215.2 Lipotes vexillifer
TGGAAAAATTTCTTCCTCGAAACCAGTCCCTGGTGCCAAAAAGTTTGGGGACCGCTGATGTACAGGACCTCATTCTGGCCTAACTCTGTGCCCTCTCACTTTATCCCGCACTTGTGAGACGAGGCTGGCAGGTGCTCACTTCTCCAGCGGGAGTTTGGCTTAAAAGAGGGGTGGAGAAGTGCCTTGGTGCTGGTTGTCATGGTGGTGTGACAGGAACCAGGTCAACGTTGGGCTTTTTATGTTACAGATACTGACTTAAATGAGCACAAAGCAATTACAAACCTCCTGCTGAGTGCTACAGAGACTTTTCATCATGTTTTCTTGGTTTATTCTCTAAAGGGCCTGGAGTACCACCCCACTTAACAGATGAGGAAATAGAAATGTAGGGAGTGAATTGTGCTGCCATGTGACAGCCTCAGTTGGACCCGGTTCTCCAGTCAGTGGCTGGCCGGCCAGTCCCAAAAGGACTCAGAGCCCCGGGATTGTGCTGTGAGTGGTCTCAGGCCCCCGTTCCTGTGGTCTGCATTGCTCCTCTGAGAAGAAACCTTTGTGTTCAGACTGTTCCTTACAGACAGCCTCAGCCTGTCTAGGCTCTGGCTCTACACTTTTCCCTCTGGTGCCTTCTGGGATGAGAGGTTCAGTCAAGGGTCATTGTGGGTACAGTGGCTCGGGTAGAGCTCCATGGTGGGCTCTGAGTGCCATCCAAGCGTATCTGTGGGAACTTTTGCAGCCCCAGCCTTTCGTCTTTGATTCTTCCATTGACACCCTTCTAGGCGCCAGGCTTTCTCAGGTGGTGAATGAAAACAGGCCCTTGCCTTTAGGAAAACTAAAGGGGACAATGGAGTGGTACCTTTGATGCCAGGGGTGGGGGGTGGCAGAAGAACGCAAACCGCCTGGACAAGGCAGTCAGGCTCACAGGGTAGGTGACATTGGTACCAGCTGTCTGAGGCCTGACCCCTGTGGCTGTCAGACTGCTGAGGAGATAGACCACAGGGCCAGCCCTGAAGGCTGGGCCCAAGGTGCCTGAGGAGGGCAGGCCTGTATCATTGGGGATTTTCTTTGTGCTGGGTGGTTGTTCCCAGGGGGAGAGGGGTGAGAGCACATGTCCGGATCTCCAGAGCTAGCCATCCTCGCCTGTGCGTTTCCTGTCTGACTAGTTTTTCCAGGGGAAGTCAGACCTCTTAGTGTTTCCTCAGCCCCCCAGGCTTGCCCTGATGTGTGGGTTTCCAGACCAGCACGGCCAAGCTCCCTGTCCAGCTGGGGCTTTTTCTTTCCTGTGAACCTAGGAAAGGGGCCTGCTTCACAGATGCCTGGAAGAGCTGAGCACAGCAGCTCTGGGGCCCCCAACACCTCCACCTTCTCTGTGTGTGTGCACTTGCCCACACAGATGTATGCAGATGCACAGGCTTGAGTTACCAGTTAGAGAGCTTGGTCACTAGCTTGTTTGGGGTAGCCCCTTAGAATGGGGGGCATTTATTTGCTCAGTAAATATTGTGTGAACACTTCTTATTTGCCCAGTGCTAGGCACTAAGGGTTCAAAAGATGGATAAGACTTGGTCGGTGGCATTGAGGGACTCCCAGACTCCTGGAAGAGACAGATTTGGGAACGTGTAATTATAACCCCGTGTGTTATGTACCTAGAGGTCCATACCGAGAGCTTTCTGAGTGCAGAGTAACGAGCTCTGCTCAGCAAGCAGGGGGGTCGAGAGGAGAGAGCCGGGAAGGCTTCACACGGAAGGTGGCCGGGGAGCTGGGCCTTCCTGAGTGGTTGAGGAACTTTCCTGTGCCCTGGCTGAGGCCCTGGGGATCGATGTGCAGGGGTTGGGCTGGGGGCAGCGTAGGGAGGGCCATGGCATGCTGTAACTTGTGGGTTGTGCTCTGTCCTATAGGCACAGCTGTCACCAGAGGCTGAAGCAGGACTGTCCTGTGTTTGTCTGGGAGAGGTTGAGGAGGGAGACCCAGTGAGCCACTGCAGTTTGCAGGAGAGACCTGATGAGCACAGCACAGCCTCCTTGCGAGGCAGGTGGGAGGCGGCAGTGATGGAGGGGAGGGGAGGGGAGGGGCTGGGTCTGGAGGGAGGAGACAGTAGAGCCAGAGTAGCTTGGCATTCGGGCTCTGAACTCTGACTGCCTAGGTTAAAATCCTGTTGTGCCGCTTACTTGCTCTGTGACCTTGAGCGGGTGACTTTATCTCTCTGGGCTCCTTGTTTATAAAAGAGGGATAGATTACATTTTTCTCAAGGGAGTTATGAGGATTCGGAGAGAATCTGCAAGATGCTTCGCATGGAATGTAGCACCATGTAAGTGCTTCACGCATGGGAGACCTGACGAGGAGGAAGGTGAAGATTGAGTTGCCAAGGAGGACCTGTTAGTGGAAGGGAGCAAATGTACCTGTGGTATTGAGGGGACTGGCCACCAAGCGCTTTGATTCGGAGACAAGGAGGCCACCTAGCCTCTTTCTTGAAGCTCTCAGGAGCCCCTCTATCATCAGGGCTCTTTCTTGCCGCTGACTTGCAGGGTGCCAGGGCAGTTGGCTGTGAGCAGCTGTTTTGGTATCATATGAAGATATCAGATTGGCCTATTTCTGAGAATGTCGCCCTGAGAAATGCTACCTGAGCGCCTTAGTGGGAGACCCCTGTCTTCCAGGAAGTGATTTAATGCCAGCACGTCAGTGTGCTAGGGCCTGCCTTTGCCTCTCCCGTCACCATCCCTGGCGGTCTCCATTAATTCAAGGCATCTCTTCCCACTCTGTGCCCTTTTCTCTGGGATGTGGCTTCAAGGAAGTCAGCGGTGGCTAAGTTGGAGGGAGGAAGTGAGGCCTAATGTAGCAAAGGCCTGATATTAGGGGATAGGAGACATTTTCCCCCTCTCAGCTCCCTCTCTTAGAACTGCATAAGTCAGTGGGGACTTTGAGGGGAGTCCCAGGAGAAGTGGAGGTGGGGCAGGAGGAGGGGAGTGTTCTGGAGCTCCTAGTAGAGTGCTTTGTTTAGAGAAGCATGGCGCCCGGGCTTCTCTGGGGGGAAATCTTTGAGAGCAGCATGGTAACAGGTGATAAGCCCAGGGTGAGGAGTGGCCTCCAGCAGCTGTAGCCAGAATCAGTCAGATTTGGGTCTGAGTCTCAGCTCTTCCTGTGACCTTGGGTACAAGTCACTTTAACCTATCTTAAACTGATCTTCAGCTGTAAAAATAATTTCTCTCTCACGGAGCAGTATATTAACAATGGTCAAATGAGATCCATATGAGAGTGAGAGATTTTATGTGAGAGTGCTCAGCACAGCATGTTGCACTGGTGGGTGCTTAACAACTATTTGTTTCCTTTGCTTTCACCATAACTAACTACAGAGCTCCAGTTCTTCTGTCCACCACGAAGCTGGCTGCCGTGGCTGCTCTGACAGCCTGGGCTAGAAGTCTGTTTACTACTTCTTTTCTTTGTTCCCTCCCTGAGTCTGTACACAGAGGTCGGGGGCAGGAGAAAAATTGGGTACTTGAATAGTGCATTAGTTCATGGAGCATTTTCTCATCCATTGTGTTGTTTGAGCTCCACCACAGCTCCAACTGAGAGGTGGGAATACTAGGCTCTCCCTTGTAGATGAGGAAACCAAGGCCCCAAGGCTAAGGTGCCCCAGCAGGTTCATGGTAGTGCTGGGACCAGAGCCTGGAACTTCTGATTCCCACTGCAGTGTTCAGTTTATTCCTCCACTCTGGGGAAATGACAGTAAGGTGGGTGTTCTGCAGGACCAGAGTTGTTTTACTTTATGTGGACAGAGCTCCCTGATCTCTCCTCTGCCCTCTGGGCAGATGTGCTGGTTGATGCGCCCAGGCCCCCTTCCTGGCACGCTGGACTCAGAGCCTCCATCGGGACCCTCTGCTGCCCTCGGCTTGCCACAGCCCCCATCGAGATGCTTCTCTCCCTGCTGCGGGGGCAAAGGTAGCAGAAGAGCCTCGCCCTGACTTGCTCTTACTGGGCTGTGGTGACAACCGCACTGAGCCTCTGCCAGGGCAGTGGGATCCTGGGGCTCTGGGCTCTAGGTGCCCTGAGAAGGGCCTCTCCAGGACCCCGACGACAAGCTGAAGCACATGCCTTCATCCTCGTGTTCCTTCGTTCATCCCACATTTAGTGTGTGGTCTTAGCTCCTGTGTGTTAGGTACGCTGAACCAGACATGATGACTCCAGCCTCTGACTTGTTCACCGTGGCAGTAGATCTCTAGCATAGTAGCTTTCCATTATCACCATAGCTACTCTTTCCTTGAAGGAAAAAAAAAAAGCCCAGAAAACAGTTTTCTTGGGCCCTGTGGCACACTGAACAAGTGAGGTGCCACTTGTGCCTCCCTGGCTTTGGACTCTGGCATTTGCTGATGTGCCAAGCACTGTGGAGTCTAGCGGTAAACATAAAGGTTAAGGCACATATAGCCAGAAAGAAAAAATAACGACGGGATCCGGGCACGCTGAGAAGGAAACAAGCCAAGCTTGCTCTGTCGGTCTGGAGAGATGAGGGTGTGCTGTGTTCATCTCCATTGTTGACGGCAGCTGAGGCTTGGCTCTCCCGTAGGCCACATGTGTGCGCCGTGGCAAGCCACCCCACTGTTTCCGGAGAGGTGCCTTGGCGGCTCTGGGTCTGCCCCCAGGTGCAGAGCCTCAGCACTCCAGGCAGATTAGGCTGGAGGAGGGTTTGGGGAAAGGAGGCCAGGGAGGAATTAGTTCCTGTGACTTGAGCACGGGGTACAGTGAGGGTGGCCCCGCTGTTGTGGCAGGTAGGCTGTTGTGTGACCCTTGTGGGTCAAGAGGCTGCCTTGGCTGGGGTCTCGGAAACAGGGAACTTTGTGTTCACATTCCGAGGTATTATAGCTGTGCCCTTGCCTAATTGTATCTCTCCGCCTTCACCCCAACACACATACCCCTGCTTGAGCTGCCCCCGAGCCACAGCTTCCTGCCGTCACCCCGTCACCCCAGAGTTAGAGCCGCTCATCACAGCTGGGTGTGCTGGGGCCTCCACAGGGAGCGGAGACTGAGGCTGCCTTGAGAGAGTGCCCTCAGCCCTAGAGGAGAGGGAAGAAGAGTGAGAAGGGGGAGGTCCCTGGATACGCTGGGGCTGGGGAAGAGGTGGTGGGGACGGTGCAGGTGGTCGCTTTGGTGGAGGCTGAGGTTCCAGGAGATGCGGCTCGGAGAGTCTCCGCTTGCA
>NW_006791814.1:842495-847763 GCF_000442215.2 Lipotes vexillifer
CCTGGCACAGTTCTTGATGGTCTCCCTCTCCTCCTTGACTAGTTCCTTTTGAGGAGGTGCTTGGCTTGCCTTTGAGAGGCTGCAGTGGCTGAGTGCCCAAGCACAAGTACTAGCTCTCTCCCCAACTTGTCACCTCTAGGAGCCAGGCCCGTCCTGGGGGAAGCAGGGAGGCTCCTTTTCATAGCCCACGTGTAGGCTTTGTGTATAAGCTCTGCTGCTTCCTTCTGGGCCCTTCCCGGCGTTGGCTGGTGGCCCTGCTTCAGCAAGACCTAGGATGCAGAATACATGGGGCAGGGCTTTCTCCTGCAGGAGACTGGCATCTCCCTTGCTGAGCCAGGCCTGGCACAAAGCAGCCTGGAGTTAGGAAACAAGAAAAGGAGGTGACCCAGTCCTTGAACCTGGGAAGCTTGTGATCTGGAACGTGCAGAAAACCATGAAAGCCCAGGGCCGGCAGGAGACAGTTGTGCCTAAAGTGCTGTTGGCTGAGTGCGGGGCTCCAGAGAGAATCAGCCTGCCACTGTGGGTCGCTCCCCCTGCTGGCTAGCAGGCTGGCGTTGGCTAGAAGATCAAGGCGTGGGCTCAGTGAGGAGTGGACGGTCTGACCAAAGCTCCAGGCCCTGGTGGCAGACATCTGACCAGACTGGTAAGGCGTTGGGCCATGGAGAGTTGGACCGCTTGTTTGTGTGAGACCTAATTCTAACTCATCGGGGGTGGGCCATTCACGTTGGGGTTGGCTTCCTGTTTTCTTGGACACCTGGGGACATGGCTGAGCTGAAATGTCCTGAGGGAAGTGGTTGTTTAAGGGGCACCCCCCAGGTCCCAGTGTCCTTGGCCTGGCCTTGCCCTTGCAGGGGTAGGGCACTGACCATACTGGGACTCTGGCTGTGTAGCTGTGGGTGTGTGGTGGGTGAATGCGAACCCCATGGGATTGTGTGACTTCAGCCTCAGGCCCAGAGAGTGTGGGCCCGAGTTCATGGAGTGACTGACCATAGGAAGGAGGGGAGGAGTTGGCCACAGGTCCCAAAGGCTTCTGCGCCTACTTGAGGGTAGGAGGTCAGCTGGGAAGTTGGGTAGCGACAGGGGCGGGGGGCGACGAGTCCCTCTCTGAGGCTCTGAAGACCACTTCCCCCTGTTTGTCCGCCGGTAGCTCTCCTATTCTGTCCTTAACACAGTAATTGAGTATAATGTGCCTGTGTTCGCCTGTCAGTTCCTAACTGGGGCTGGCCTTTCTTAGGAGCTCTTAGCATATCCAGCAAGGAGGTTAGAAAATGTAGTATATATCGGTTTGTCAGGGATTACTCAGAGCCTCTTGAGGCCAGCAATAAAATAAGAGAGTCCCCTCCAGTGAGAACACCTGATGCCTAGACTGTTCCTTGAGGGTGTCCTGGTGCCTGGCCTGAGAACTGGCCCACACTGGAAGGGTGAGGCTCTGCAGGCAGGGGTGGGAGGCTAGCAGGCAGCTGTCTGTGCTACAGGAGGTGAGGCCAGGAGCTGTCTTAAGAGGGTGGAACCAGGGAATTAAAATCAGGAAGGGAAATTCCCAAGGTAGCCACTCCTCTCAATAGGGGAGGTGATTTTGAAGAATCTGAGCTGGGCTTCCTGGGGAGGCAGGTGTTCCAGGTGGGTGTTCCCTTTCACCTGGAGTGAGGTCAGAGAGTAGATCACATACTGGGGCCTTGGCTCCTCGGGAACCAAAAGGAGGACAGGAGAGTGGCTTGGCTTGGGCTGGTGTTGCCCAAAGGGAGTGGCCCACTGAGGAGAGGCTGGGCCAAGCAGCTCTAAACCGGGAGAGCAGGTGGGTGTACAGGAGAGGGCGTCTGAATGAGCAGGCCTGTGACTTACTGACCCTTGTCATTGTTTAGAACGTCTCCAACCTAATCAGGGTTGACTCTGTTGGGGGTTTGAGGGCTGGCCCCACATGTCCCCCAAAGAGGGAAGGGCCCATGGTGACAGTAACAGAAACCAAAGAGGCAGGGAGCCAGGGCCGGGGTCATGAGACAGCATGGGGGTCAGCGAGCTCCACAGGGGAAGGCCTCTGCCATCCCCCTCCCACCTGTACCCCAACTTCAGCCCCTATCACTCAGCCCCAGCCGGAGGCCCCTATCATTTCCTTTCAGGAGAGGGCCTCAGATTTTTTCTTTCTTCTCCTAACAGTCCATTTCCTGCTAGGCACTGGGGCATTGACGCCAACAGGCATGGAGCTTATGCTCCAGTGGAGAAGACAGTCAGTCAAATAGCCTTAAAATACACAGCGTTCCCACTCATCTAGGTACTAGGTAAATGTGGTTGTGAATGATATTAGAAAAGCCAGTAGGACTTGTTCAAGAATTAGATTGGAGGGGATGAGAGAAAAGATGTTAAGCATGATTCTAAAGAGTCTAGTTTATGCACCTCTTTGGAGGTGATGCTGTTAGCGGACCCAAGAGGTGTGGCAAGAGGCCTTGTTTTGGTGAGGGGTTGACTGGAGGTGGCAAGTAGGCAGTTGGTTTGAAGGGTCTGAAGCTTATAGTCAAGGAGTAGGCTAGAGCTGTGTTTGTAAATTGCCTGCATTGACACTGACTGGGGAGCAGGGAGAGCATCGGGAGAGGAGAGGCCCTTGGCATGGGTCTTGATGAAGGCCGGCGTGGGGACAGGTGGGGATAGTCCTGGAGCCCAAGAAGAAGCAGGAAATCAGGAGAGTTTGTGAGAAGTCAAGGGCAGAACTTCCAGCAGGAGGGAGGGTGTGGACAACCATGTTGATTGCCCTGAGGGTCAGGAAAGAGGAGGCTAGAAAAGTGACTTATGCTTAGTACTCTGGTTCTCCAGGTGGCCTGAATGTACCATGAGGAGCATTTCATTGGGCCTTTTGAGATCCTGGACACTCCAATACCCAGCCCTGCTGGGCCCTCATCCTCTTCCCTGTATCTGGGAGCCTGGCAGACACAGGCCATCTAGAAAGAACTCGGGCAGCACCAGCCTGCAGAGTGGGCAGACGTCAGCATCCAAGGGACTGCCTGGGGCGTCATGTGGGCTCGGGCAGAGAAGCTGGGGCAAGCCCCCTGTTGCACCTGCCCCCACTGTGGTGTTGATGGCCAGCGGAGGTCCACCTTCCCTCCCCTCTCATCCATGAAACTCTGAATGCCCTTTTCCCCAAACCCCCAGACTGCTGCATCGATGCCTTGGCTTCTGTGATCCTCCCTGGCAGACCTGGACAGGCCAGTCCTCCAGACCTGCCTTCTGTGGACAGAGTGGTCCGAGACTTCCCACATCCAGCTCCTCACTTTCTCTGGCTCTCGGTGCCACAGACACCTCCCTGTTGTTCTACTCTTTGCAGGACCTCATAGTTATCTGCTTCCCCATCTGTTTCCTCCACCGGGCAGGAGCTTTCTGGCTTTCTCAGGGGCAGGAACTCCAATGCCTTACTGATCTCTGTTTATCCAGGACCCACCCCAGGGCCTGACGTGGAGTAGACAGACATTTGAAAGTTTGATCGCCCGTGATGGAATGAAAGAACAAACCCAGTAGATAACTGCTCATCTCTCTCCCAGCTTTGAGTTCCTCGGGTGGGGCCTCCTGGCCCTTCCTTCCTTTGGAGCCAGGGCATGCTGTTCCCACCTCTGAAATGGATGGGATTAATTTTGCATCTTAGGGAAGAGGGCTGCCTGCCTGAATGGTGTGAAGGCTTGCTGGGCTGCCCTGCTTTTTCTCTGCAAACCCAAGTTCAGGGTGTGTGCTGCTGTGGGGCCGCTGCAGAGGGTCCCAGTTCTACATGAACTACCACGTGACTGTGACAAGACCCTTGGGAGCCTCCATTTCCTCATTGCTCCACAGAGGAGGTTCACCTAGAATCTAGACTCCAGATGACTCATGAACTGGCAAGGATCCTTGACAGCTGTGACCTGAAGCAGTTAGTATGTAGGAGTGCAGGGTTCCGTGTAGGAGGATCCCACAGATCCCCATCCAACTGTCCAAATGGCCTTTTCCTGTTTATTAAGGTGGGAGAGGGGCCGGCTGCTCTTCTCGGTCAGGTGTTTGGGGAACAGTGATGGACGAAACCCCAACCAGGAACAGATGCTGAGCTCTGCCCTGGGTGTGCCCTGTACTCCAGGGTTTGGCTAGGCCTTCCCTGTTGCATCTGGGAAGGAGTTTAGTCCTCTCGCCCCTGCTGGTCTGGTTTGAAGGTGCTGCTGCACAGAAATGGGAAGGAGATAAACCCTGGGCTCACCTTCCCTTTGCTGCGTGACCCTGTGACCCTGGGTCTCTGAGTCAGGATCCGTCCTTTGTAAAATGGAGGCTGAGAGCTCCCCACCCCTCTGCTCTCATCTTTCTCCCTGGGAGCCGCTCCAGACTGTTCTGTTGGGCGGGGGTGGGGGGGCTCTCATTCCTAGTCCTTGAGCAGTAGGTGGCCGGCATGGAAGCTGCTGGCCATCCCAGGCCCTGGCTCCTGCTGCATCAGACTCCTTTCCCACCTGTGTGCAGGTTCTGTCTTGTCTCCTCTTTGGCCACCTCCATCCTTCTCCTTCCAAGCTGTGAGGCTCTGTCAAAGCTGTATAATCCTGGCCAATCCAGGCACCCTAGGGTGCAGAGGCCTCTGGCTCCCTGTGTAGGGCAGCAGAGGTGCAGGGCTGGGAATCAGCTGGTTGACAGTGCACTTCCCTTCGTGGCTTCCTTTCTCCATCTCAGCATCCTCTGGGGGAGAAAGTTCGGCTCCATTTGTGCTCTCTCCGGCCCTGATGTGTAGTTTCTTTGGAGGGTGGTACAGGAGGTGCTGACTTGCGGGATGGGGACTGGGAGTGGCCCATCTGTTTGGCCCAGGCTGTATGTGGAGAAGATGTGATTGATGAGAGATTGTTTCTGGGAAGGTCTGTACAACTCTCCCGACCCCTGGGACCAGCTCTTTTGAATCTCGTGGTGGCCTTGGCTTAGAGCCAAGCAGGGCGTGGCACTCAAAGAGCCCTGCCTCTTCTCTTTTGTTTTCCCCAAAGCACCATTAGCTTCCCATGGTTCCCACCAGCTACAGGAACCTGTGTACAGGAACCTCCCAGTGTTTTCAGATTACTCTGGCCCCCGGGGCGGTGCCCGAGGAGGGGGGCTCGCCCTCCCCGTGTCTGGTCCTTCTTTCTTCTCTCCACATGGTCACCCCATGACCACTGCATTTGCATATTTGTTGGAGCTCCTCAGCCTTTGTTGCCCCATGGCACCACCTCTTCTAGGAAATCATCCCTGATACCCTCTTTGAGCATCTTAGATAATTAGCTCTGGAGTCTAACTCTCGTGTGTTCATTCCTG
>NW_006791814.1:847878-870516 GCF_000442215.2 Lipotes vexillifer
TCATTCCTGCTTCTAAGCACCCTGTAAGCATTTTGAAGCCTCCCCAGGGACCTGGGTTTGAGGAATGGAGAGGAGGCAGATGTGGTTTCTTCCTTGTGGAACTCACAGGTCAGTGGCCTTGACACCAAGGAGGCATCAGATGGTGTGACCAGAATGTGGAAGCACCAAGTATGCCACGAGACCAGGCCTGATGGAAACTTAAGTGAGAAGGTGGGCCTGGCACATGCAGAGGCTCAGAGGTAGGAGGAGCTCTGGGAGCGGATGTGGGGCTGGGGTCTCTGGATCTCGTGGCTCTGACTGGACTTGGGCCCTTTTGAGGAGTGCTGAGCTTTGCCCACCTTCCTCCAGGACATGCTGCAGGGCTGGGCTTCCACAGCCCACTGTCAGGGGCAGTGAAAACCCCAGGGGAAGGGACCTGTCCTGATAACATTCACTTACCTCTTTCAAGCTTCCTAGATGTTTTTAAAAAACTTTCGTATTTATCATGACTTACAGCTATTTTAAGTTGTAAAAAGTATTTACATGCATTTTTATATGGTTAGTTTCTTTTTTTTTTAATTAACTAATTTTTGGCTGCGTTGGGTCTTCGTTGCTGCGTGCGAGCTTCAGTAGTTGTGGCTCGTGGGCTCTAGAGCACAGGCTCAGTAGTTGTGGCGCACGGGCATAGTTGCTCCGCGGCATGTGGGATCTTCCTGGACAAGGGCTTGAACCCGTGTCCCCTGCACTGGCAGGAGGATTCTTAACCACTGCACCACCATGGGAGTCCGGTTAGTTTTGAATTTCCTGGTGGCCTTGGGGAGAAATGGTTAGTTTCTATTGCAGAAACGGTTAGTTTCTATTGCAGTTTCCACCAATTAATTTATGCACTTAAAGGGAAGACTCTCATAAGAGAAATATTTTGGCAAATGCATGTTTCATGTTCAGAAATTTGTGATATGTGTCATTTCGTTTTTTTGTGTGTGATGGTGGTGGTGGTTTTCTTGACCATATCTTCATCATTAGGGGGTTTAATTTTCAGTATGTCCTCTTGTCCTTTCTTCATCATTAGGGGGTTTAATTTTCAGTATGTCCTCTTGTCCTTTTCTAGCAAAATCACTTTGCTGACTCTGTGTAGTTCTCTGTCTGCATGTGAAGGGTTTATGGCAGCCCGCCCCCCCCCCAACTAAGGCCTTCACTTTATCCACAGCCTACTTAAGAGCTGAGAGACTTGCTCGAGGCCCAAGCTGTATCCTCAGAAACAGGATTTGAAACGTGGTGTTGGTGATTTCAGATCTGTTAGCATTTTCTTTTGGTGCCCCACCCTATGCAAGGTCAGGGTATGTGTAGTGCCGGCACGTGTCGGCACGTAGGTGAGATGCTGTGACTGCAACAGGCCCGGTGCTGAGGCTCAGGAAGCAGCCTCTGGCTTAGAGCATGTCATGTCCGTGTGCACCAATGTGAACTCAGAGGCTCCACGAGTCCCACTCTTCCCCCGTGGTGCCCCATCCCTGTGAGACCCTTTTTGGAGCTGGGGAAATGGCTGCTTGGGTTCTTTTCCTTGGGCCAAGGCAGCTGTGGGCCACCTTTACCTCGCCTAGGTTTGGGTTTGCTCCCAGCAAAGCCCTGGCAGTGGCTGCTGCTGGCTCACGTAGGCCCCATGTCAATGGCACTAGGCACACAGGCAGGGGGCTTCAGACTTCACTGGGACTGGCGGCTCCTGGCAGGGCCCTTATGCAACCCAGTGAGGTAGGAGGAATCCTCAGTTTACTGATGGGGAAACTGAGGACAAAAGAGTACGGGACTGGGCTTCCCTGGTGACGCAGTGGTTAAGAATCCGCCTGCCAATGCAGGGGACACGGGTTTGAGCCCTGGTCTGGGAAGATCCCACATGCTGCGGAGCAGCTAAGCCCGTGCACCACAACTGCTGAGCCTGCGTGCCACAGCTACTGAAGCCTGTGCACCTATAGCCTGTGCTCCACAAGAGAGGCCACCACAATGAGAAGCCTGCGCACCACAACAAATAGCAGCCCCCGCTCACTGCAACTAGAAGAAGGCCCGCATGCAGCAACGAAGACCCAACGCAGCCAAAAATAAGTAAAATAAATAAATTTTTTTAAAAAAGAGCGGGACTGCCCAGGACCTCACAGCTAGAATTTAAGATCTGTGTGGTTCTCCTCTGCTAGGCCTGGACAGCCTTCAGGAAGGGGATGGTCAGGGCAGGCTTCCTGAAGGAGTGGTAGGAGGCAGCCTGGCCTGTAAGCAGGTCCTCAGCCCTTAAGGCTGGCATGAGAGGCTAGTCCCTGGTCCAGGTGCAGTGGTCCCTCATTAGCCCAGAGCCTCTTGAGGAGGGCTAGTCTATTTCTTCATGAGAGTTTGTGGGCGATTAAATGCCAGTGACTGAGTCCCCCTCACTGCCCAGGCTTGTCGCTGTCTGCCATGGCCTTGCTTGGAATGGTAATACCCACGCTGTTCCTGGGGGCCTCTGCGTGGGCCTTGGGGACCTGGTCCTTAGAGGAATGAGCCCTCCATGGCTCCTAATAGGCTGAGCTGGCTGGGTTGTGCTGATGGACCCCCCAGGCCCTCTAGGGTTTTGGGTGAGCTTGGGGGTGGGCCTTTGTCATAAATGAAAGCCCTACTCCCTTCTGCTGCACATCAGCCCAGCCTGGCTGCAGGGCCCTGGTTGTGGGATCCTGCCCTTGTCCTCAGAGAGTTCCCCCATCTCACTCCCCCATCTCCAGCCTAGCCAGGACCTCCCAGTACCACTGGCTTTTCTTTTCCCCATGTCCCTTGAATGTTATTCTCTGTGGTTCTATGGGGGAATTAGTGCTGGGGTTGTGGGTTTCCTGCTCCTCTAAGCAGTTTTCCTCCCTCCCCCAAGCTCCCAAGTCCTGAGAGGGTCTCTCTTCCTGCCCTTCCTTCAGGTCTGACCCAGACCCTGCAGGGCAGAGGCCCAGGGGGTCTCCTCCCCTTGATGGCAGTCCCTGGGCAACTGGTCCTGGCTCTCAGGAAGAGGACCCTGCTGTATTTATTCTGGGAGGCGGGAGGGTGGGGCTGAGGTGGGAGGTCACACAGGATGCAGCTTTTAAGAACTTGGTAGTGCCTCTCACCCTGGTGTCTTGTCCTTCCAGCCTGCAGTTGGCTTGATGGACTTGGAGGGCCTGAGGGCCGGGCTGACAGCTCCAATGGGGAGAAGTACAAGGGGCCTTGTGTGGCCAGCAGGAGCCTGGGAGACTTGGGCGCCTGGCCCGGAGCTGTTGTGTGCCTACCTGGTCCCTGTTTTGGGTGGGAGCCTCTTTTGCTTCCGGCATGGTCTCACTGGAAATGTACTCAGGAGCACAGGGCAGGCCACAGGGCACCTAGGACCCGCTGGCAGTGTGTGTTGTGTGTACGTGTGTGTGCATATGCAGCACACGTGTGGGGTGCTGTAGGTGGCCTGGCAGCAGGCTTCAGATTGACCCTGCAGTTGCTTGCCGGGCGGTAGCCACATCGTGGACTAACTACCTCTGATGACTGGTGGGCAGATGCGCGGAAGGGCCCAGGCTGTGGACCACACAGGCCTCGTTGGCCTGTATGCGTTGTGTGTGTGAGGTCGTGTGCCTGTGTGAGAGGTGTGGGAGCGGGGTGACAGCAGCTCTGCACCGGAAAAGCATGCTGGTTTCTGTTTCAGAGGGCAAGGTTTGTGGTTATTCTGCAGTTTCTGATCTGGGCATTTCCCCTGTTCAGCTCCTCCTTCCATCTTTGGGAACCCTGTCTTCTCAGGCTGGGTCTTTGTGACCCAGTCTCCCTCCCCACCCACCCTCTGTTTTTACCTGAGCATAACTCTTCATTTTAAAAACCACTCCCATTGTGCTACCCCTCCCCCCAGTGGTGTGCCTGCTTTTTCCGTTGTTTGTTCAGTCATTCAGCAAGCACTGGGTGGCCTTGCCTGGCCTGGGAGAGATTGAAGAACAAACACACACGTAGTGCCCCAGGGTGTCAAGGGCATGATTACTGCAGGAAGGCTCTTCCAGATTGGGTCTTTGGTGAGAGAGAGTGGAGTCTGGGAGGTAGACCAGCCCCTGGCTAGGGACCAAGGTGAAATGGGGGACAGGAAACATGACAGTTCTTGCCCTCAGTCCAGCTGAGGTGGGATGGAGCAGAGAAGATGGGAGGGCAGAAGTAGCAGTAAATCGCTGGAGCCGCATCACAGCGGGCCTTGAAGGCCAGAGAAGGAGTGGGTTCTCCATAGTGAGCAACCTCGGGAAGGATCAGAACAACAGCCTATACAGATTCGTAGGCTCAAGAAGGATGGCTGATTGGTGAGAACTGGGGGGCCCTCAGCTGGAGGACTGGGCCTGTGAGGGTTGCTGAGGGCACGGGAGCAGGGCCCAGGGAGAACCGGCAGTGTTCTGGCAGGGGAGCTGGGCCTGGGGCTGGAGGCGATGCCACTGTTTGAGGTGGGATAGGTGGAGCACAGCTGTGGCTAGAGGGACAGGAAGAAGGCCTTGGGATTGGGCCTCTTAGAACATTCCAGCTGGGGTGCTGTGTGCTTCAGGCCAGGAGGGCTCTAGGGGGAGGTGGGCCAGGCAGCATGCTGGCAGCGCTCCTGGCTCCAGATCTTCTGGGCCAGTCTGGGTTGAGAGCATTTGAAGAGGCTCTAGAGCCAAGGGAGTGCTCAGAGTCATTTCTGGCGGCTAAGCCAGGCTTCTCTCTTTTGACCTCCCTAAATCTGTCTCTTTATCTGGCTGGAAAGTGTGCCCTCTGTGCAGGGTCCCAGCCAGCACCCAGGGACTGTGAGTGTGCAGCCGGGCGCTCTCCAGGCCTGGGGTCACAACCTGTGTGCCTGCTCCGACTGCCTGTGCAAACCACAGACCACCGAAGATGGCAGAGCTGAGGGAGGGGGAGGGAGGCTTGAATGAGTGCCCACCATGTGCCACCTACAGGGCTGGGCGCTCTGGGCTGTTAGGACTTTTGAGCTTAGCAACACCTCCAGGTGCCGCAGTCTGTTACCTGTGTTCACCGAGGGAAGCAGTGGGGTCAGAGTGGTTGTCACTCTGCTGAGGTCGCGCAGCTAAGGTGAGGTGGAGCCCAGAGTCTAGTCCCAGCAGGCCCACCCCAGGGCCCACGCAGGTCTTTTCTGCCACCCTGCCTTCTAGAGAAATTCAGTCAAGCTCTTTGCCCTAGAGGTGGTAAAACCGAGATGGAGGGAAGTTAAATGAGTCACTCAGCGTCATCTCAGAGGTAGTGGCTGAGGCAGTTCATCTGCCATTGACCTGGGTGCTTCCCCAGTCTGTGTCGTGAGGCCAGAATGGGAGCCATCCATGGGCAGCCACTGCTCTTGCTGGGTCTTGCTCAGGGATATTTAGGGGGTGAGCCATCAGGCTGCACCAGTTCTCTTGGCCCAGTCCCTCCTTCCTTCTATGGACCCTGAAACCCATTTGGGCCTGCCCAGCCCCAGGCCTTCCCTTGGGACTTTACGATTCAGTTTGTGTTTTCTTGTTTGTTTGTTTGTTTTTGTGGTACGCGGGCCTCTCACTGTTGTGGCCTCTCCCATTGCGGAGCACAGGCTCCAGACGTGCAGGCCCAGCGGCCATGGCTCACGGGCCCAGCCGCTCTGCGGCATGTGGGATCTTCCCGGACTGGGGCCCAAACCCGTGTACCCTGCATTGGCAGGCAGACTCTCAACCACTGCGCCACCAGGGAAGCCCCAGTTTGTGTACTTTTGTGTCAGGAAATGGTCCTCACAGAACAGCCGTGGGTCCCCATTTCTCTTTGTAGAGTCCAGCTCTTTCCCAGGTCAGAGTGACCTGCCTGTATTGTCACCGAGGGAAGGTACACAGGACGGAGATTCCTGTTCCCGCAGACGCTCAGCTTTTAGCAGAGCTCTGTCCTTAGACTCAGCCCAGTTCTCTTCTGTCCCCCAGTAGGACTGAGTGGTCTTGACTCTGCCCCCATTCCCGGGGTCGGGGGGGGGTCTCTCTTTGTGGTCCTCCATGAGGAGAGTGTGGGAATGAGTGGGAGACAAGGCTGCCCTCGTTTCAGTGCTAACCCTGAGAGACCTCAGCCTGACCTTGACCTCTTCCCTGCCTTCCTAGTTGACATTCGAGAAATCAAGGAGATCCGCCCGGGGAAGACCTCACGGGACTTCGATCGCTACCAAGAGGATCCTGCTTTTCGACCGGACCAGTCACACTGCTTTGTCATCCTGTACGGAATGGAATTCCGCCTGAAGACCCTGAGCCTGCAAGGTGGGAGCTGAGGAGGTGGAGGAGTTAAGGGGAGCAGCCCCTGGCCCCAGGCTCAGCTCTTTGCCCCTTGCTCATAGCTACGTCTGAGGATGAAGTGAACATGTGGATCAAGGGCCTGACTTGGCTGATGGAGGATACGTTGCAGGCAGCCACACCCTTGCAGATTGAGAGGTAAGAACCCCCCGCAGACGTGCTTAGGGTTGGGGCGTTGGGCTCTAGGGAGCAGGGCAGGGACTCAGGCCTCTGTGCCCAGAGCCTGCCTGCTGGTCTCCTCCCTAAGCCTGGGCCTCACTTCGGGCTTCTCTCCCTCCAGGTGGCTGCGGAAGCAGTTCTACTCAGTGGACCGGAATCGTGAGGATCGGTGGGTCCTGTGCTGTGGCTCTAGCCCAGCAGGGTGGGTTAGGGCCGCCAGAGCAATAGCCCACCTCCAGGCAGCTGCCTGGAGAACCGGAGGACCTGCCTCAAGCAGGGTGGGCAGGCGGTTCTGGCACAAGGAGCTTCCTGCAGAAAGCCCTCTGATGGCCTTGTGCGAGCTGGCGGGAGAGGCCAGGGACGATAAGCCACGTGCCCTGCCACTGTGGGCAGAGAGAGGCGGTGCAGAACTGGCTCTGGGTATCCTGTAGTTTGTGTGTGTGGGGGGGGGGGGGGGCGATGGGGAGGGTTGGCCCCCTCAGGCCACCAGGGCTGTCCCTCGGGGCCCCTTCTCTAGCCACGAGGCCTCTCTGCTTCCCCCCGTGCAGTGAGACCACGGGGCTGAGCAGCCCACATGTCCATCTCCCAGGGGGGGGGGGGGGGGCTTTGAAGCTCACGGCTTTGAGGCCATGGTGTGACTACCAGAGGGGCTACAGAGAGGTGCAGGACAAAAGCTGGGTGATGGATGATGAGGACCGTTGACTGGGAGAGAGGTGGACATCACGGAGGGTGTTGAAGAGAAGCGTGACGTGACCCGGGTTCAGTTGCACAGAACTGCTAGCTGCGCTCGGAGAGTCCAGGGCAGGTGGAGTGGAGAACTCAGGGAGCAACTCCAACACTCTGGGTGAAGACTGGGTCAGGGTGGGGTATTAGGAAGGGGTTGGATTTTGGCTAGGCTGTATTTTGAAGATAGAGCCCAATAGCATTTCCTAACAGATTGATTTTGGGGTGAGAGAGAGAGAGAGAGTTGAGGTTTACGGTAAAAAGCTTTTTGGCGTGAGCATCTAGAAAGGTGGAGTTGCCATTGACTGAGATGGGGAAGGCTGTGGGAGGTGCACGTTTGAGTGGGTGAAGTCCGGTGATGCCCTTAGATTTTCAGGTAGAGATGCTGAGCAGGCAGGTGTGAAGAACGAGCTCAGGGGAGAAGTTGGGCTGGAGCTGGAACCTGAGGAGCACATAGGTGATTTGGAAGAGGCCACGAGGCTGGAGATGCCTGGGGCTACCTTGGCAAGAAAAGGGAAGGAGGCTGGTGGCTAATCCCAGGCCCATGCTGCCTCAACACTGGGGACTGGGGACGTGAGGAGAGGAGCCAGCCGAGGGAAGTGGCTGCTCGAGAGTTAAAGAGGAAAATCAGAGGGTGTAGAGCCCTGGAAGCCCAGGGAAGAGGGGGTGGTCAGCTGTGCCAGGCCTTGTCACGTGTGGGGAAGACTGAGAGGTGCTCCTTGGACTTGACGGCACAGAGGTCGTTGGTGACCTTGAGGCAGGCAGTGGACAGTGGGGATGGGATTCAGGAAATGAAAGGAGCCTGGGTCTCTCCTTTAAGGCACTGCTGTGAAGAGGAGCAGAGAAGGGGCAGTGGCTCGAGAGGAAGCAGGGCAGACAGGTGTTTTGGGGGGAGTGGTAACAATCTGCGTGTAATGCTGATGGCAAGGAGTCCACAGAAGGAAAGCTTGATGACGCAGCTAGTTTCCTAACCTGCCCAGTGAGGACCCTGATAGCCCCACCCCCGGTGACTGAGACCAGGCAAGCGCTTGCTGAACAGCACTGGCTGATAGATAGCAGGATCGCCCAGGGCAGGGCTGGACCCCTCAGGGAGTTTTGGTGCTGCCTGCCAGGCCCTTGGGCAAGAGAAGGAGGGGTGCCCACATTCCCCTCCCTGCCACCACCTCCCAGGAAAGAAGGCCTCCCTCTCCCAATCGTTTTCATCCTGTTGCCAGGCCCAGCATTGTCCTCTGCCCCATTCTTGGGCAGGGGTGCTTCCCTGTCAGACCCTGGGAGTGTGCTCCATTGCCAGCAGTGGTATTGGGCTGAGAAGGATCTTCCCCCTCCTCCCCTTGGAGGCCCTGACTCCCAGGGGCAGTGGGCGGGAGTCCTGTGAGCTGCCTGCCCCTCTCGGGGAGTTTGAGAATGAGGTGGAAGGAGCCTGGAGGTCCCTCAGTAGTAGCTGCCTCTCTCTGTCCTTGGGAGAGCTGAGGGCCCAGACGTGTGGGCTGAGCGGTGCTGGTGGGAGGGCGGCCCTAAGATGGGCTCCCCTTGCCCCGCCCTGACCCACTTTACTGAGGCTGGTGACCCCTCCTTGCTAGAATCCTAGACTCCTTTGCTCAGCTGAGGAGACCGAGGCCCAGAGAAAGGAAGGGACTTCCTTTGGTTACCCCATGGTTCTGAGCCAGCCTCACCGTCAGGACTGCAAGTCCCAGAGTAGTGTTGTTTACCTGTTCAGCCCCAGGTGGACTCAGCCCACAGGTCAGAGGTCATGAGAGGTGGGGTGAGGCCACTGGCGATGTCCCTGTTTCCTCAGTATATCAGCCAAGGACCTGAAGAACATGCTGTCCCAGGTCAACTATCGGGTCCCCAACATGCGCTTCCTCCGAGAGCGGCTGACGGTAAGGGCCGGGGGGCCGTCTGCAGGCGGGTGGGTAGGCCGGCTGCCCCCAGCCCTGCGGGAGGCCTGACCGGAAGTCCCGCTCTGCCTCGCAGGACCTGGAGCAGCGCACCAGTGACATCACCTACGGGCAGTTTGCTCAGCTGTACCGCAGCCTTATGTACAGCGCCCAGAAGACGGTGCATGA
The DNA here is from genome assembly GCF_000442215.2 of Lipotes vexillifer. Taxonomy (NCBI): domain Eukaryota; kingdom Metazoa; phylum Chordata; class Mammalia; order Artiodactyla; family Lipotidae; genus Lipotes; species Lipotes vexillifer. The sequence continues at coordinate 857,066 of NW_006791814.1, forward strand.
GCCACCTACCCCCACCGCCCCTACCCTGCTCTCCCACCCCAGCCCCGCTTGCCTCAGCCCTGCTGCCCTGCTTGGGGGCGATTGGGTGCCATTTCTCCAGCTCTTCTCCTTGTGAGGCCTGCCCCTTTCTGTTGCCCCAGCCTTTCTTCCTGAGAGCCCCTTCCCCACGTGGCCTCCCAGGGGCTCTCATGCTGACCTGGTTCTGTCTCCTGCAGATGGACCTCCCCTTCCTGGAAGCCAGTGCCCTGAGGTTTGGTTTGAGTTGGGGAGGTGGGGTTCTCCCCAGGCCCCTTCGTCCCTCCCCTAGTTGATTCCCGATGCAGGTGGGAGGCAGTGGGAGCAGGGGAGCCCTGCTGGCCCATTTTGGGCGGCTGTGCTGGCCGGGAGCTGGGCCCTACCTTCCCAGGGGCCCCTCATTGTCTGTGGCCCATGCTAGCCAGCCGGCTGCCAGGCATTTCCCTTCTCTCCTGCAGGGCAGGGGAGCGGCCGGAGCTCTGCCGGGTGTCCCTTCCTGAGTTCCAGCAGTTCCTCCTCGAGTACCAGGGGGTAGGACTGGGCTGCGGTTGGGCCAGGGTGCTGGCTGAGAGGGGCTGGGCTCACCACGGGATGGAGGCCCCTCACATGCCCCACCCTCCCACCCATCAGGAGCTATGGGCTGTCGACCGGCTCCAGGTGCAGGAGTTCATGCTCAGCTTCCTCCGAGACCCCTTGCGAGAGATCGAGGAGCCTTACTTCTTCCTGGATGAGGTGAGCCCTGCCCCTCACCCTCGATCGGGGAATCAGGGAGCAGACGGGCCCACTGGAGCCCGGCCGGGTCCCTCCCGCAGTCCATCATGCCCCTGACCTGGATTGAGCAGTCTCCCATGTCACCCTGTGCCGTGGCCCAGGGCAGGGGCTCATCTTCTCTCCTCTCCGCATTTGCTCCTGGGCAGTTCGTCACCTTCCTGTTCTCCAAGGAGAACAGCATATGGAATTCGCAGCTGGACGCCGTGTGCCCCGACACCATGAACAACCCCCTCTCCCACTACTGGATCTCCTCCTCGCACAACACGTGAGTGGCTCCCTTGGCCCACGCCCAACCCCGGGAGGTAGGTCTCACCTGACCACCCCGCCCTGCTTCCCTGTCCAGGTACCTGACCGGGGACCAGTTTTCCAGCGAGTCCTCCCTGGAAGCCTACGCCCGCTGTCTGCGGATGGGCTGCCGCTGCATCGAGTGTGCGTGGGGGCTAGGTTGGGGGGGGCGGGGGGAGGCCTGCCCGCTTGACTCTGGTCACCTTGCTTGCTCCCCAGTGGACTGCTGGGACGGTCCAGACGGGATGCCAGTCATTTACCACGGACACACCCTGACCACCAAGATCAAGTTCTCAGACGTCCTGCACACCATCAAGGAGCACGCCTTTGTGGCCTCAGAGTGAGTGGCCTGGCTCGGCTCCAGTTCTCTCCTGGGTCCCCTTGAATGCACTGTCCCCGTCCCTGCCTTCCACCTCCTGCCACCTGCTGGAGCCCACCCTTCCCGAGCCATTCACTTCCTGCACGCTTGGCCCACCTGCTCACTCCATGGGTCCTTCTCGGCCTGTGGCACACAGTCAAGCTCTTCTCATCCTCAAAAATTAGTTCCTTAACCCTGGGCTCGCAAGGCCATTGTCCTGCCAGCTCCTTTCCCATCACAATCCAGAGAATTGCCTGTGCTCCTTGTGTCTCACTCTGTAGTTCCTATTGTTTCCCGCAACACGTGGTCACTAGTCTCTCCCACCTCACTGAGGGGGTCACTGGGGTCCCCCAGTAGCTAAATTTGGAAGCTGCTTGTCACCTCTCCTGACCTTGGGTGTAGGATGTCTCTCCTTGCTGATGGGGCAGCCTTCGTGACGCGATCCACTCTGGGGACACCTGTCTGCAACAGTCCCAGCCCTTGGTTTCTGCTGCACCCAAAAGTGCCTCTCTAGACCCCTCTCCTACCCCCCACAGTGGCCAGGGCCTGCCTCTTCTCTGGGGTGACTCCCCCCTAGAAAGGACCTTGGGCCCTAGGCTCCTAACACCTCACTCTGTGAGGGTCTGAGCCGTGACCCCTCGGAATTGCAGGATCTGTGTTACGTGCTGGTCCCCCACCCTGCAGGTACCCGGTCATCTTGTCCATCGAGGACCATTGCAGCATCGCCCAGCAGAGGAACATGGCCCAGTACTTCAAGAAGGTGCTCGGGGACACACTCCTCACCAAGCCCGTGGACATTGCTGCTGATGGGCTCCCCTCACCCAGCCAGCTCAAGAGGAAGATCCTCATCAAGGTAGGGCTTTGGGGGCCCCACTCCTCCGCTCCAGCTGTGGGTCCAGGCCTGGGTGAGAAGGTGGGGCTCTGGGCCTGGGCCTGGGAAGCCACATCGTGGCCTGTCCCCCACAGCACAAGAAGCTGGCTGAGGGCAGTGCCTATGAAGAGGTGCCTACATCCGTGATGTACTCTGAGAACGACATCAGCAACTCCATCAAGAATGGCATTCTCTACCTGGAGGACCCTGTGAATCACGTGAGAGCTGGGCCTGGCTGGGCCTGGCTGGGCCTGAGGGGCAGGCTGGTGAGAGGGCTCTGCTCACAGGCCTCGCTCCCGCCTCTTCCAGGAGTGGTATCCCCACTACTTTGTTCTGACCAGTAGCAAGATCTACTACTCTGAGGAGACCAGCAGTGACCAGGGCAACGAGGACGAGGAGGAGCCCAAGGAGGTGAGGGGCTGGCCCAGGGCCGGGGGCCGGGCTGGGGTCAGAGTCACTGAGTGTCTCTGCCGTCGCCCTCTGCCTTGCAGGCCAGTGGCAGCACAGAGCTGCACTCCAATGAGAAGTGGTTTCACGGGAAGCTCGGGGCGGGACGGGACGGGCGGCACATCGCCGAGCGCCTGCTCACAGAGTACTGCATCGAGACCGGGGCCCCCGACGGCTCCTTCCTCGTGCGCGAGAGCGAGACTTTCGTGGGCGACTACACCCTCTCCTTCTGGTAACCCTCCCAGCGCGTGCACACATGGATCCGACGCCGGCAGGGGAGGCCAGGTCCTACAGTGCGTCACGCGCTTGCTGTTAGCGTGGAGCCCCTAGAGGGCCGCCCCTACCTGAGCCGTCCTCAGGGTGTCTCCTGCTTGAGGCCTGGTGCCTCGCCACGGGTGGAGCGTGGCATGTGGCCTGGCCTGCTGCTCACTGCCTCCCCGTGTCCCTTCAGGCGGAATGGCAAAGTCCAGCACTGCCGGATCCACTCCCGGCAGGACGCAGGGACCCCCAAGTTCTTCCTGACTGACAACCTCGTCTTCGACTCACTCTATGACCTCATCACACACTACCAGCAGGTGCCCCTGCGCTGCAACGAATTTGAGATGCGCCTCTCAGAGCCCGTCCCGCAGACCAACGCCCACGAGAGCAAAGAGTGAGGGAGGGGACGGGGACGGGGACGGGGCAGGAACCCGGGGGTGGTGGCCGGGTCTGACTCGGGCCCGTCCACAGGTGGTACCACGCGAGCCTGACCAGAGCACAGGCCGAGCACATGCTGATGCGCGTCCCCCGGGACGGGGCCTTCCTGGTGCGGAAACGGAATGAGCCCAACTCCTACGCCATCTCCTTCCGGTGAGGGGGTCCCCCTGGGGGGCTGGGGCGGTGCGGGCACGCCTGGTCCGGGCTGCCCTGACCCTGTGTGGCTGTTTGGTCCCTGTCAGCGCTGAGGGCAAGATCAAGCACTGCCGCGTCCAGCAGGAGGGCCAGACCGTGATGCTGGGCAACTCAGAGTTTGACAGCCTCGTGGACCTCGTCAGCTACTACGAGAAGCATCCCCTGTACCGCAAGATGAAGCTACGCTATCCCATCAACGAGGAGGCGCTGGAGAAGATCGGCACGGCGGTGAGAGCCTGGGTGGCAGGGCGGGGCAGGCCGCACCTGACGGTCCCGGGGTGCTGTGGATGTGGGGAGCAGAGAGGCCTGGGGGCTGCGGTGCTGCTGGGAGGGCCAGCTAGCCCAGCTGGAGCTGGGAAGGCATCCTGGAGGGAGTGGCCTGAGTGGCGTCTACAAGGACAGGCACAAGCTGGCCGGGTGAAGAGGTGGGGGCAGGCATCCAGCAGAGAGATCCCCGTGGGCCAGGATGTGGGGTGCGGAGGTCCTAGGGCTCACGTGGGGAGAGGGTCTGCCCGGGGCTGGGCGCAGACCAGACTCTGTCCCCAGGGCAGGGGTGCATAGGCTACAGAGGCATGGCTGTGGAGCGAGACCAGTGAGGGAGGAAGGCAGGGCTGTGGGGCGGGGCCCCAAGGGCTCTGGGCCAGGGGCGTGGCCCTGGGGAAGAGGAAGGTGTCCAGCGCAGAAGGTCCCCTTGAGACTCTTGTCCTTGCACCTGGGTGGCCTAGGCGCGGGCTGCCACCTGCTGAGGCTGGGGTGTGAGAGAAGTGTGCTTGGGGGCCTGGGGCAGGCGCAGGGGGGCTTCAGGAACCGAGACTTTGGAGCCGTGCGCGCAGGGGCAGAGAGATGAGGGGTGAGGCCAGGCCCCTGAGGTTGGGGGACCCTGGCGGACCAGGTGCGTGAAGGCGGCAGACTTGGCCCGGTGAGGAGGGGTGGGGACACGGAAGCCAGCAGCCACTTTCCTCTCTGGGCGTTAACAAAGCCCCTTCTGTCCGTTTCCAGGAGCCCGACTATGGGGCCCTGTATGAGGGCCGCAACCCCGGCTTCTACGTGGAGGCGAACCCCATGCCGACTTTCAAGGTGCAGCCTCGGGCTCTGGGCGCAGGCAGCTGGAGAGCGTCTCCAGCTGCCTGGGGCTTGCATTCTCTGCTCAGGGCCACCTGCGGTCTTTGGGGAGAAGTGGTGGTGTGGTCTTCCGAGGCCTGAGAGGGGGTGAGAGGTGTGCGGTTGGCGTACGACCGCGTCTCTCCCGGCGCCGACCCCTCCCCAGCCCCGTTCCTGGGGGTCAGCACCGACCCCGTTTTCTCCCTGGGGACAGTGGGGTGGGGGTGGGGCACGCTGGCCAGAAGATGGTGTTCTCTGCCCCTCTCTCCCTCCCTCCCTCCCTCACCTTATGGAGCTCTGTCAGGGCTTTTTTCTAAGGGGTAAGGAGCTGTGCCCTTTTCCTCACCCCCTTTCCTCAGCAGCCATGGAGCCTGGGAGAAGATTCCTTCTCCTACTTTGCAGATGAGGGAGGAATGATGGGGTCCCAGGCACACCTCAAGGCTTCCGGTCCCAGAGGAGGCACTCAGCACCCGCAGACACTCCCTTTCTAGCCTCCTGGCCTGGCTCCTGGGGCCCCGGGCAGGGACTTGCAAGGTTCTCCCCGGACCCTGAGGAGCTTCCCTGGCAGAGGCCCTGCTCTCCCGTTGCATCTGCCCTGGAGCCTCCCACAGGCCCGGGCTGAGGACGGTAGTGAGGCTGGGTCACTGGCGGTGGTGCCTGAGCCCCAGCTGGGCAGCCCCAGCACATGTGCGTGTGGCCGCAGGTCAGGAGAGGAGGGGGAGGGCCTGTCTGCTTTGACCGGTGCTTCTCTTCCCCGCAGTGCGCCGTCAAAGCTCTCTTCGACTACAAGGCCCAGAGAGAGGACGAGCTGACTTTCACCAAGAGCGCCATCATCCAGAACGTGGAGAAGCAGGAAGGAGGCTGGTGAGCCAGCTGAGAGCCCGTGGTGCGGGGCCAGGCGTCCTGGGCGCCGACGGCATGGACAGTGAGAGGGGCTGCCTTCCTCTGGGGGGGTTGCGGTGCCTGCTAGGGGTCAGCATGCTGCGGCTTCCCCAGGTGGCGTGGTGACTATGGTGGGAAGAAGCAGCTGTGGTTCCCGTCGAACTACGTGGAAGAGATGGTTAGCCCTGCGGCCCTGGAACCTGAGAGGGAGGTGAGACCAGAGTCCCGTTGGTGGGACGGGGCTCCCGTCCCCAGACTCCCTTCCTGTGCACACACCACCACGGGCAGGGTCAGCGTGCCTGCGCGTGCACAGCCCCTTACGTGTGGTCCCATCTGCCCCACCGAGGCCGCGGTCTCTGATAAACATGGGCCACGCGCGTGCGTTCACATGTTCGCTTGTCAGATGTATTTCCCGTGTGGGCACAGTGGGCTTGCTGATCGTCCGTGGGCTTTGCCTTCCACAGCACTTGGACGAGAACAGCCCCCTGGGGGACTTGCTGCGGGGGGTCTTGGATGTGCCGGCTTGTCAGATAGGTGAGCCCCCAGCCCCTTCTCTGCCCCTTCGGGTCACGCAGTCCCTGGTGGCCCTCTTCAGGCCCCAAGGGAGAAAGCCGATGGCCGGACCCCTAAGGGCTGCCCTCACCCTGAGCTCTCCCCATTCCTGGATACACTCTTTGACGCCCAGGCTCCCTTCTCACCCCTGGCCTTGACCCCTGCGTGCTTGCCCTGCGCAGGCGCTGTGGAGGGTGCCGCTGGCGAGCTGAAGCCCACGGTCCTGATGTGGTCCCTGGGTTGACTGACAGAGGCTTGGGGATGGGGTGGGGAGGGGCACGCAGCCCGGAGTGGCAGCGACTTATTGCTGGTCTGCAGCGTCCTCAGCTGTGAGGCGGGCCTGGCAGAGCAGTGCCGCCTCCTCACGGGGTGTGGGGTGGGGACTCAGGCACGTCTGTCCCCAGCTCTGCGCTCCTCTCCCTCCCTCCCTCCCTCCCAGCCATCCGTCCTGAGGGCAAGAACAACCGGCTCTTCGTCTTCTCCATCAGCATGGCGTCGGTGGCACACTGGTCCCTAGATGTGGCTGCCGACTCACAGGAGGAGCTGCAGGACTGGGTGAAAAAGATCCGGGAAGTGGCCCAGACCGCGGATGCCAGGGTGAGAGCCTGCCGGTGGCCCTCAGAGCAGCGGGGCAGCCCCAGGTGGGCAGCCCCCACCGCTAGGCAGGGATCGGAGGAAAAACACGTGGTCAGCAGTATGGCATGTTGAGGGTGTGTTGAGTTTGAGGTACCTGTGGGACGTCCAAGTGGCCCTGCTCCGTGGGCCTTTGGATACCAAGGGCAGAGGTGAGAGGACAGGTCATGGGCTGGAAGCACGAGTGGGTGCCCAGGGGCTTAGGGATGAGGTGGTATAGGTTGGGAACCGGGCGTGACCTTCGAGGATGCAGGTTTCAAGAAAGAGAGGCGGGGGGTCTGACGTGCGGAGGGCTGCAGAGCAGACAGGCAGGGTCAGAATCTGAAAGTGCCCATTGGAGTTGGCAGCAGCCGTGTCAGGTTGTGGTTGGGTGGGATGGCAGTGGGCATCACGGAGCGTGGAAGGCAAGGGCGCAGCCTCTGCGGGGCAGGATGGTAGAAGAACGCGGAGCCCAGGCTGGGTCAGAAGGACCAGCCTCTGGAGGAGGGAGGCTCTTCCACTGAGCCTGGGACAGAGGAGGAAGTGCTCGCCAGGGTGGGGGAACTCTTCTGCTCAATGCCACCCCGGTCATTTGGGGTGGGGTGGAAGGCCTGCAGTACACACCTGTGGCTGCTGTGGAGAAAGGACACCCACAAGCCAAGCCGAGAGGGCTGGGTGCTGAGGATTTTGTCAGAGCAGGGCCCGGAAAGACAAGGCAGAAAGGACCAGGTGGTTGAAGGGATGGATCCTGGGGTCTGGGCTGAGAGGGGAAGGAAGAGTCTGAGAATAGGAGCCCCTTCTGGAAGGAAGTGGGCCTCCAGGGGTCAGAGGACGGGATGGGGGCACTTGTGAGTGGGCCTCCATAGCTGAAGTCTGGCCACAGCAAGTAGTAGGTGGTTGTGTTGAGTGAGCGAGTGAGGGGAACTAAGGGGTGAGGCTTCTGGGCCAGGGTGGGTGGGAAGGACGACGGTCCTTAGGACACAGAAGATAAGCCCGAGTCCCCAGCGAGGTCACAAGGAAACGGGGAGGTGGCCTATGTGCCTGAGGGAGGCTTGGGTACCGAATGGTCACAGCATCACTGCAGGTGCATCCAGCTCAGGGCCCTGGGGTGTCACTGGGGCCCGGTTGGTGGTGAGGATTCCACCCTCCTAAGTCTTGGAAGGCATGTGTCCTCAGGGGCAGGGAGGAGAGAGGGCGTTTCTGGGGTGAGACTGGGGACAGACAGTGGGGTCTAGAAGGTGTGGGTGGGCATGCCCCAGGTGGCTGGGGGCTTCCCTCTCCTGGCGGTTGGGGGGGGGGGTCCTGCCTGGGCTCAGGGCCTGTGTGTCACCAGCTCACTGAGGGGAAGATGATGGAGCGGAGAAAGAAGATCGCCCTGGAGCTCTCCGAGCTCGTCGTCTACTGCCGGCCTGTTCCCTTCGACGAAGAGAGTAAGGGTCCGGCCCAGGGGCAGTGCGGGGGTCTGGCCCCCAGCAGCGCCCGGGTGGGCGGGCTCTGTGAGCTCTCTCCCTGTTTGGCCCAGAGATCGGCACAGAACGCGCCTGCTATCGGGACATGTCGTCCTTCCCGGAAACCAAGGCTGAGAAGTACGTGAACAAGGCCAAAGGCAAGAAGTTCCTCCAGTACAACCGGCTGCAGCTCTCCCGCATCTACCCCAAGGGCCAGCGGCTGGACTCCTCCAATTACGACCCCTTGCCCATGTGGATCTGTGGCAGTCAGCTGGTAGCCCTCAACTTCCAAACCCCAGGTGAGGTGGTGGCCCGTGGGGCGGGGTCCTGCTGGGCAGCTGGGCTGGAGTCCACTGTAACCCGGCTCTTCCAGACAAGCCTATGCAGATGAACCAGGCCCTCTTCCTGGCCGGCGGGCACTGTGGCTACGTGCTGCAGCCGAGCATCATGCGCGACGAGGCCTTCGACCCCTTTGACAAGAGCAGTCTCCGCGGGCTGGAGCCGTGTGCCATCTGCATCGAGGTGGGAAGGGGACGCTCTGCTGGGCTCATTTCAGCGTCAAGGCCAGGGTGCTGCTTAACGCCATGGGGCAGGGGGCACTGGACTGTCCTGGAGCTCAAGGAAGATGTCTTCTGAGGTGGGCGTGTAGCTACCAGCCTCCCCCATGGGGCTGGGCTCTGACCAGCACAGGCTGGAGGCAGCTGGCTAAGTGTGGACAGTTCTTGGCACTAAGGAGTCAGGCTATCCAGTAAGGCCAAGCCATGGAGAGTCACTGCCTGGCAGGAGTGGGCAGAAGACAGGCAGGAGGAAGCTAGTGCCAGTGGTGAGCTAGCGGCCCTCCGGCGGGAATCGGCTAGATGGTTCTTAACTTCCTGGAACGGGGCTTGAGTGAGACGGAGGCCCCCTGCCGCCCCTCGAGGTCCCGGGGCTCGCTCTGTGGTCGCGCCCTTGAGGCCTCTGGTGACCAGCGGTAATGTGGGCAGCTTGGTGCTGTGGGGTTCAGGTGTGGGGCCTGAGCGGTCTTGGAGGGAGGAGTGAGGACAGCGTGGGGTGAGCCAGGTTTCTCCCAGAGAGGAGCTATTTTTTTGTTCTAGGGGGAAGTAATTTTTTAATTTTCATGTTAAAATAGACATGGGTTTCATGTGGAGTTGATTTGCAGAAACTCACGTGAAAATCTTGGTTGAGCCTAGGACTTCTTCAAATGAACTTTGGCTGCGGCAGCTGCCCGTAGAGCCCTGATGACTTGAGGGACTTGGTGGGCAGTGTCCTTGGGGCCCAGGAGAGGGCGCACTGCCTCCGCCGGGTAGTGGGGACTTGGCATGAGTTGGAAGGACCATCCTGGGCCCATCTTTGCCTACCTTACAGGTGCTGGGGGCCCGGCATCTGCCGAAGAATGGCCGAGGCATCGTGTGTCCTTTCGTGGAGATTGAGGTGGCCGGTGCTGAGTATGACAGCACCAAGCAGAAGACGGAGTTTGTGGGTGAGTCTCCTCTCCCCGCTCACCGTCCTCATTCTCCAGGGCACTGAAGGCCCCTCCGCACCTGTGATCCGTCCTCTCCTGGCAGTGGCCTGAGGCCTGTTGCCCTTGCTTCCGCAGTGGACAATGGACTGAATCCCATGTGGCCAGCCAAGCCCTTCCACTTCCAGATCAGTAACCCCGAATTCGCCTTCCTGCGCTTTGTGGTGTATGAGGAAGACATGTTTAGTGACCAGAACTTCCTGGCTCAGGCTACCTTCCCGGTGAAGGGCCTGAAGACAGGTGAGGACCCTTCCTAGAGACTGTGCCCCCCCCGAGATCTGGCTTGTGGGTGAGGGGGCTTTGCTTGCCTTCCCCTTGGGCTCAGGGCCAGGCTTTCTCCTCCTAGGATACAGAGCGGTGCCTTTGAAGAACAACTATAGTGAGGACCTGGAGTTGGCCTCCCTGCTCGTCAAGGTCGACGTTTTCCCTGCCAAGGTACCTGCGGCCAGGTGGGGTGGGGCAAGTGCCGGGCCCAGCCTCACCGGGGGCCAGGCAGCCGCTGACCCCCTGTGCATCTGCCCCTGTTGAAGCAGGAGAACGGCGACCTCAGTCCCTTTGGGGGTGCATCCCTGCGGGAGCGGGGCTGCGACGCCTCGGGCCAGCTGTTTCACGGCCGGGCCCGGGAAGGCTCCTTCGAAGCTCGCTACCAGCAGCCATTTGAGGACTTCCGCATCTCCCAGGAGCATCTCGCTGACCATTTTGACAGTCGAGAACGAAGGTGAGGGGGTGGAGGCGAGGTGGCCAGTGTGCAGCCTGGAGGAGGGGGCCTGAGAGACGGGAAGGAGTGGCTGGTCTGCCTTGGGTTCCTCTCCCTCCTGTTGGCCTGTGGGCTGTCACCCTGGGCTGCAAGGCCCGCTGCTGGTAAGGACACTCGTTCCCCTTCCGTCCAGGGCCCCGCGAAGGACTCGGGTCAATGGAGACAACCGCCTCTAGCTGTGCCCCAGCCTCGTTGAGAGCAGCGGGTGCTGTGCACCTCACGGAGGGCCGTGGACTGGGTTCCTGGGAAGCTGCCTACGTGGCAGCCTTCCTGGCCTTGCGGCCTGGAGGCTGGATTCCAGCAGTGGACGCTAGATGGAAAGCATGCCGTTAATGAAATGTATCACTCGCTATTTGGGGCCTCCACGCCCCAGCTCTGGGTGAAGGCAAAAACTGTACTGTCTCTCGCATTTAAGCGTCTCGCATTTAAGCACACACATCTGGCCCTGCCTTCTGGAGATGGAGCCTCCTTCCATCTGTGGGACCAGGACCACGGCCGCAGCCTCTCAGAGAGAGAGGCTGCCTCAGCCGGCGGCACGGGAGGCTCTGAGGGGCCACTGACATTCCTGAGAGGAGGGGAGGAGCAGCAGCTTTGCTGGGCTAGGGCGACGAAGTTTACATAGTCCTGCAGCTTTAAAACCACAGCCGGGCAGGGAGGGAGGGTAGGTGTTCCCGCAGTTCGGCCCTGGAGCCAGGGCCAAGGAGCACAGGGCCTGCCTGGAGAGGAGGACGCAGCACAAGGGCACATTGCCCACGACCAGGAGCACCACCCAGCCTGACAGACGCGGGGCCGCCTGGGCAGCCGGGCTGTGGAGGGTTGCCCCGAGAGGGCCAGCGGAGGAGGCCAAGCCCCGGGGTGCCACCTGGAGAGGGGACAGTGACGACGTGCCCAAGGCCACAGCGGCACCCCGGGGCCATGGGAGGACGAGGGCCCCGGGGCTGGACGCGCTGGGCTGTGGCGCCACCTGCCTGCGGCCTGGACGCAAACCTGAAGCACCCGCTCACCAGGGTGGACCTGTTCGTGGGCGCTGGATGTGCTGGGCAGCGACTCCTCCCACGTGGTCCGCGAGGACGTGCCTGCATTCACGCCACGGCCCCCGAGATCCACAGCAAGGCAACAGCTTGGTCAGGACGATCGGCACCAGTGGGGCCAGAATGGAAAAGCAGGTCACCAAGGCAGAGGTCAAGCTGGGCACTGTCCGCATACATTCAGGAAACTCCTGCACACAAGTAACGTGTCCTCCCTCAGCAAGGCACCCTCTGCAACCCCAGCAGGCTGACTGACTGACTGTGAACCCCAAATCAGACCGAAGACCACTTCTTTCCTTGTTGCATCGAAAGACCTTGGATCTGAATCTGCCGGATGACAGTGCAAGGGGACTGAGATGATCTCAAGTATTTGTGAAATCATCAGTCAAATCCTGTTAATAGACGTACATGATGTTGGAGTATGGAATTTTAAAGTTTATTTTTTGCACACTCTGTTTCTTGCGATCTTCATTACTTCACATAGGATGTATGATTTTCTTCGTCTTCCACTTTGACCTGAAAGCTGCTTGGTGAGGGGACTGGGGAAGCAGAATGAATGAACTTATCTGTGCACTGTGGCAGAACTGTTATTTTTATGGATTTTACAGCTCAACTAACAAACAGTATTACCTTTTCAAGATTTATATATACTCTTCAGAAGAACCACTGAGCCGTTAAAGCCTTGTTGTTATTCGAGCCTAATAGTGATTCAGTTTTCTAATAGCTTACTTTTAGGATAGACAGTAAATTATTTAACATTATATTAAACTTTCCATATCATGGACTGTAAACCGAAGGAAATTATACAATTTCTGAGAAAACGTATTGATTTATTTAAACTAATTCTGAAGTTGTATTTGAAAGTATGACCTCACAGTCAGCTGTCCATAGCAAACGTGTCTATATATGGTTGCCAACGTTTGGTTTATAATTTAAATGTTAATAAAAATTTTAAATTTTATTGGAAAAGCTTTCCTTCTGAAAAGGACTTTAAAAAATAGAATTAATTTTCTTCTCCATGGTATTGTAATGACGTTTTGCTCCCCACCCTTGGATGGAAACGTCTGAGAGGAGAGCAGCGGTGGGCTGCGTGCCCCGCTGGCAGGGGTTGATTGATTTGGGATGTTAAGCACCGTCAGGAATGGGCGAGGCGGGGTGGCGGGGGAGTGGTGAGGGGAAGACAGAGCCAAGCCTGTTCTGGTGATGGAGGTTTCTTTAAAGGCAAGGAGAACACAGGATGCCTTCCCTCAGGAAGGAAAGAGGGATTAAGGAGCTGCCGGCCTCCTGGGGGACAGGCAGCCAGGTGCTGAAGGTCACTCGCTGTTGGGCTCAACGGCAGTTTCTGTCCAGCTGGTGAGAAGACCCAAGGAAGGCGATGGAAGGTTGGGGAAGACAGAGGCCGGGGTCCAGGCCCGTGGGCGTGAAGGTGCTCCAGCACAGCCAGCGTTCAGCTCACGCAAACCCGCTGCCCACACCTGGGCGCGGGGCCGGCCGTTTGCTAGCGCCGTTGCCCTCTTAAGATCTAACTAACTGCCAGAAAAATTATCCTCACGTCCTTTACCCTTTAACTCGTGTGTTCTTCTGGAGGCTCGGCAAAGCCTGCTGCTGTCTGGAGACTTGTCACCTAGGGATGCTTGCCTGGCGGTTATTCTGCAGTAGAAGCAGGTGAGGAGTTTCTGTTCAGCTCCCAGGTCCAGCAGATCTTCCCTCTGGGCTACAGGGAGGTGTGAGACCACGCCCTCCTCCAGCTCTTCCACCGAGGGTGTAGCAGCTTAGAGTGCAGCCTGCCTGTGAGCAAGCCCAGGTTTCCACGGGCAGCCAGCTTTCAGGGTGAACAGGAAGCAACCAGAGTCCCCTTGCCAGTTCCGCAGAAACCTCGCCTTAAAAAAAAAAAAAAAAAAAAAAAAAAAAAAA
>NW_006791814.1:870605-898864 GCF_000442215.2 Lipotes vexillifer
TTAAAAAAAAAAAAAAAAAAAAAAAAGCATTCAAATGTACATTTCTGGGTGCCACTCTGGTTGCCTCTGTAGCTTGCAGACAAAATCTCTGTGCCTAGAACATGGTTTAGTGAGCCCTTCCCTTCCTGTGGCTATTTTTGTAATGGTCTGTGCTGGTGTGGATCGAAAATGATGCTGTACAGAGAAAAGAGCTGCCTGCCTGATGGACGGGTGGGGACAGGCCTAGTAAGCCAGCCCAGGAAGCCTGAGAAGATCTGTCATTGAAGAGACGCAGATAAGTGTAAACGGTTGGTTGGTAGAATGGTCAATGGCACACCACCCCGGTGTGATAATGCAGGTAGGTACCCAAGCACAGTCGCTGGCCTTGGAGAAGCGAAGATGTTTTTGAAGACAAGCCCAAGTGGATTTAGTTGTCAGTTCAGAGCATCCCTTTTCTGTATGACAAATCAGACCAAGACATACATCCCCCAAGTTCTCAGATTTGGGGCCAGTCCTGGTCCATTGTAGACCCCCTCTGAGTACCATCCACCTGGAGGACTGGGATCGCAGTTTAGAACGTTTCCTGTCATCTCTGAACTAGATCAGCCAGAGCGCCCCTGCTTGGGTTCTTGCTGGCCCCTTGGCTTTCTTCCTGGAGCTTCGTGGTCTGACTCAGAGGAAGGTGGTCTTTTCCCTCGGCCGAGAAGGTGGTAGGTGGGAATTAACCTAGGCTTCCCTGACCCGTGTTTTCCCAGAGTTTTATGGGCAGGAGAAGAAAGCTTTTCTAACCAGTGACGGAAGAGGTTCTGTGCTGGCCGTTGGGTAAGGAGCCATCTGTGCCGTCACGTGACTTCCCTGGCTGTGGTGTAGACCACTTTCATTTTCCCAGGACATCCCTCCTTTACTGGCTCTGCTGTCTCAGGCAGCCTCACTGACCTGAGACACGCCTCCTCCGGGCTCTCCTGCGATAGCCAGGTGAGCCTTTGCCTTTCACTGCAAGTGTCTTGATCCTTCTTCCTAGTGGAGAGCAGGCCAGCAAATTGGAGCAAATGCGCAGATCAGCGTCACCTCGAATTCCTCCAGACCTGACAATGGTTGAATGACCCAGGAGGCCCAGCGTGGGGGGGAGACCCTCACTTGGGATGGGACGTCCTGGCCCACGGTGGGGAGTGGCCTGCCTCACCACACGCGCACACAGCACCGCCTACAAGGACAGGGGCTTTCTGCAGCCTGACCAGAGGGCTCAGGTCAGGAAGCCCCGCTCCACGGCTGCCCTGCAGGGAGGAGAGAGCAGCAGTTTCTGGCCTCGTCACAGCCCTTGACAAGGGTCTGTGGTCCTGAGCGCTGAGGGCAGCGCCTCCCCACACACATACCTGAACGTCATCACCCACGGCTGCGCCTAGGGCTGGACACTCACTGGCCTTCCAGCTTGAGCTCATCTCTCACCACCTCAGTTCTGTTGGGCGAGAAAACAACGCTAAGTAGTACCAGGTCACCCCACCAAACGAGCTCATGGAACAGAACGCAGTCGTCCTCCTGGCCATTTCAGTTGAACTGATTAAGTCCTGTCTCAGCCTGAGAGTCCTCAGTGGGTCTTCCAGGGTCAGTCTGGGGTTCTGTTCCCTGCTGGAGGCCACTGCAGCTGGCCCAAGACACCCACAGTGACCCGTGGCTGCCACTGCTGCCCACTCCGTCGTCCATGGTTAGGTCCTCTGTGAGCTGCTGCCTGTGTCTGCAGCCACCACGGGGTCAGCTGACTGGCTTCAGGGTGCCACACGCAGTTGGTCTAGCTCCCGGAGACTTGCTTTTTAGGTTCAGCACAAAGCTGCTTCCCCAAGACTTAAGCTGGCCTCCAGAGGGCCAGGTCAGGGGCCTGGTGTGCCCCTGGGTGTCCTGCCTTGGTGTGTCCCCGCCCCAGGGGCTTTGTCAGGGGCCCCTTTTCCCGTTGGCACAGGCCCTGAGCGTCACCCCAACAAGATTCAATTGCTTTGAACGTTAGAAGTTGGCCTTTAATCCTATTCCTTCAAGGCCCCAGGGTCCTTAGACATATCCACCCTCTCCTTAGCCAATGACAAGCTTATCAGTACCCTCCTCCCAGATGGCTGATGGCTCCAGGTCTGACTCAGTTTCCCTTTGTCTAGCATAAATTCTGCCACACTGCACTTCCTTCCCCAAGGAGGCACTCCAGTGACCCCGCACGTGCGAGACGGGCGAGCTGGAACTTTCCTGGAGCGCCTGAGGGAAACTGCCCCACTCACCCCTCCACGTTGTGGGTCTTGCCCCCAGGGTAAATCAGGAGATAGAAGTGTTCTCAGCTTTCTTTGATTCCCCCACAAAATAGTCAGCAGATGAGAAATGCGTTTACGTTTTTATTTAGGAGCAATCGAAAGATTTTCAGTACCATTTCGGCCCATTTCAAATTGTACAAGCAGTTTGTCCCTGTTCCCCTCCCTTATCCAAATCCACAGATACAAAATCTAGGAAATGTGCAATTTGCATCTTAGAAATAGCAGCATCCCCACAGGGGACCTTGTGAGGCCTGGAGACTCAGCCCGGAGAGGGCAGCCCACTCCGCCCGCCCCGGCACAGCCCCGGTCCAAAGGCAAAGTTCCATCTTTCTGTTAAAAACATTTCCCCAGGGCGAGGAAGCCCCTTCCACCCAGGCCCGGTGACACCAGCCAAAGTGTGCCTGTGCCTCTCTCTCGGTTTGGTCTCTCACATGCAGCCACTGCAGGAGGAGGGGCCCTCTGGAAAAACAGAAGCCGGGCAGTGGCCTCTTAGCCCCAAGACGATGGCTTCTTTGGCGTCTCCGGGAGACGGGAAGCACACCACAAGCCAGCTGCCCCTGCCCTCTCCAGCCTCCCTTCCACAGATACCCTCGCCCTCAGGGAACAAAGGGTCTGGGCTGAACACCAGACCGGAAGTGGGTGGCAGAAAACCAGGAAGCTGCAGGCCTCTGGCAACCTCTTCCCGACTTGCACAAAGGCCGCACCGCTCAGTACCCTTTCAGTCAACCACGTAAGGGGGGTGGGGTGGGGGGAGGATGAGGTCTCCTTCCAACGACAACGATGGCACAGTCCGGCCCTCCCGACGCACTGAACAAGGCGGGGTGCTGGGGGGCAGGGTGGGAACCCGCTGCCCGGGGGGCAAGCACCCCTCCCCGCGCGCATCACCCAGCAGCCTGCCAACCAGGCTGCATCTGCTGAGGGTGGCGCTGGCTCTCCTCTCCGGGCCACGTCTGCAGCAAACCGCGGGACAGGGCAGTGGGCCGGGCCGGAGCCAGGGATGAATGACAGTCTCTCTCTGAACACAAATTACAGGATTAGCAGGCACCCCTCTCCGGGTGCCTGCTTTGCGGCTGACTCCTGAGAAAGACCACGGGCCTGCAGCTTTCTGCGCTCCACAACTCCAGACGGCCTCCACCCGAGACATTCCACCTCCAACTCCGGTCACATCGGCGGCCTTCAAACCACTCATCAAGGGAAGGAACAGACGTCATAAAGCATTAGCCGAGAAAAGCTACTCATCAACACACACGCGGCGGAGCCCGGCTCCTGAATTCAGGAAAGGGCGCTCACGGCAGGTAAGCACGCAGACTCCTCTCAGGTCCCCGCTTGCCACCTGCCCCGAGTGGACAGCAGGAGAGACTCCCGCAGCCGGAGGGGAGACAGCCCGCTCCACCCCGTGGGGCTCTGGCCCGAGCAGCCTGAAGGCTGTGAAAGCCTGGGGCCTAGGACAGCAAAGCAGGAACTACACGTTCTCTGCGAATCCTCACAGTCCCGCAAACCACAAGACAGGATTTTAACAATGCGATGCAGCAGGTGCTGGCCCCGCCCCTGTCCACAGGGTCAGCAGCACCTGCTCACCCCCCACTCTGGGTCCGCACCCCTGCTCAGGTAGGAGGGTTGGTTGCCACGGGGTCCAGGCTGTCGGTCTCCAGTCTGGCTGCAGGGCTGGGGCTCCAAGCAAAGGAGAGGCCGGACTGACAGGCAAGTCACGGTTCTTCAGGGTTGAAGAACCAAAGAGCGTGCCTCCCGTCCCCCGGGGGGTTCCGTCTGCTCCTCCTCCCGCTCAGGCTCTGGGCCAACCTGGGGGAGCTGCCGTTGGCCCTCGCCCCCCTCCCCAGCGCAACGGCACTGGGAACACACACAGATTGTAGCAGAAACGAATTCCAACCGAGGTCCGTGGGTTCCATCTAGACCTACAGCTGGGCCGGGCAGCAAGCCCAGCGGTTCTGTGATCCCCACCTCCACCCTCCACTCACTCGGCGCAAGTCAGCATCCAACCCTTGGTTGAGAGGTTGCCTGCAGCCGCCTCAGCCCCAGCGTTGCTCGGCTCGGCTACTGTGAATGGACCACAGGAGACAAAACAGACTGAAGCCTTGCTCCGGGAGGGGCCCGTTCAGGAGAGGGCGTGGGCTCCACACTCCCCACTGTTTCGGGTGTTGGAGCTTCTGTGAGGGCAGGTGCTCCCCCAGTCACACAGAGATGGGCCCCCAGTCCCGGGCAGGAAGGCTGGGAGGGCCTGTGCTCCCGAGAAAGGGAGCAAAGGAAGCCGGTTCAGGAGAGCTGGAGAGGGGCCTCCAGTGGGAGTGGGGAGGATGGAGCCGCGTTACTCTCCTGACCTGGGCAGGCTACCGGCTCCCGCCTGGAACGGCTGGCCACGCGGACCTTTACGTGTCTAGAGGACTTTTCTTCTCCAGCACATAACTGAGCCTTGCCAATCAATGGGACACAGGACAATCTAGACATAATACAAAAGGTGAGTCAAACCAATAACCTGCCCCAGGTAAAGTCTGAGCAAGGAAAAAGGGGGAAGAAACTTTAGGAAAAGCCCAAACTCCAGGTTTGGTTTGTTTAAGATTTTCTTCTTGGCTGGTTCTCCTTTCCTGTAAAGTGCCTTTATCCACTTGGGCTGCGATGCTTGAATAGACAAAGCCGCTCCAACCCGAGGATTCTGGTCCGAGAAGAGGACAGGAAGACAAGAAGCAACCGGGCCCAAGGCAGGACGGCACAAGCAGGGAGCTGTGGGTGAGGAGGTGCCCCAAAAGGGCAACGCTAAGCCTCTGTGGAAGGCAGCCTGGCACATGGGGGAGAGGGGTTGTCACAGGACCTGCCATGGGACCACGGACTGAGCAGGACAAAGCCCATGGCACCCACATCTCGGCCTGGAGAACATGCTGAGACTTCCCAGTGGGACGGCCTCCCAGGGCCGTGAGCGCACTCAGGAGCCTGCAGGTACCACCAACCCTCGCCCACCTACCACCTTTGCTTCCCGAGAGCAGGGTGGGCACTTGGCTGCGAAAGGAGCTCCAAGTCATACAGGGCCACCCACCCCAGGTGCCACGAGTCCTCCAGCCAGGCTTTCCACCTCAGGAGCCCACGACTCAGGAAAACGAGAGCCCGCCTTCCAAATCACAAAGCTCCTCAATAGTCAAGAATTAATATACGTAATCAAAGTATGCAAAGTATCTGTATCATAAATCCAGGTTTCCTTTATCAGAATATGGTGATCTGGGCTCACCTATTAAAACTGGATCTACAACCCCATGTAAAAAATATAATAAACCAAACATGTACAAGACACAGGCAACAAGAAACACTGACATATTCCACCATCTCTGATGAGTCCAAGTGCATACAGAGAAGAGAGGAAAGATTAGTCACCTTACAAAACAAGCTTTTTCTTTGGGAGAGACTAACCCCACCCTACTTCCCTCAACTCTAGAGCCCACAGACTGCCCTCTCCTGAAGGCAGCAGCACAGTCTAACCCTGGGTGGGGCGCAAACCGTGGTGACCTCCCTGGCCACGGGCCGGCTGCGGCCGTCCTGCATCCCCACTGCACTCTGGCACGCACCGGCTCCAGGCTGCTGTGGCTGCGTCTCTGTAGCCGGTTGGCTGTGTTCCTGGTTTTGCCCCCAGGGCCCTGGGTACCTGCTGCGACGTCTCTTTAGGCACCTGCTCGATGAACCAATCATTTCTGTCTCCATCACCTCATTCCTTAGTCACTCGGGTCCCAGAGTAAAGGAAGGAGGAGGGTCTGTCCAGCCTGGGCAGTCTCGCCGTTTGGGGGGTCGCCCTGGCTAGCGGGCAGGCTGAAGCCTGTGAGCAAAACCTGCCCGCAGGCAGCACCGTGACGCTTCCACTTTTTAAGGATGAGCTGGTGCTGAGCTCGGGGCCCTACGTCCTGCGTGAACTTGTCCACCATGTAATTTATGTTTTCTGTTTCGCTGTTTGGGTTGTAAATGACGTGAATACAAATAAAATAACCAAGAAACTCGGCTGTAAAGACACGGCCCTCGGCTGGGGCATGCAGGGCTCTGGGAGTGACGCCGGCAGGGTGGCATCGCAGACACTTGGATGTGGCTTCGCGCGGGTCTGCCCCGGCCTCCCCCACAACCCCCCGACACGGGCTGCTCTCCCCAACACCCACGTGCCGCGTCAGGCGGACGTGTCATGAGTAAAGCATCACATCAAACGAGTATCTGTGCTGTATATGGATACATATAAATTAATCTGCATGTACATAACCACTACAGGAAAAGTTCTAGGTGTCTGTTCTCTGAAGGAAGGCAGTCACTCGCCATTCTGGGCAATTCCGCAAAGAGGCCTTGGGGCTAAATATGGAAAGGATACAAAAACAGGCTGCCAAACTTGCCAAGTCCTCACAAGTCACCTGTTTGAAACCAAGAAGAGGTGGTCCCTAACGGGACAGGGCAAGCAAGAGGAGACTCTTTAGAAGAACAATGGTTCAAGGGCTTTTGGTTTCCGAAGAAAAGCCCCTCCTGGAGGCAGGCGGTGTGACCCCCATCTCTGTGCTCAGAGCCAAACCTGGGAGGTGCCCTGCCCGGCCCAGTTCCCGGGGGGATGGGGGAGAAGGACCGTGCCGAACACCACCCACCCCCCAGTATTTCTTGCCCAAAGCCCCTACCCTCTCTCTGGGGTCTCCGAGGCCTTGGTGCTCTGGGAAGCAGGTGGTTTCTGGGAGGTGATGCACCTTTGCCAGCCCCCTCTTTACCTGCTGCTCTCAGGGCTGCCAGTCTCAGGGAGATAGGGATTTACCATTTAGCACAGCTTTGTAGGCAAGTTTCTCAATGTTTCAAAGGCACCTTTTCCTGTGACTTTTCTCAATTAAAAAAATGGATATGAGGGTTAGGCTTAAGTAGACAGAGATCTTGTTTCCAAGTCTGGGGATATAAATATAGAACTTTAAAAACATCCTCACAAGGACCTGTCCAGCGATGTCCAGCACGCCAACCAGGCCCCAGGCACGGGGGCCAGGAGCACTCTGGGTCTTCTGCTGGGAACCCCACATGCAGGTCTTTGTGCTGAGGGCCTCCCCGGCTCCGATAATTCCAAGAAGTCCCCGAATCCCGCCAGCTCTCAGTCTAACCAGGCGAGCGTGGGCCTGCCTTCCCAAACCAGAGGCGGCTCTGGGGTGAGGGTGGATAGAGGGCAGAGAGAGCCCCAGCGGCTGTGCGCCTTCACTCCCATCCCCCATCCCTGTTTCGCTTGTCAATTTTCCTCTAAACGTGTCTAGACTGAAAAAAAAAAAAAAAAGGCGGCACATAGGTCAGTACATTAGGCTTAATAACAAATGTTTCTTTAGTTGATCTGATCACTGAAGAGTTATGGTCCATGATTCAAACTCCCATGAAAAAGCAGAATTACTGTAACAACTTAACGAGAGTGGTAAGCATCAAACACTAATCACACAACCGGTCAGTTTTCTGAACTGCGGGTAACAGCGTGTTCTGCACTGATCATCCCGTAAGGCAAGGCAAACCTGCTATGCAATGTTGCTGGTCACCACTTAAGGAGCAGAGGTCTCTTCAAAAGTGCCACCTTCCCGGAGGAGCGCAAAGGGGGCCCCAGCGGTTGCAGGTGTGGTTCTGAGCAGGTGTGATAACCCCGGCCTGACCGTGGAAGGTGCGGGAACACGCAGCCCAGCGATCTCCAGAGAACAGACACGGGGCATTTCCAGAGATGATATAAAAGACCATGTACTGCTTTGCTAACCAAAGTTTCTATGTAATGAAAGTGTTTATAATCTGATGTTTTATTAAATGTGTATAGGCAGATTTATATGTTAAAAACTTGATTCTGTGTCTATGAATATGAAATCTGAACTATTTATCCACTGGAAGGCAAAAGAAAGGTCCTACATTGTGGGCGGAAGAACTGCCAGACGCTCCTCCCTGCTCACTGGGGTGGTGGGCCGGGTGCAGATGGCGGCAGGCTTGGCCGCGTGGAGACCTGTGTGAGCATGGCGGGCCGGGTACGGCGGCAGCCCCGGGGCAGCAGAGAGGGGTCAGGCCCTTCCACGTGGAGGGCGGCCGCCCCGGTCAGGCCTTCACAGCCGTCAGTTCCGGTTCAGTCAGCTTCTGAGGAGAAAACACAGGCCCGTCACCTCTATGTGCATCGCCAGGATGGCGTCTGGGGACTTAATCCCACCAGCCCGGCCTTCCCACCAGCCTCTCCCTGCCTTCCAGCCCGAGGGAAGGTGGGGAAGGGCGTTTGGGCTGAGGACGGGGTGCTGGCTAAACCTGGCGGGGCACTGGGACCACCCAGGGACCACCCGAACCGGGGCATGGAGCCGGGGCGGGAGCCTGACTTCTCTGGGCCGGGAACCCTCGCCGTGTGCCGCCCTCCCCCCATCCCCGGCTCTCCAGGGAACGCTGCTGTCGCACAGCAGCAGCTGGTCTACTTCCGAATATGTGTCCCACCGATGCCCTCCCTTCATTTGTCGGGGGGGCCGTTCGGAGAGGTCCTCACCATCGATGCTTACAGGTGGGGCCCCGGCATCGAGGCTGGCTCGGGAAGCCGCGAGAAACCAGCTAGACAGACAGACAGGCCCTCCCTGTCCCCTCGGGTACCTCCCTCAGCCAAAAGAGGGTGACGCCACAATGGCACAGCCGCCCTGGCCACTCCTGCTCTGTCCCACCTAGGACATCAGCTCCTTGCTTAGTGTTGGAGCTACCAGCTGAGGGGAGCCAGTGGATTTAAACCCATTCATCCCAACTCCAGGTTAGCATTTTTAATTGTGGTCAAATATACGTCACATAAAACCTACCATTTTAACCATTTTTAATAAGTATACAATTAAGTGGCATTAAGTACATTCACAATGTTGTGTAACCACCACCCTATTTCCAGCTACAAGAATGTAATTCAAAAAAAAAAAGAATATAATTCAGTAGAATTTCAATTAAAAAAAAAAAAAACCTAAAGAAATTAGTTTTTCCTAGTGCCCAGCGATCTGCCATTTTGCTGGCAGAGCCAAAGCCAGGGGTGGGCAGGCCCGGTGCTGGAGAAGGTGCCTGAGGCAACCTGCCCTGTGAGCCCACACCTGTTCCCTGGTGCCCGTGATGCTCCCTGCGGGGACCTCACTGACTCACAGGGGCTTGGAGGAAACAAGGTCGAGTCCAGAAACGCCAGCCCTGGAACCACCTTCTAAAGGTCCCAAATCAGGGAATCTGGGAATCCAGATACTTCCTTGGTTTCCACAGCCTCCCGTGAAGAGCTCAGCTACCTGGCTCCCGGCCAACCTGTGACAAGGCCACCCAAGAGGAGGGTGTGAGGGAAGGGAGAGGCCAGGAACTCAGAGACCAAGACCCGAGAAAATCAACACCCAATAACGTGATTTGTCTGAGGCTTCAAACTGTCCTCAGTAAAATAATCTCCTAAAGCTTTCTTTCAAGTACTACTGTCCTGATCCAGAGAAAATGAGGAACAAAATTCAAGCTTTCGATTCCATGTTATGTCTAAGAGGGAAGATGATTTCCCACTACCTCTACATCAGGAAGAATAACTGAAATACAAATCACAGGAGTTTTCATCATTTAGGAAAAAAAGCACTTCATGTATCTAAGGTCAATTAAAGGCTCCTTCTGCTTTTGTTCACCAATTTGGGTTGAATTTCCTCCTAAGTCCTATTCTCTCTCTTACCCAGTGGTCGTGGTTCTATCTGGCTCAGATGACATTCTGACCTATTCTCCTTTGGCTAAGAAATGACTAGAAAAGGGTGGGCCCTTGGAGGTTCACTACACTCCTTCCCCTGTGCACGTTTAACAAACACGAAACGAAAAACCAAGTGTCAAGCCTTTATCATATGATGATGCTCCAATGGATTCTGCTGCCAGGTGCCCCCTGAAGCAGCCAGACAACATGATCCTGCTGCCAGACAGCCTTAGAAACAGCAGATGCCCCGGCACTGGATTCGGTGCCTGCCACAGGTGCCCCCCAGACCCACAGAGGACGGCACAGCCCCACAGGCTCCTTACCCAGCTGAGGTCCAGCCTGGGGACTCGGCGTGTCAACGGGCTCTGAGCTGGCCTCAGGAGCACCGGGCTCCCATGACTCACTGTTTTCGGACACCTCTGAATAGGTGTCGCTCATCCCTTTGTGAACTGCTGCAGGGTCGCTGGGGCCCTGGCCCTCACCACCCGTGTCGGCCACGGCCCGGGTCTCCTCGCCCATCCTCTCGGCAAACCACTGCTTGACCTGCTGGGCGCTCATCTGGGTTTTGTCACAGAGGCTCTGCAGGTCCTGCTCGTACAGCATCTTGTGGGTCACGTAATAGTCTTGCAGCAGCTCCCGGTTGCCGGGGCTGATGACCAGCAGCCCGGGGGGGAAGTTGCCCCGTCTGTAGTCTTCGTACCACTTGAGCTGGCCGTTCTTCAGGGCGTACCTGCTGTCGCCAAACCAGCGCACCACCTCGGGCCGTGGCAGGCCCGTCTGGGCCATGATGGAGTCGTAGTCCTGGTTGCTGGGCCACTGCGTCTGCAGGAAGAGCTGCCGCAGCAGGTGCCGCTGCTGGGCCGTCTTCCTGTAGCCCCCCTTGCCCGGCAGCTGCTCCGCTGGCCTGCTGGGCGCGGCATCCTCGGGCTCGCAGGCGCCCAGCCCCGGGAGCTCGCCCTCGCCGTTGGCCTCCGTGACCCGCAGCTTCCTGAGGTTGATTTTGATGGGGCTGACTCTGCGTTCTGCCAGCACGTGGCTGCCGGGCGTTTCTGGGGAGCCGTCTTCCCCTGGGACCCTTGGGTCCCTGGCAGAGCCCTCCTCCCCCTCGTCCTCGGCGGCCTCCTCCTCCCCCTGAGAGGCGCCCTCCTCAGCCTTCTTGGCCTCCTCGGCACTCACTTTTTTCCGTCTCTCTGAAAACCAGCCATCAATCTCCCTGCGGGTCATTTTGGTCTCGGTCCTCAGGCGGTCCAGTTCCTCGTCGAGAGGAAGGGGGTTTTGTGCAAAACTGTTCTCCAGGGCTCTGAGCTGCTCGGGGGCCCGCTCCTTGTATTTGGTTGGTGTGAAGTCGGGGGTCTGGTGCCAGGACTGTCGCTTGGCAGAAGGGGGGGTAGCCGGGGTGGCCGCTGTCAGGAGGCAGGTCACCTCCGGGGCCTTGGACGCCAGGGAGAAGGGCACCTCGGGCACAGAGTCGACGAGGAGGGCGCCGTGCTCCCCGGCCAGCCCGGCCCTGGAGCCCTTCAGGTTCCGGCAGTGGTACCTGCGGTCACTGAACCACTTCCGCACCTCACGGGTGCTGAGGCCGGTCACTTTGGTCAGATGCTCAACTTCGCTCTGTCCTGGGAACTGATTCCGACAGAAGCTCCCTTTCAGAGCTGACAGCTGTTCGTGAGATTTCTTGTTTTTGTAGATGCTGGCATCCAGGAAGGCTTGGGAGGTGATGCTGGGGCACGCCGTGAGGAGGGACTGGGCGGCATTCACCACCTTCACGGCAGACGTTGTATTTGAACACACGGTGTTAATGGGCGCGACAGCGGGCAGCTTGGGGACAGATGTGACTGCCAGGGGGAGAGATGAGCTGGGTGCCTGCAACCCATTGGCCATCAGTGGCTGAGTGACCAGAAGTCCCCCGGCTGTGCCCTCTGGCTGGCCCACCACATGGCCAGGCAGAGTGGGCTGGATGAGATGCTGGACGTTGCCGCCACTGGCAACCAGCGGGGTGTTGAGGACAGTGATCGTGGGCTGGGGGACGGACTGGATGACCGTGTTGAACATCTTTTTCCGGGCGTCCTCAATCTCCTCCGGGGACCAGCTGATACCTTGCTTCAGCCTCTGGGCGGTGAACCATATCTTGAGCTGTTCTTCCGGGTACTTGGTGACCACAGTCAAATAGCAGAGCTCGGCTTTGGTTGGGTAGGGGAACTTGTGGAAGGAGTTCTTCAGAAAGCTGTTGGAGTCCATGGCCGCGTTGTACGTGGGAATGCTGCTCAGGGGGATCATCACTTTGGGGAGGGACTTGGCCGTGGGCAGGGGCTGGTGGGCGTGGTGCTGGGCGTGCGAGGGCGGCTGCTGGAGGGAGAGGAACTGGGCGATGCCCGCGGGCAGCACTGGCACTGTCCCCAGCAGGGGCCCGTTGGCCGAGTGAGGGGGTTTTGCGGAGTTGATAGAGGCCTGGCTGACCGGGGCTGCCCCGTTGACAAAGGCGTGGTCCCCCTCTTTCACCTCCGTGTCCCCAGCTGAAGGGTTCGGTAAGGCCTCCCCAGCAGGCTGACCGGGGACGTTCTCCTTGAGCGTGTGAATTTTTTTGGCTTCGGCTTTGCCTTTCATTATCTTCATGATTGGAGTTTTGGTGATGATGATTTCCGCCTGACCATCTGTCCCTTCCATGTTTGGCTCCCCCAATGGGTCGGGAGGGCTGGTGCTCTCCGGGACACTCTGCTCCACGACGACATGATTGTCTGGCTTGGCCACATTCCACACAAAGCTGGCTTCCCCCGAGTGACACTTGGCATTGTGCAGAGAAAGCCCCTCGGGAGTTTTTGCCAGAAAACTGCATTCAGTGCATATAAAGTTTGGGTCTTTGCTAAAGTCTGTGTGCTCTGAGCTCAGGTGTCCCACAAACCGGGTTATGTCCTGGGATCTGAAGTCACAGCATTTACAGGCATATGTGTAGCCGTCCAAGGTGCTCCGGTGTCCGTTGGCCAGTGCGGCACTGTCTGGACCGCTGGCGCCCTGGGTGGCCTCGCCGCTGGCGGTGGGAGCTTCTGGGGGCGGCTCCTGCGGGGGCCCCTCGGGCACAGGCTCCTCGGGCAGGGCCTCGGCGCCGGTGTCCTGCAGCACCACAGTCTTCACGGGGATCATGCACGGGGTGGTGGACTTCCTCTTGCTGGCCATGGTGACAGCTGCGCTGGGTGATCTGTGGGCGGCAGTTCGTCCTGTCGGGGGCCTCACAGCACAGGTTCCAGCTGCTCCATGAGGCCCAAAGAAACAGCTTCCGAGGGCAGCTTTTTCAGTTGTTTGCAGAAAGCAGGTTTTCCCTATTGAACCTAAGGAGGAAAAGAGAAATGGTGAGCATCCCTCCCTCGGGCTGCGCGTGTACTTTCCAGATTCCCAGGCACACTCCACTGCTTGCCTTCGATCACCCGGGCCTTTTCCCAAGGAATCCAACATCCAACCTCGGATGTGACTTTTGAGTCAGAAGCCCCACAAACACTCACAAAAATAGTGCCCTGAGGAATGACGCGGGGACGTCCCAACACCACTGGACAGACTTCAGCCATGTGTTTCTGTGTTGTGTTTCCCTCTGTTTCCTCGCATAAAATAACTCAGATTCAAAAATGACAACAACAACAAAAAACCTCTTCTGGACCTCCAAATGAATTCTGACCGTGTCATAGTGAGAACAAAAGATCCTAGTGTAATTCTTGTTTAAATGTTTGGGCCCACAAGGGTTTTCTTTTCATAGCCTTCCCACATGTGAGAGCAGGACGCCCGCTCCAGGCCCAGAGGCCAAGCCCACTGCAGTGCGTGCACCAGGGAGGGGCACTGATGCCACAGGAGCGGGGCTCTGCGGGCTGTCCCTACCTGCTACCCTGTCACCCCAGCCCCCTGTTGCTCAGGTGAAGCCCGAGGTCAGAAGGTCAGGGGATCCACCGACACGGTTTGTGGCCCATGAACTGTACATCTCTCTCTGGGGCAGCAACCCCACAAGTAGCCTCACCTTGGGTGTGCACACTACCTGTGACCTTGTATTGGGCTTACTTTTTATTTTTTTCAGTGCTTTTATTAGTCCTTAAAAAAAAAAAACCCAAAAAACAAAAACCCTTAAATGTTTGTTCCATTTCAAATTTATTTCAAAAGCTGAGATGATTGATTTATTTACATGTTAAATACTACTCCTCCTAATTCTTTCATGAGATGCCAGGAGAAAAGTATTTCTGTGATCTCTACTATTAACATACCACCACAATCATCTTACCTTTTTTTTAGCAAATTGCAATGCTGATAATGACTAAAATAATAGTAATTCTAATACCAGAATCATGTTATCATCAGTGTTTGGATTTGATATTAAAATGTAAGAAAATTAAATACCTCTATTCAAATTCTTAGCAAATAAACACAGCAAACTATCTTTTCTGATTTTAAGACTAGTCCTGGTGATCATGATGATAAAAAATACTTACTCTTAAAAAAACAGTTGGTGTGAGATAAGGATAAACAGATACCCAGTGTACCCACCTGTCACCATTTCCCCCACTGATGTGAAATGTCATGCATGTTTTTTTAACTTAATTTTTAACAGTAAAAAAAAATATCAATAGAAAATGAAATTTAAGAAAGCCACCTATAATCTTCCATCTAGTCCAGATATTTTATACACATTTTTAATCATTAATGGGCACACACTTTTGTTTTAGATTTTTTCACTAAACATTTCATCATCAACAGTGTCATTAAATCAGCTTCATAATTATAATATGCAATAGCTGCCTAATAATGTACCACTATGGACTTAACCTCCTCTGCTGTGAACTGGCTTTCAGCGTGCCACTCTCATACGTGACAGTGAAATGACCTCTGGGCATATAGGATGTATTTCTTCTATCATATTATTTCCTGAGGCTGAGCGCACAGAAACGGGTAATTTACCAGCTCAACAAGTATCAACATTTATAAGCTCTTCTATCTATGTATTACCGGCAAACATTTTAAATCAGGTGCTTTACCACCTGATTAGATTCCAAATCAGGAAAACTAAGAATAATACAGTTTTGTTTCCAGTAAGCCAATCAGATTTTCCGATAAGACACTGAAGACATCAAATAGAATATCTGAATGTGCAAGTGACATAAGAAAAAACAGATAAATCAGACTTCATCAAAATTAAAAAACTTCTGTGCTTTTCACTTTCATCATCAAGAAAGTGAAAAAGACAAGCCACAGAATAGGAGAAAATATTTGCAAATCACATATCTGGTAAGGTGCTCATAACTGAATAATAAAAAGACAAAAACCCAATTTAAAAATAGGTAAAGGATTTGAATAGACATTTCTCCAAAGACATACAAATGACCAATAAGCATATTAAAGTAAGTGCTCAACATCATTAGTCATTAGGGAAATACAAATTAAAACCACAATGAGATATCAATTCACACCCACCAGGATGGCTATAATCACAGTGACAGATAATACTACAGGTGAGGAAGTGGGGGAAACTAGAGCCCTCTTACGTTGCTGGTGGGAAGGTGAAATGGTGCAGCCATTGCTGCACTTCAGAAAACAGTTTGGCAGAAAGTTATATATACAGTTACCATAAGACCCAGTAATTCCACTCCTAGGTATATACCAAATAGAAATGAAAATACGTCCACACAAATATTCAGGGCATCCTCATAATAATAGCCAAATAGTAGAAGCAACCTCAACGGCCATCAACAGGTGAATGAATAAACACAATACGGCATGTCCCTATGACGGACTACTGTTCAGCCATAGAAAGGCATGACACATGCTACAGCATGGACAGAAACATCATGAAGACAGACACAAAACGCCACATATCATGTGACTGCATTTGTATGAAACACCCAGAATAGGTACATCCATAGTGACAGAAAATAGATTAGTGTTTGCCAGGGGCTGAGGGGAGGGGAGAATGGGGACTGACCACTAATGGGGATGAGGTGTCTTTTGCGGGTGATGCAAATGCTCTAAAATTAGGTAGTGGTGATGGTTGCATAAAACTGTGAATATACTAAAAACCACTGAAAGGACTTCAAAAACCCAAGAAAGGTGGAGGACAGAAAGTTACAGCACTCAGTTCTGTAGAAGAGGGTCATCATTCTCACTTCTAAGGTTACAGGTGATGCCATTGACTTCCTGATTTGCCTTCCTCTTCCTGACTTCTGCCCTGGGGAAAGGTGAAAGGCAGTGGCTGTGAACGTCAGGTTTGAGGCGAGAGAGGGAAGAGAACCGGGAAGAGAACCACAGACCTGGCAGCTAAGGAAGCAAGCGTGCTCACCGGGAGGCCAGGGAGCAGCGGAGCTGAGGGGCAGGGAAGTGCAGGCCCAAGGTACACAGCACCTGACACTCAGGCCTAACTGACATTTGCTATGGGGACTGGGCTCCACCGAGGAAGAGTTACATTATGTCCCTCGTATTTTATTTACTAAGGCTGAGAGGGGGACAACGTGAAGATGCATTTGATTTGGGGAAATGGTCCCAATGTCATTCACAACTGAGTCTCAGGGTAGCCCCAAATTGTCTTTCAAATCAATGATGGAGGGGAGCACCACTGCCTACCAGTCTCTGAGGGAGTCAGTCATCCATGATGAAGATGATTGAACAACAGCAGTGGGGGAGGGGGGAGGAGGGGCAGCCACTGCCAAAGGTCACTGAGTGTTTAATACCAATACCGTAGGGAGTGCTTTTAGCCACACCCCCTCATTTTACTCTCACAGCAAACCCCAGAGGTGGAACTACTGTCACTCCCGTTGTACAGACAAGAAAGACAAGGCTCAGAGAAGTGCAGTAACCACCTGAAGGGCGCATAGCTAGGAGGCAGCAGAGGCTGGCAAGCTGGTTACGGAGCCTGCCCTCAACCGCTCCACGCACTGAGCTCTCCGAGCAACCACAACACTGCTGGAAGAAGGCCTGCATGACTTTCCTGAGCTGTATTTACCCCCGGTGTTTATTAGGAAAGATTTCAAACATTCAGCAAAGTTGAACGAATTGTTCAGTGAATACCCACGTACTCACCACCTGGCTACTGCCACGGGGCTACTTCCAGCAACATGACCCATATAGGTAAGCTGGGGTTGGTCTCTTTGTCATACATTTTTTAAAGGGTATCCAATAAAAGCGGTGCTTAAAGGGGAAAGCTCTAATTATCTAGAAACCACTCCTCCAGAAGGCACTCATGGACCACGCCTGACAAGCAAGGCAGCAATTACTGTGAGGAAACACTGCCCAGTCGAGCCCCGAGTGAGGTAAGCTGTATAAATGTGAGGTTCTGTGCTGCCAAAGAGACTTGCAGCAAAGGACCAGATGACAATTGCAGGTTCTTCATTCTTTGTACAATCCTTTCTACACCCTTTCTCGAAAGCTTCTGTCTTATAAATGGATTGCTTTTTTAATGAGGAAATAAGACTGAAAGTACATAGCTTTCCCCCCAGAATCTGTCTTTGGAACCTGGGAATTGCTCAGTTCCCTAAATTAACAAAGCTGCAGCTAACTGTCACTGTACATCAACACTGCAAAATATCACACATATGGGCGCTGGAAATGAGTGTGTAGATCAAACTCTTAAAGTGTTTAGCTTTAAATTATAGATAAGTCAGGAACTTTCTGTTGTTGTTTTAATTCTCAGGAAGGAACTGAAAGGACAGTAAGAGTTCAGCAAAAGATTTCAAATGTTTAGAAGGCGACTGACTGTCAGTAGACGCTTTCCAAGTGTTATGGTGGCCGGGCCTTGGCCCTCCTGGACATGCAACCCACAATTTATTGATAGAAACAGGAATAATGGGAGAAGCTGACAGAGTTACAGAAACATAATCAGAGATTTCAATATACTACTTGTGGCTTTGAAAGCTCAAGTAGACAACAAGAAAGGATGTGAAGAATGAGACTTCTGTAACGAGGACAATTTGACAGATTTGGGTAGTCTTGAATATTCCACAGTAATCAACTTCATATTCTTTTAAGAACATTCATGAGACATATTTAAAAGTGGGTCATGTGTGGGGCTTCCCTGGTGGTGCAGTGGTTGGGGGTCCACCTGCCGATGCGGGGGACGCAGGTTCGTGCCCCGGTCCGGGAGGATCCCACATGCCGCGGAGCGGCTGGGCCCGTGGGCCGTGGCCACTGGGCCTGCGCGCCCGGAGCCTGTGCACCGCAACGGGAGAGGCCGCAGCGCTGAGAGGCCCGTGTACCGCAGAAAGAAAAAGGAAAAAAAAAAAAAAGTGGGTCATGTGGTATAACGGATCACAAGGAAACCTCAACTCATTCCAAAATAAAAATTTGCAGGTAGCATTCCCTTTTCTTTGTAATTGTTAGCAATACAGATTTACGTTGAAATGTACCTTTTTTCCTTTCTATTTCAAATGATGCTCTATGTAGAGTTTCTCTCAGAAATAATGAAGAAAAGTGAAAATCCTTCCTATTCTCCCTAGAGATAGCCACTGTTAACAATCTAGGGCCCATTATTTCAGATATATTTTCTAGACATAAGTTACCACAACCAATTTTTTAAAAAACCAAAAAAGGAGTTGTATTTTCACATTCTGTTCTGATCCTCTTTTTTTCTTCCCACAACAATGTAGTTCCAACATCTCTCCATGTCAGAACCTACAGTTTATCTCACTCTTTTAAACAACGTTCCAATTTATGCATGCATCATAATTTACTTAACCAACCTAGCTCTTAATAGACATTTGCATTTCGCCAATTTTTTAAACTCTTACAAAAATGTTTCAATGGTTATGCCTGCGAATACTTTTGCACATTTGAAAATATCTGAAATTCTGAATTTCTTATAAGTACAATTGCTGTGGCATTTAAAATACTGTCAGTAAACTACAAAACTGCCCTCTAAGTAAGTGGTACTGATTTTCACCCCCATCACCAGAGAATGAAGTGATCTAAGTGTCACTGCATGTCATCACTACTTCTAGTCTTTGCTAATACATACATGAAAAACTGGTCACTACTGTTTTAACTTACATTTCTTTACAGGCATGGCTGAGAATCTTTTCACGTGTTACTGACATTTTGTGATAAATTCTTTTTTGTCCATTTTTCTATGGATTTTAAGAGTTCTCTATATATTAAGGAAATTGGCTCTTCATCATCTATCAGAGGAAGCTGTGGTTTATACCAACATTGCAAGGATGTTTTAAAACTAGGAAATCTCTACAAATCATTAACATCATTAATAAATTAAAGGAGAGAAACCAAAACAGCACTTAATAGGATTACACTTACGTTTTTTCTTGTGGTAAAAAACACGTAACTTACAATTTACCATCTTAACTACTTTTAAGTGTACAGTAGTGTTAACTACACCCACACTGTTGTATGCCGGATTTCCAGACCTCTTTTCATCTTGCGGAACTGAAACACTATACTCACTGAACAAAAATGGGTCCCCTTCCCCCTTCCCCAGCCCCTGAAAACCACCATTCTACTTTCTGCCTCTACAAGTTTGACAACTTTAGACACCTCGTGTAAGTGGATCCATGCAGAACTTGTGTTTCTGTGACTGGCTTATTTCACTTATGTCCCCAAGGTTCACCCATGTGGTATCATGTGACAGGATTCCCTTCCTTTGAAGGGCTGAATAATATTCCATTGTGTGTGTATACATATACATACATATATATATATATATATATATATATATATATATATATATAGTGCGCCAACTTTATAATCATTAAAAAAAATTTTAACAAATGAAATAAATTGACATATGTTAATATAAAGAGTATACAAATTATATATATGTGTGTGTGTGTGTGTGTGTGTGTGTGTGTGTGTATGTGTGTGTATTCTCCACATTTTCTTTATCCATTCATCTGGTGATGAACATTTAAGTTGCTTCCATATCTTGGCTATTGTAAATAATGCTATGAACATGCGTGTACAAATATCAAATACAAATATCCTGCTTTCAATTCTTCTGGATATAAACCCTGAAGTAGGTTTGCCGGACACATGGATTTACTAAGGAACCTGCATAATGTTTTCCATAGTATCTACCCCATTTTACATTCCCAACAGTGACAAGGGTTCCAACTTTTCCACACCCTCACCAACACTTATTATTTTTGTGTGTGTGGTTTTTTTTTGGGGGGGGGGGGTGGCGTGGGGTAGATAGTGGCCATCCTAACAGGCATGAGGTGATATCCGATTTTGGTTTGACCTGCATTTCGCTAATGATTAGTGATGTTGAGCATCTCTTCATATGCTTGTTGGCCTTTTGTATAGCTTCTTTGGAGAAATGTCTATCCAAGTCCTTTGCCCATTTTTAATCAGGTTCTTTTCTGTTTTTGTGTTGTAAGAGTTCTTTATGTATTCCAGATATTAACCCATTATCAGATATATGGTTTGCAAATATTTTCTCCCATTCTATAGGTTGCCTTTTCTTTCTGTTCACTGTTTCCTTTGATGCACAGAAGGTTTTAAGGCTAATATAGTCCCATTTGTCTATTTTTGCTTTTGTTGCATGTGCTTTTTGTGTCACAGCCAAGAAATCACTGCCAAACCAATATCATGAAGCTTTTCCCCTATGTTTCCTTCCAGGAGTTTTACAGTTGCAGGTCTTATGTTTAGGTCTTTATTTTTGACTTAATTTTTATATATGATGTAAAGTAACAGTCCAACTTTATTCTTTTTCATGTGGATGTCCAGTGTTCCCACATCACCATTTGTTGAACTTTTTTTTTTTTTTTTTTTTAAAAGGCCTGGTTTTTTTTTTTTTTTTAGAAGATGTTGGGGGTAGGAGTTTATTAATTAATTTATTTATTTTGGGTCTGTGTGCTGTGTTGGGTCTTCGTTTCTGCACGAGGGCTTTCTCTAGTTGTGGCGAGCGGGGGCCACTCTTCATCGCGGTGCGCGGGCCTCTCACTGTCGCGGCCTCTCTTGTTGCGGAGCACAGGCTCCAGACGCGCAGGCCCAGTAGCTGTGGCTCACGGGCCCCGCCGCTCTGCGGCATGGGGGATCTTCCCGGACCAGGGCTCGAACCCGTGTCCCCTGCATTAGCAGGCAGATTCTCAACCACTGCACCACCAGGAAGCCCCTGTTGAACATTTCTTGAAGAGACTATCCTTTCTCCACTGTGTAGCATTGGCATCCTTGCTGAAGATCATTTGGTCATATGTGAGAGAGTTTTATTTCTGGGCTCTGTATTCTGTTCCATTGGTCTGTGCCTGTCTTTATGCCAGTACCATACTGTTTCTATCACTGTAGTTTTGTAATATATTTTGAAATCAGGATGTGTGAGGCCTCCAGCTTTGTTTTTCTTTCACAAGATTGTTCTGGCTATTCAGGGTCCTTTGAGATTCCATATGAATTTTAGAATTTTTTTTCCATTTCTGCAAGCAAATGTCAATGGGATACCGATAGGGATAGCACGGAACCTGTAGATTACTTTGGGTAGTATGGACATTTTAACAATATTAAGTTTTTCAATCCATGAACATGAGATGTCTATTTACTTGCATCCTCTTTAATTTCTTTTGGAATTGTTCTGTAGTTTTTAATGTACAAGTCTTTTGACTCCTTGATTAAGCTTAAGTATTTTATTCTTTCTGACACTATTGTAAATGAGATTATTTTCCTAATTTCCTTTTTGGATTTTTCCCTGTTAGTATACAGAAGCTGATTTTGTTGTGTGTTGATTTTGTGTCCTGTAACTTTGTTGAATTCCTTTGTTCTAACAGTTATTTTGGTGGAATCTTTAGGGTTTTCTATCTATACGATCATGTCACCTGTGTACAGAGACAATTTTACTTTTTCCTTTCCAAGTCAGATGCCTCTGCTAAGACTTCCAGTAGTTTAAAAGAGGTGCTAAGAGTGGGCATCCTTGCCTTGTTCCTAATCTTAGATGAAAAGCTTTCAGTTCTTCACCATTAAGAATAATGTTAGCTGTGGGCTTTTCATATATGGCCTTTATTATGCTGAGGTAATTACCTTCTATTCCTAGCTTGTTGAAGGTTTTTATCATAAAGGATGTTAAATTTTATCAAGTGCTTTTTCTTCATCAATTGAGATGATCACATGGTTTTTGTCCTTAGTTCTGTTAATGTTGTATATTACGTTGATAGATTTTCACAAATCCTTGCATTCCAGGAATAAACCCACTTGGTCATAGTATACAGTCTTTTTAATATGCTGTTGAATTCAATTTGCTAGTATTTTGTTGAGCATTTTTATATCAACATTCATCAGGAATATTGGTCTGCAGTCTTCTTTTCTTGTAGTATCTTTGTCTGGTTTTGGTATCAGGTAATGCTGACCTCATCAGTTTGGAAGTGTTCCCTCCTCTTCAATTTTGGAAGAGTTTGAGAAGGTTTGGTGTTAAAATTCATTCATTCATTCATTCATTTTTTTTAATAAATTTATTTCATTTGTTTATTTATTTATTTGTTTTTTTGGCTGTGTTGGGTCTTTGTTGCCATGCGTGGGTTTTCTCTAGTTGCGGCAAGTGGGGACTCTTCTTTGTTGCGATGCGTGGGCTTCTCATTGCAGTGTCTTCTCTTGTTGTGGAGCATGGGCTCTGAGCATGCAGGCTTCAGTAGTTGTGGTGTGCGGGATTCAGCAGTTGTGGCTTGCAGGCTCTAGAGCACAGGGTCAGTAGTTGTGGTGCACGGGCCTAGTTGCTCCGCAGCATGTGGGATCTTCCCGGACCAGAGCTTGAACCCATGTCCCCTGCATTGGCAGGTGGATTCTTAACCACTGCGCCACCAGGGAAGTCCCATTCATTCATTTATTATTGAGGTACAGGTGAATTCAAATTTTTTAAATGTTTGGTAGAAATCTCCAGTGAAGCCATTTGGCTTTTCTTTGTTAAAAGGTTTTTGATTACTGATTTAATCTCCTTATTAGTTACAAGTCTGGCAAGATTTTTAATTTCTTCATGATTCAGTCTTGGTAGGTTGTATGCATTGCAGAATTTATCCATTTCTTCTAGGTTACCCAATTTGTTGGCATATAATAGTCTCTTATGATCGTTTTAATTTTTGTGGCATCAGTTGTACTGTCTCCTCTTTCATTTCTGATTTTTGTTACTGGGTCTTCTCTCTTTTTTTCTTAGTCTGGCTAAGCATTTGTGAATTTTGTCTGTCCTTAAAAAAAAAAAAACTCAACTCTGTTTTGAATATTTCTACTGTTTTTTATTCTCTATTTTCCCTCTAATCTTTATTACTTCCTTCCTTCTGCCAGCTTTGGGTTTAGTTTGTTCTTCTTTTTCTAGTTCCTTGAGGTATAAAGTTAGTTGATTTGAGATCGTTCTTCTTTTTTTAATGAAAGTATTTACCGCTATAAATGTCCCTCTTTGTACTGCTTTTGCTGCATACCTAAGTTTTGGAATGTTGTGTTTTTGTTTTCATTTGTTTCAAGGTATTCTCTAACTTCCCTTGTGATTTCTTTCTTGACCCACTGGTTGTTCAGGAATGTGTTGTTTAATTTCCCCATATTTGTGAATTTTTCAGTTTTCCTTCTGCTATTGGTTCCTAGTTTCATTTCACTGTGGCTGAAAAAGATACCTGATACAATTTCAATCTTCTTAAATTTCTTAAGACTTGTTTTGTGTCCTAACATGTGATCTATCCTAGAAAATGTTCTCTGTGCACTTGAGAGGGTGTATATTCTGCTGTTGCTAGGTGAAGTGTTCTATATATGTCCATTAGGTGCAATTGTTCTTTAGTGTTATTCAAGTCTAAACGACCATTCTTGAAAAGATTTAGCAAATGAAGGACATAAAGGAAAAAAGAAGGAAATGTCCTTAGATGAAGGATTTCTCCCAGAAACCACAGCAAACGTTATACCTAATAGTGAAACATTCAAGTCAGGAACAAGATAAGGATTCCCGCTATTATCATTTGACACAGTAATAGGATGCTAGATGGTAAAAACTGTTGAGACAAAGCAGTGTTACTTGCATATGAGGGGACTGTCTAGTAAGAAAAACCCCTGAAAATTTATTGTAACTAATAAGAAAACTGACAGGATGATGAGATATATCTGCAACACATACATATCATTAAGTTTCCCATATGCCCAAAGTAATCAATTAGAGGAGGAAATGGAGGTGGGGAGAGAGTGAGCCCATTCACATTAACAAGCAAGTGTGGAAAAGACCTCAGAATAAACCTTACATCACCTCACACCTGTCAAAATGGTTATCATCCAAAAGTCTACAAATAACAAATGCTGGTGAGAATGTGGAGAAAAGGGACCCTTGTACACTGCTGGTGGGAATGTAAATTGGTGCAGTCACTATGGAAAACAGTATGGAGGTTCCTCAAAAAACTAAAAATAGAACTACCATATGATCCAGCAATCTCACTCCTGGGCATATATCTGGAAAAGATGAAAACTCAAATTTGAAAAGATACATCACCCCAATGTTCACAGCAGCACTATTTATAATAGCCAAGATATGGAAGCTACCTAAGTGTCCATGAACAGATGAATGAATAAAGAAGATGTAGTGCGTGTACGTGTGTGTGTATGTGCATATATATACATATATGTGTGTGTGTGTATACACACACACACATATATATGTGATAGAATATTACTCAGCCATAAAAAAGAATGAAATTCTACCATTTGCAACAACATGGATAGACCTAGACAATATTATGCTTAGTGAAATAAGTCAGACAGAGAACAACAAACACTCTATGTTGTCACTTATATGTGGAATCTACAAGGTAAAACAATCAACTGTATATAACAAAACAGAAACAGACTCACAGATATAGAGAACAAACTAGTAGTTACCAGTAGGGAGAGGGAAGGGGGGAGGTAAGATAGGGGTATGGGATTAAGAGACACAAACTACTCTGTATAAAATAAACAACAAGGATATATTGTACAGCACAGGGAAATATAGCCATTATTTTGCAATAACTTTAAAAGGAGTACAATCTATAAAAATACTGAATCACTATGTTGTATACCTGAAACTAATATAGTATTATAAATCAACTATACTCAATTTAAAAAAATTTTTAAGTAAACCTGATAAGATATGTGTAAAATCTATATGACAGTAACTATAAAACTTTAATAAGAACAAAAAAGACTTAAATATATAGAGAGTCATAGCATATTCCTAGAGATAAAGATTTGGATTTATACAGATGTCAATTCTCTCTAGATTAATCTCTAAATTCAGAAGAATTATAATCACAATCAAAATTCCATCAGGTAAAGCAAGTACTGTAAAATGTTAATGGTAAAATCTAGGTGGTGAGTATACGGATGTTCATTATAAAATTCTTTCAGTTTTTCTGTATGTTTGAAACTTTTAATTTAAAATATGTTGGGAGAAATGCATCATGATTTTTGATGGGATTTGACAAGCTGAATCTGAAATTCCTCTATAAGGAAAAAAGTACAAAATAGCTTTAAAAGTTTTGAGACAACTATTTAGAGGAACTTACTTTACATCAAAACATATTTTAAGGCTAGAATGATTAAAATAATGTATGATCAGCATAAGAATTGATAAATGGATGAATGGATCATTTACATACACTTTGAATACATGGGATTTTCAGGCTATGAAAGTAGTGCTATTTTAAAATCAGTTGGGAAAGAGAGGCAAATAAGTATTAGGACAACTGAGTTCAACACATTATAAAGAACAATATTTTTCAAGCGAATTTAACAGAGAAATATAACAAGCAAAATTACAAACATAGTAGGAAAAAAAAAAAGAGAAGTTTTTAGTTGTGCTGAACATTTTAAAGTTCTTCCTATGCAAGACTCAAAAGCTAGAAACCACAAAAGAAAAGGTTGATTGATTTGACTACATAAATATTAAAAACTTTTGAATAGTAAAGGAAGACATTAATAAGGGTTAAACACAAGTGACATACTGGGATAAATTTTATAAAGCACATTATAAATAATTAATATTTACAATGTGTAAGACAAAAATATAGAAAAAGCTGCAAAGAAAATGAACAAGCAAAATACACAAGCTATAAACTAGGAAAGATGCTCAACCTCACTAGTAATCAGGGAAACTGAAATTAAATAAAAAATGAGATTTTTTTCCCCCATTCTTCACAGATTGGCAAAAAATGGAAAGACAGACCATACAGTATTCATGCACCATTGGTGAGAGCATAAATTGGTGAAATTTTTATTACGGTCAATCTAGTAACAGCCATCAAAATTTTAACAGGCATATCCTTTTTTTTTTTTTTTTTTTGGCAGTCCGCGGGCCTCTCACTGTTGCGGCCTCTCCCATTGCGGAGCACAGCCTCCGGACGCGCAGGCTCAGCAGCCATGGCTCACGGGCCCAGCCGCTCCGCGGCATGTGGGATCTTCCCAGACCGGGACACGAACCCGCGTCCCCTGCATCGGCAGGCGGACTCTCAACCACTGCGCCACCAGGGAAGCCCAAAAGGCATATCCTTTTATCTATAGCCATTTCACTTCTAACAACGCACATAGTGATGAAGTACTAAAATACAGGCACATGATCACAACGATATCAATAAGGTCATTCACTGCATCATTTCTTAGCATTAAAAATGTCCATTAGTAAAGTAGTGATAAAACAAAAAACAGAACATACGTACCAGGAAATGAAATGCAGACACTGAAAAGGATTAAGACCTATGTGTACTGATGTAAACATATCTCCAAGACATATTTAAACAATAAAATATATAAATATACTGCATAATAAAATACATGATTTTATCGTATAGTGAACAATCTATCTAGACTTGTATTTGTTTGAATATGAACAGAATTTAGAAGAACAAAGGATAAATACTGATCCATTAAACAATAATGACTTTATCAGGAAGGAGAAGAGAATTTACTTTTTTTTTTAACTTTATGCCTTCTATATTGTTTGAATTTGTTACAATCACGTGTTGTTTTTAATTTTTAAAATAGCAGTAAGGATTAAAATAAATAGAATGATTAGTGCCAGTGAGCAGTACACCCTGCAAATAGCGTAGCCAGCGTACAGAATGGTTGTGAATTGCTCATTTATAGCTGGGAGGTTTCAGTGTGATGTGAACCATTCTGTGCACAAGAGGTACAAGAGGGGGAATGGGGGCGGCATCCTGATACCCCAAGGCCTTGTCAAAATGGAGCCCTATTTTGTGCCACTATCTTATCATTTACTTGGCAAACTTGCCTTGCTGAAGTCATTCAACTGGAACAATAAATGGTAACTGCCATGGATTTCCCTGTGCCAGAGAGGTGGAGGGAATCGGACCACTCACTGTTTCAAGTATCATTTTCAAGTCATCAGTGGATTTGACCATTTTGTTGAACCCTTGCCATCCTGAAATCCTCACGGGCACAATTTGATTAGGCAGAATCCTTGGAAGTGCAGTTTTTACCCTTGAAAATAGCCCGAGTTACAAACATCCTAAAAATTACATATCGGTGTGAAGTCACACATAATAGCTGAAAAATTTAGTGAACCCTACACACTGGAAGTGTCAAAAAATTGTATGGGGGCCAGATGTGCAAGAAAAGTGAAACAGAACACCCAGAAGGTTCTCGTGTGAATTCAGTCCGGGCTGTAAGTGACAGAACGTATAAATACCTTTTAGAGTCGCTGTTTGGCATGAATCGAGTGATCCCAGTAGCAGTACTGTGAACCACTGCCATAAACTCTGAATTAAATCAATGGGTTCCATCTCCAGAGACTTCTGAAGTATAAGATAATACCACACAAAAGTGGATCAATTTGCACTAA
Source organism: Lipotes vexillifer (assembly GCF_000442215.2). Taxonomy (NCBI): domain Eukaryota; kingdom Metazoa; phylum Chordata; class Mammalia; order Artiodactyla; family Lipotidae; genus Lipotes; species Lipotes vexillifer. The sequence goes on from NW_006791814.1 coordinate 898,291, forward strand.
TGGCGCCACCGCTATGCTAGAAAGTCTGAGAAATTTCCATGCCAACCAGGAAACTGGATTTACTTCAATTCTCTCTCTCAAAGTGCTTCATAGCCTGCAAAGCGCTTTCATCTCTCTCAATTCATCCCAGTAGCCTCCGGAGTTGGTTATTATTGCCCCTGAGCCCATAGCACCAAGGAGCTATTGAGCAAGAAAGGGGAGGTGACAGGACTGAAGTCACACGCAGATTCGTCTGTGAGCCTGATGTTTTAACTCCTATGTTCTTTTTTAGGCTGCAACCACTCTGAATACCAACTGAATAATAAACCCACTACCTTTAATTATTTTTTACATTAGTTACATTATTAATTGCATAATTTTGGGCCTTCTTACAGAGGGCTCAAAGATTTTTCCAAGCTGAGTTTGTCCAGTGTTGTTATTTTTAAGGATTAAAATGACTTGACAGGGCTATTATGATCCTTAATATGTATAACATTTTTAGACTGACAGAAGAAGGGAGGGATTACTTACTCTCATGACTAGAGAACTCTGTTACAGTGGGGCTAAGTGATTAGACTGAGGTTAGTCAGCAGGA
>NW_006791814.1:898874-911440 GCF_000442215.2 Lipotes vexillifer
GCAGGAACCTACAACAAAAAGAACACAAGGGAGACCATCCATCCTCAGGAATGTATATGGGCAGGACCTTGGCAGCCCAGCAGATCTGCTGGCTGGAATCGTCAGATTTCTGCTGAAACAAAGAAAGGAGTTACAAAGAACTGAAGTCTGTCTCTGAGCCCAAGGCCTCCAGTGTCAAAGCCACGTCAAGCCCTGAGCTGGCCTCATTTTGCTCTCTGGATACTTATGGGTCACAATACTTCCTGCATTTAGTAATCACCATCCAGCGGAGGGCCCAGGGCCAGAGCTCTCTACTTATTTGTCCCCCTCAAACAATTCTTGTTTCTGTCAAGTCACCAACAGAAATAGCCTGCTCCCGTCACATGTTATCACCTCTATAGTGAACAGTAATTCACTCTTTCTCAAGCTCAGAGAGGTGATGATGATAAAAAAAATACAGTGGCCTCAGAATTAAAGGGACTTTAGAGACCACCTCTTTCAATCGCTCTTCTTTGCATGAATCATCTTGAAAGTATCACTACTGTGGTTAGAATGGCTAACCACGCAGTCCTTCCAGGTGGTTAGGCTGGCCTATGCTTGACTGTCTCCAGAGACGGGAGGTCAGCAGCACCTACGGGGCTTGAAAAGATGTTGGAAATGGCTCCTTGTAGTCAGCACCCCCCCAAATTACCCTCCTGTGTGTTTTACTCACTAAATTTAATTTTTCACTCAAAAATAGCTGAGGACTTACTATGTGCTAGGCACTGGGTATGCAAGGATTTTTTAAAAGATGCCACCCCTGTACTGAAGAAGTTTATCATTTATTGTAGTTACTATAGGCTATTCATCTGTAATCTGGGGCTTTCTTTCCTTCTGCACACAGTGGACTTCCCTGACCACCTGCAGTTGGGTGTAAACACTGAAATGTAAGCAATGTGTCATCTCTAGGGAAAAGCATTAAGAGAAAGTACATGCTTTGCTTCACTGTTTACTCTCTGGCCTGGCAACTGGCAATGTTTCAGATCATGGTTACTGTTAGCCTGGGTTAGGGAGAACAAAAGCTGACCTGCAATGTACACATAACGTGAGCAAGAAATAACCTTTGTCGTTTTAAGCCACTGCAGTTTTGGGAGTTGCTTGTTACTACAGCATAATCCAACCCATCCTGACAGATACACAGCATAAGGGAAGCCAGACAAATAAATCAACAAAAATCAAATGACAAGCCGAGTGTTGCAGTGGAGGCATTGAAGATTCAGTGAGGGTGTAGGAGAAGATTTACCACCACCTAAGTTTTCCGGAGGAGTTGGGTAAGGCTTCACAGAAGGGGCAGCCTTTGAAATAGACATTGGAGGATGAGTAGATACTGACAAGCAGACATGTTGAGAAAAAGATGTTCTAGACAGAGGAACTCTTTATGCAAAACCACGGAGGAAAGAGGGGACATGGTTGGAGAGCTACCAAGGAGTTCGGTTTTGCTGGCATATGAGTCTGAATGTGGTGGATTTCCCATGAAGCTAAAGAAGCTGAAGCTTCAGGGACCCTCACTTGATGGGCACTTTCCAAGGAGTGTATCTATATTTTTATAAATTTATGCTTATATTCTAGTCACTTTCCCCCCCGCCAGGAGACCCTCCCTCCTAATGTTCAGGTTCACCAAAGCTGGGTCTGCTTCTGATGGGGTAGAGGGGAGTAGGAGATGACAATAGGTCTACAGAGACGATCTGAAGACCTATTAATCTTCCACATGACACCTTTTTCAACATTTGAAAAAAGGAATCATGTTCCCTAAGAGTCTTTTACCCCCCAAGCCAGTCATTCTCATTCCTGCACTTGGGGTCATGGGTTGGAATGTCTGGGCATCATCTCAATTGCTCTTCTCTGAATGTGCTCCTATTTGTCTAGAGCCCTCTTAAGAGTGGCACCTGAATCCAAATCAAATTCTCCAGATGGAGTCTGAATGTATTTATCACTTTTCTTAATGGAGTTTCATGCATCATACTTAATCCTTCCATAAAAGTTGTTACCCAGGGCTTCCCTGGTGGCGCAGGGGTTGAGAGTCCGCCTGCCGATGCAGGGGACATGGGTTCGTGCCCTGGTCCGGGAAGATCCCACATGCCGCGGAGCGGCTGGGCCTGTGGGCCATGGCCGCTGGGCCTGCGCATCCGGAGCCTGTGCTCCGCAACAGGAGAGGCCGCAACAGTGAAAGGCCCGCGTACCACAAAAAAAAAAAAAAAAAAGTTGTTACCCAATGATGCCAGATTATTTACACTGTGAAATTCGCCAGAAAAATATAAGCATTGCTCTTGGATTTAATTCACCCGCAATACCAGTACCAAAATACAACACTTGATTGTTTCCCTTTAGGTTTGGCAGACTGTGAAGAGCAAGTTTGATAGAGAAAAGAAAGAAAGTTAATTCATTTAACAAATGTTTACTAAGCACCTACCCCATGCCAGGCACTGTCCTAGATGCTAGAATATGGGTAAGGCAAAAAAGAGATATAAAATTCCCTGCCGCCCTGGAGTTTACATTCTAGTTTAGGGGACAGACAATAAACCAAATAGACAAGTGAAATTGTGTGTTAAAGAGGAGTAAGTACAATGGAGAAAAATAAAGCAGGGAAGGGGGACAAGGAATGTGGTAGGTGGGGAGGGGATGCGGTGGCAATGTTAATTATGGTGGCTAGAATGGCTCTGCTGAGAACATGACATTGGAGCAGGGACTCAGAGGTGAGGAAGTGAGCCATCTGGAGTTGAAGAGTGTCCCAGGCACAGGCACAAGCTGGTGCAAGGACCTTGAGGTGGGAATGTGTCTGGTTTGTTCAAAGAACCGCAAGGAGGCCAGTACAGCTGAGTGGGAGTAGTCAAGAGAGAGCAGGAGAAGACAGGGTCAAAGAGATGGGGAGGCAGACTGTGCAGGGCCATTGTGATGACTTGGGTTTCTCTGAGATGGGCAGTGCCCTGGGGGGGCTTGGAGCAGAGGGTTGACGTGATCTGACTTGTGTCCCACAGGACGCATCTGCTGGCCGTGTTGAGAACAGACCACAGGAAAAGCAAGAGGAGAAGCAGAAACCTGTCAGGAGGGTATGGCAGCAATCCAGGCCAGAGATGACAACAGCCTGGTCCAGGACAGTAGAGATGGAGCTAAAGAGATGTCTGGATTCTGGACACATTCTGAAAGTAGAGCTGACAAGATTTCCTAAGGATGGAGCATGTGAACATCGCATCCACAGGAATCAAGGATGACTCTGAGGTTTTTGACCTAAGCAACCGGAAGGGTGGTGCTGCCATCAACCAAGATAGGTTTGAACCTGGGAAGCTTACTATCAAAAGCCAAAGCAAATGTGTACTGAGACTGGAAGGTCCCTTTCTAGGTGGAAAACTGGACTGGGCTGGTTTGGACATAAGAATTTCAGAGAACTAATGGGTCAGGCTGCTAATGAGCAGGGAGGCTGTGCAAGGCCAGCGTCCCAGTGAAAATTCTGGTGTCTGCCGAAACCTGCTCGAACCCACAGAGAAACTATGGGAAGCAGGGTGGGGGCTGGAGGGTGAGGAGGTGGGGACAGGGGGAAGCTGGGGACAAACCGAGGCTACTTTGAAAGCCAACTAGTCAGAACCGGCACCTTTCAAAGTTAATCATGTTACAGGGAAATGTACTTGAATCCCAAATGCTGTTCCAAGTACAAAAGTAAATTACTTTATTAAATTTAAAACTAAAAATTCAAGAGAGCAAAATAGGAAATGGTTTGTTCTGGATATGGTTTTACTTCTGAATTGCATTGGTTTTGTTTTAACTGAACTTTTCCAGCATGGGTCAGAGACTTTACAGGCTAGATAGCTTGCAGGCCAGTGGGCACGCCTGAGCCTCTCAGGAACGTTCATCTAAAGCGAACTCTCTGGCTCTCCCCCCTGGGGGCTCTGTTCTCCTCTTCCCTCCCAGGCTCAGCCTGCACCATGGACTTTCTTCAGTGGCCCCACTACAAAGCCCAGTAAGAGCTCACATACAAGAAAGAATGCTCCATTGCACTCAGAGTACGAGAAATACTAATTAAAACCACTCTGATTCTCCTTCTTTCACTTACTTTGGAAAAGCTTGAAACATGTGACAATGTACTGAGTTGGCAGGGGAGTGAGGAAATTAGGCGCTCTCACACACGGCTTGTGGGAGTGAGAAGTGGTGAAACCTCTACCGAGAATATTTAACAACAGCTAACAAAATTACAAACGCTCACTCACTTTGATTCAGCAAGTCTGCTTCTAGGAACGTAGCCTACAGATGTGCTTGTCCATGAGCGCAGTGTTGTAGGTACAAGGTGGTCCACTGTCAACCCCGTAGTAACAAAGAGCTGGAAATAACCTAACTGTCCCATAAATAGGGGAAGGGGAATAACATGCACCCGTGAAAAAGAGTGGGGCACACTTTTTACACTGCTATGGATTAAGCTTCAAGATGTCTTTTTTATTATTATTATTGGGGTATAGTTGATTTACAATGTTCTGTTAGTTTCAGGTATACAGCAAAGTGAATCAGTTATACATTTTATACACACACACACACACACACACACACTTTTTTTTTTTTTTTAGGTTCTCTTCCCATTTAGGCCATTACAGAGTATTGAGTAGAGTTCCCTGTGCTTTACAGCAGGTCCTTATTATTCGTATTAGTTACCTATTTTATACATAGTAGGGTGAAGATGTCCTGACATATGTTGTCTTTTAAAAAGCACAGTGCAGAAGAAAAAACATACATGTGCTTATGTATACACGCACTTCAAATCTCTCCAGACCAGGATGTGAGAAACTAGTAACAGCAGCTGCCTCTGGGGAGGGGGACGGGGTGACAGGGAAGCTTTTGCCTGTGAACCGTTTCAAATGCCGAACAATGTGAAGGTGCTAGATATTCATCAAAACAAAAGATTAAAATGTGAATAAATATATACATGGAAAAATGTTAGCCCCTTTCCTAAAGTATGTGAGTTGTTACAAACAGCAACAAGTGAAGCAGTGAGTGGCTGCTGGGGCTGGGCAAAGGGCCTTGAAGAATATGTGACTGGGGCCCAACACCATGTAGAGCTCCTCCATAGTTCAAACTTCTAATCAATACAGATGGGCTTGTGTTTAACTTCTGTAGTGGTGTGCAAGGGCACATCACCTACGGCTAAATATAGAATACCTGCAGCTAAATATACTCCGCCTGCCTCCAGCCTAAAGCCATGGTTGTAAAGTGACTTCTAAGCATCCAAGATGGAGGAATGGGACAGTACATGGAGAGCAACCTCTTTCCCAATCAAAAACTCCTACGGCAACCGGTTATCCAGTCTCCATTTGAGTACCTCCATGGTCTGAGAGCTCATTATCACTTACAACAATTGATTCAAAGCTCTTTTCTTAGTTGGACCTGATTCCCAGGTTTTAGACTTGTCTTTTGAACAGACACAGAACAAGTCAACACTCTTCACTATGTGAGCAGTCAACCCTCTCTATACATCAGCCTTTCACGCAGTTGAAGGTCGTCATTTCATCCTTTAGTATTCACCTCTGCAGTGTAAGCATCCCGAATTCAACCCACTCTCTCTCTAGTGACCTGCTTTTTGAACACTCTCTATTTTGTCTATGTCTCTCTCAAAATGTGGCAATTAGAACCAAACAAGCATTCAAGATTTAGCCTAAACAGAAGAGAATTAAACCAGGCAGTGTTTTAATCATTCTACTACCACTGCTAATACTACCAGAAATCTATCCAGGGAGAAGTTCTATTTTCTTTTTCTCCCCACACAAATGAGGGATGTGAGGCCCACAGAGGTGAGGTGACCCAGTGGGACAAGGGAACACTGTTGGAATTTGGTGGGACTGGGATTCTTTCATCACGAGGCCATTGGAGTACACATTTTACAATTCTGATAGAGCAGTTAGTTCTCTGCTTTCTTCCCCTTTGAATTCTACCTTCTCGTCTTTTCTTCTTTCCTTCCAGTTTTACTGAGATATAATTGACATACAGCACTTCATAAGTTTAAAGTGTACAGCCTAATGATTTGACTTCCCTACAGCATGAAATGGTGACCACAATAAGTTTAGTGAACATCCATCATCTCAGACAGATACATTAAAGAAAAAGAAATTTAAAAAAAATTTTTTTCCTTGTGATGAGAACTCTTAGGATTTACTCTTAACAGATTCCCTATATAACATCCAGCAGTGTTCACTGTATTTATCATGTTGTACATGACATCCCTAGTACTTATTTATCTCCCAACTGGAAGCCTGTCCCTTCTGACTGCCTTCATCCTATTCCCCCTCCCCTCACATACCCACCTTCTCGTCTTGAGGGAATGTTTCAGTTTCTTGTCTTCGTTATAGCCATGCCACATGGGTCACAGCTCTGTGGCCAATGAGGCTCCTGTGGGCTCCAGAGGGCCTGGGTGGGGATGGCATCTGGGGCCCCTCCGTGCCACTAACACCTCTCTCCGCAGGGATAACGGCCCTTGCGAGATCTTCTCTGAAAACCCTCTTTAAACATCTAAGTCAGCCCAACCTCCGCCCTGAACAGTCTTCTAGCACAGCACCCTCTTTCATAACACTTATCAAAATTTGTCATTGGCTCCTTATTCACATCTTTTCCTGCTTACTGTCTGTCACAGTTGGCTGTAAGCTTGATAAAGTCGGGGCCTAAACCCCCAGTGTCCTCAGCATCCAGCTCAGTGCCTGGCACACAGTAATGATTTTCAGTGAGTGAATAGATGAATAAATGGGAGCTGAGAATGGGGTTAACAACTCTTAATACCAGACAGAGCTGGGTTTGTGTCCCAGAGCCCTGCCACTGTGAACTGTGTATTCCTGGGCAAATGACTCAATTCCTCACTGGTAAGATGGAGACAATGACGCCTACCTCACAGAGCTGACATGATATTCAGTGAATTGATGAGTGCACATAAGCATTTAGCGTGCCACCTCGTTCACAGTAAGCACTCAGTAAATCACAGTTACTGCAGCAATTGCGGCTGCCCTAATTCTACCACCTTCCACTCAGAGGCTGGCCACTGGAGGATGACAATTAACTGGAATAGCAAAAGGTACATCCACTCTTTTACCCTGTTTGCTTTTTTTAAAAGTTGTGTTAAAAAAACACATAACACAAAATACACCAGCTTAATACTTTTAAGTGTACGGTAGGATTAACTAAACCCACACTGTTGAACAACAAATCTCCAGCACTCTTTTCATCTTGCAAAACTGAAACTCTATATCCAGGGAACAACAATGGGTCCCCTTTCCCCTTCCCCAAGGCCCTGGCAGCCACCATTCTATCTTCTAAGAGTCTGCCTACTTGAGATGTGGAGCTGTGCAGTATTTGTGTTTCTGTGCCTGGCTTATTTCACTTAGCATTACGGCCTCAAGGTTCACCCAGGTTGTACTATGTGACAGGATGCCCTTCCCTTTTTAAGGCCGAATATTTCATTGTATGTATAGACCATGTTTTTATCCATATATCTGTTGACAGACATTTGGGTTGCTTCCACCTTCAGCTAGTGTGAAAATGTTGCTTCATATAAACAAGTGTGTGCAGATCTCTGAGATGCTGCTTTCGATACTTTTGGATAGAGATTGCCTTTTTTTTAAACTCTCCACAAACCAATCATGCCAGTGGAGCAGCAATAGTCACAGAGGTCACATCTGCCTTCACCTTTCTGCTCCTGTCACCAAGTTATCTCTGTCCCAAGCTCACTCCCTAGTCCTTTCTGATGTTCTCCAGGTTCCTCTATTTTTAAGTGAATTCCATAGGTCAAAATTTGAATTTATATCTTTGTCAAGAAGAGAGGGAAGCTATTAAGCTCTCCTTCTCCCCTCTGTTGCAAAATCTCCAGGTCCCTCGTCCGGAGTACGGCCCTGCCCCAGGTCTACGCAGGACAGAGCTGCAAGAGGCCAGGGCCCAGGCCCCTGGAACAGTGCAGGGCTGTGGCATAACCTCAGTTGGTCCAGTACAGTTTTAATAATGTTCAGTTTATGAGTAATTTTTCTCCCCTGCGCCATGCGGGATCTTAGTTCCCCAACCAGGGGTCGAACCCGGACACCGGCAGTGAAAGCGCCAAGCCCTAACCACTGAACTGCCAGGGAATTCCCAATGAGTAATGTTTTGAATGCTGCTGGTATCTCATCAGGAAGTTATTCGTTTCCCTTGACAGGTAAGATTAAATAACATTCACTGGGTTTAACAGTCTTGTGACAGAGCCAGGGTATTTGTATGCAAACCCACTTCCAATCTTATGATGTCCAACCAAAGGGTCCAACTGGATGTGATCAATAAAGTCCCACATTTTCTCGTAACTCTTCAGGATCACTTTCACATTATTGTCCTGAGGAGCAACAGAACAGAGGTGTTGAGAGCCAGATGGAAGACACATTAGGGGCCTTCTGGGGGCATGTGGCTCTGTTTAGAGGAACTGTAGGGTGCCAAGGTCACCCAGGGGCAAGGACGAGCAATAGGTCTCAGCACTCACGCCTCCTCTAGTCTATAAAGCAGTAATAAGAGGGGCTATGATTGTGCAAAATATAAAATTCCCACAACTATTTATTCACAAACATCGTCAAACCAGGAATAAAGTACACACACCTCCCCATTGCCATCTCAGCCCTCTTCCTACAAAACGTGAGTGGGTGCGCGCACACACACACTCACCACTGGTACACTCAGGAGAGTGTCTGAGGAGGTGTAACTTCTGCTGCAAACGAGGAAACATATTTATTTTCTTGCCATGAGATTTCAGGAACCTAAATCAAAAGTTTCTAAGAACTTCTCTTGATGGTGTATAAGAGAACTGCTGTGATGTGCCTGCCATCATCTATATGCTTATCTGTTTTTAAACGAAAGGCTGCTTTAATATTACACGGTGGTGGTATTTCTATGATAATCCTGGACAACCAAAGTTCACCTGACTTTACTTAAAATATGACTTAACTCTCATAAGAACAGAGATCACCCCCTTAACTGGCCCTCACCCACGCCTGCCCCCCACAGCCAGCAGCTCCCACTGTCACGCTTACTCAATTTCCTTGCTCAGTCAGTCCTTGGCACACTGCAGGCTCCATTCCCTCCTATTCTGCCCAAACTACTTGACTAAGGTCACCAGTCAAGTGGCTCTTTCTGACTCCCGGGTGGTGAGTCTCAAAGTCATTCAGGACCTAAAGGAGGTTAACACCCACGCCTCAACAAGCTCTCCACAAGGGAGCAAACTCACCCCGGCCTAGGGCTTTGCAATCTCCTGTACCCAAGTGACTTCAAAATTACCCTTGCGAGCCATAAAGTACTTGTCAAGCTCCAAATCTATCACTTCCAACTGCCATTGGTTCTTGTAGGTTTTTAAAAACTAGACACAGTTTCTACCTCCCCTTATCTTGGCATTCATCCCTCAAAACAGAACAAAACAAGCAAAACAAAAAACTTCAGTCACCACATTCTACTGCCTAGATCTTCATCTCACGTCTCAACATATATCCAGATTTCCAAGCACGAGATCTGATCTCCAAATCACTCCTGTATCCTTTATGCAGCCCTCTCCCATCTTCCTCTTACCCGGCTGCCATCAAATCTTATACATGGAAGAATGTTTCAAATCCAACCTGTCTCCATTCCTCCAAGACACAGCCCAGTGGTTACGTGCGTTTATGTCCTGGTTTATGTCCTGATTCTGCCTCCTGTGAGCTTGGGTACCCTGGACAAGGTGCTTGTGCCTCCTCTGCCTCCATTCCTCCTCTGCAAGTGGAAATAGCAGTCTCAATCTTTCAGAGTTGTTACAAAAATGAAGATCTGGGTATAACGGGTGCAACACCATGCATGATACCTAGCAAGTGCACCATAAACGATGGCTACTGGCATCATCCTCGTGTCTCCTACCCTAATTCAGTCCCTCGTCTGCTGTGGCCTGGAGTCCTAGAACAACCCTTCAGGTTCCCAGCCCTTAGTTCTTTCCCCCTTCAGTCCACTTCTAACATTGCCACCAGGCTCAACATCTGAAAACACAAATCTGTTCATGTCACTCCTTGGTTTCAAGAATTTCTGTAGACTTCTTACTTCCAATCAGAAGATTCTACACGTATGTAGTTCGATACTTTAGCCACCAGCCACATGTGGCTGTTCAGCACTTCGATTGTGGTGTGTCCAAATTGAGATGTACTATAAGGGTAAAATACACACTGGATTTGAAGATTTAGTATGAAAAGGAATGTAAAACAACTCACTAATAATTTTCTTTAGTAGAACAGAGTTCTTCATTTAAAGCAGAGACAGAACAAACGCCAATTTTAGTACCTTTTAAATTACCTTTTTATATCAACATGCTTACATTTTTTGGTAGTTTCTTATTTTTCTTAGTCCCTTACTCATGTCTCCTTTTTCTCTTTTTCCATCTGAAATGTCTATAGTCTCAGAAGTAATTACATCTTTTTTAGAAGGAGAGGGATTTTTAAAAAATATTGTGGTAAAATAATGTAAAAAAAAAGTATGTATTTACATATAATACAAAATTTATGTTACACATAACATCAAATCTTAATCATTTTTAAGTATACAATTCAGGGGCATTAAGTACGTTCACACTGTTGTGTAACCATCATCAACACCATCCAGCTTCAGAATTCTTTTTATGTTGCAAAACAGAAACTCTGTCCCCACTAAACAGTAACTCCTAATTCCCTCTCCCTTTAGTCCCTGGAAACCACCCTTCTGCTTTCTATCTCTATGAATTTGACTACTCTGGGTACCTCATATAAGTGGAGTCACATGGTATTTGTCCTTTTGTGACTGGCTCATTTCACTTAGCAGGACGTCTTCAAGGTTCATCCATGTTGTAGCATGTGTCAGAATTTCCTTCCTTTATAAGACTGAATAACATTCCCTTGTATGTATATAACACATTTCATTTATCCATTCATCCTTCAATGAACACTTGAGTTGCTTCCATCTTTTGGCTATTGTAAATAATGCTGCTATGAACATGGGTGTCCAAATATCTCTTTGGGTCCTTGCTTTCAATATTTTGGGGGTATATACCCAGAAGTAGCCTTACTAGATTGAATGGTAATTATATGTTCAACTATTTGAGTAACTTTCATATTGTTTTCCATAGTAGCTGCCCCAGTTTATATTTCTACCACAGTGACGAGAGCTCTAATTACTCTACATCCATGCCAATATTTGTTACTTTCTGGGTTTTTTGATAGCGGCCATCCTAAGAGGTGTGAGATGGTATCTTACTGTGGGTTTGATTTGCATTTCCCTAATGATTAGTGATACTGAACACCTTTTCAGGTGCTTGTCAGTCATTTGTATATCTTCTTTGGAGAAGTGTCTATTCAAGTCCTCCGCCCATTTTAAAAATCAGGTTGTGCTTTTGTTGTCGTTGAGGTGCAGGAGTTCTTTATATATTCTGGATATTAAGCCTTATTAACTATATGAGTTGCAAATATTTTCTTCCATATTCCACAGGCTGGGCTCCCACTCTGTTGAATGTGTCCTTTGAAGCACAGAAGTTTTTAATTGTGATTTAGTACAGTTTATCTATTTGTTTCTTTTGTTGCCTATGCCTTTGGTATCATGTCCAAGAAAGCACTGCTAAATCCAATGTCATAAAGCTTTTCCCCTATGTTTTCTTCTAAGAGTCTCATAGTTTTAGGTCTTCAAATTAGGCCTTTGATCCATTTTTAATTAATTTTTGTAATATGGTATAAAGGTAAGGGTCCAACATCACTCTTTTACATGTGAATATCCAGTTTTTCCTGCATCATTTGTCGAAAAGACTGTCCTTTTCCCATTTAATGGTTTTGGCACTCTTGTCAAAATCATTTGACTTCATGTGAGGGTTTATTTCTGGGTTTTCTATTCTCTTCCAATGGTCTGTATGTCTTCGTTAATAATTTTTAATACTAGGTACATGTTGAAACAGTATTTATGATATATTGGGTTAAATACAGTCTTAAAATTAATTTTATCTGTTTCTTTTCACTTTTTCAATGTGGTTCCTAAAACATTTTAAATCACACATGTGGCTCGCATTATACTGCTATTAGACAGTGCTGCTCTAGATGCTCTGAACTCAGGCCACCAGGCAACAGCTGACGCGGGGGGTTCAGTGACAGTCTGCAAGCTCCCTTCCTTTTGTGTTTATCATTACAATGCTTAGGGAGCAGGAGAGAAGTGTGGCTGAGAAGTGAGGTTTTTGAATCAGGGAAGCTCAGGCTTCAGTCTTCAAGACCTGCTCCGTCCAATGCAACAGCCACTAGCCACATATGCCCACTGAGTACTTGAAATGTGGCTGGTGCAAATGGAGATGCACCGGAAGTGTAAAATTCAGACTAGATCTCAAAGACTCGGTACCAAAATAAGTGAGGTAAAATATCTCATTAATGACCTTTATATTCATTACATGTTGAAATTTTAATACTTTGATAGTTGGGTTAAATAAAATATATTGTTAAAATATATAAAACTCCAGTTGTTTGTTCATTAATTTTTACTAGTTTTTTAAGAGCAGTTTTAGGTGCACAGAAAAACCTTGTGGCAGGTATAGAGACGTCCCGTACACCCCCCCC
>NW_006791814.1:911677-940315 GCF_000442215.2 Lipotes vexillifer
CGACGAGCCCCCCCCCCCCCCCCCCCCCCCCCGTTCCCACACGTGCACAGCCCCACCCATATCGTCAACACCCACCAGGTGGTACCTTTGTTACAACTGATGAACGTACAAGGACACATCATCATCAGCCAAAGTCCACAGCTTACATCACAGTTCACTCTTGATGTTGTACATTCTATGGGTCTGAACAAATTTATAACAACATGTATCTACCATTACAGGACCCTATAGAATAGTTCTACTGCCCTAAAAATCCTCTGTGCTCTACCTATTTATCCCTCATTCCCCCTAACCCCTGGCAACCACTGATCTTTTTACTATCTCCACAGTTTTGCTTTTTCCAGAATGTCATATAGTTGGAATCATATACCATGTAGCCTTTTCGGATGGGCTTCTTTCACCTAATAATATGCATTTAAGGTTCCTCCATGTCTTTTCAAGGCTTGATGGCTCATGTCTTCTTTATTTTTTAAAATGTTGCTCCTAGAATTTTAAAATGACTTAGGCAGCTCACATTACATTTCTGTTGGATACTTGTTGGCTTGGCACGGGCAGTTTTTCAGAGGCTGGCATCTCCCTGCCTCTCCAGCCACTCAGGTCATGGCTGGCCACCCCGAGTTCCCTGCCTCCTCGCCTTCACATGTACTAGAGTCTCCTCACTAGACTTTACCTTCCTTTTCCCTGAAGACTAATTCATATTCAGACGCAGTTCAAATATGACATGTTCAGTGAAGCCTTTCTAAACTTCCACTGCACCTAAGTCACCTTTTACAGCACTTTGCACTTTATACTGTAAAAAATTTTTTTTTGCCTGTGCCGCATGGCTTGTGGGATCTTAGTTCCCCAGTCAGGGATTGAACCCGGGCCCTCGGCAGTGAAAGCACAGAGTCCTAACCACTGGACCACCAGGGAATTCCCATACTGTAAATTTTTATGTGTCTGACTTTCCCTTTAGATTTGAGCTCCTTGAAGTTAGGGACCATGTTTTGTTCATCTTTGGGTCCTCGATCCCTAGCACAGAGCCTGACACTCAGTAGGCATTCACAGATGAATGACTAAATGAAGAAAACACTACGAAATTCAGATTATCCTCCAATAAGAGACAAGATATCCACTTAGACATCAGATAGCTCAGAAAAGTATCTTAAATGCAACAAACCAGGTTGCAAAAGTATATCAACCAATAGTTAAAACTATTCACAAGCTAACATTTGCTTTTTAAGTCCAATCAACACTGTAATAACATTTATAAAGCGTGTCACAATTGAGAGATGGTAAACCAGTCCCTAATGGTGAGTGGATTCTGATTGGCTTGGAAATGGGGGGGACGGAAACTGAATGGTTAAAACCACATTCCATATCCATTAGCTGACAGCCCAGACCCCACCAGAATAGAGGCCCTGAAACTGAGCCTTTGATGTAGTTTCCAAAGAAAGCCACCAAGATGATTAAAGGGTTGGAAAATGAGATTTATGGGGAATGGCCACAGGAACAGAGACAGTTTTGCCCAGACAAGAGAAAAGGCCAAAGGGTGACTTAATAACCATCTTCAATCATTGTTACTACACAGATGATGGTGACCAGATGGTCTCCATTTCCACCAAAGAAAGAATACTGAAAATGGACTTAAGCTGAAGCATAAGAAAAGCTGTCTAGTTTTAAAAAAGAACTTAATGGCTAAGAACTAGCTTACAGCAAAGCAGACCCAGGGAGTGTGTGCTATAGTCTTTATTATGCTAAGAAAGCAGCAAGTGGGTAGAGTTTGTTCAGGCCTTCAACAATCCTTTGTTGAGGGCAAATCCTCAACCGGCTAATCATCAAACGAATCACGTAACGCACAACCATAGGAACAGAAAAGAAATAAAGATACGAAAATTGAAACACAGCACCCTCTGGTGTACATAACTGTCCTCCAATCAAGGAAGATTCTTGACATATGTATTTCTCAAAATATAGGGTACAAACCATGACAGAGTCCAGAGAAACTTACACCAGACTGGTCCTAATGTTCATTTAATCCCTACATCCATCTGTATCAAGCACCTCCTCTGCACTTCCCCTTTGGTACCAGGAAGGCTCTTACACAGGCAACCTCACTTCTGTGAACACTGAACATGGCTGCAACCCAATCACGTTAGAATGTTGAACTCAGACTCTGATACATCAACTGGCACACGAACATCTCCTGCTGTACGCCGTTCAGGAGTACATTATATACAGAGTTACGGAACACCCGAATGGGGTGCTCCTCTAATGTGTCCCTCTGCTCTGCCATGGTGTATATGGCCCTTCCTTTCCAATCCCTCTTTGTCTCCTGAATGCCAACAGGCCACTTTTTACATCTTCCTAGGCTATATGCTCCAGAACTTTCCAAGCTCAAAAGGTTTGAGCATCAGTCAGGGATGTTTTGAGGTCCTCCCCGTGTCTTTAGTCATCTTGGTGCTGGGTGGAACCTCATTATATGACACGTACACTTCATTCATGTGACTCATTACTGCTAAAGCAGCTGGTGTGTGTCCTCGATCACTACTGCTAAAGCAGCTGGTGTGTCCTCGATGAATAAATCACAGGCCCTGTGTCCAAGAGCCACAGTCCAGTGGGGGAGATGGATAAATACAGGTGTAAATCATTGGAGCTCAAAGCTGTAAGTGCTAACAGAGCAAAGAAAAAAGGCAATGGAAACACCAGAGAAGTACTATCTGGGAGTTTCTCAGGACATAAGAGCAGAACTGACATCCTGTGGGAGCAGGTCTCAAAGGGTGAGAGGCATTGCCCAGGCAGAGGAGGCAGGAGCAGGTATCACTCTAGGTGTAAAGATCTAATGGTCCCCAGGCACGTCACCACTGGGAGAACGGAGCCATGTAACACACTACGCCTCCTGTCCCAGGGTCTCCTTGAGGAGGCAGGAGAAATGCACCCGAACAACCTGACCTCTGTACACTATACAAAGCACATGCCTATGTGGCAACAAACAAATAAACAAAAATGATGCAGACCAGGCACCGGTCTGATGAAGGTGTGAACGGGCTGGAGTGGAGAGTTCTGCGAGGCAAGGCGTCTGGCTGGAAAGCTCCAACAGGAATTCCCCTGACACCCTCCTCGGCCCCCCTCCATCCCAGCAAGTCCCAGCCTTGCTTGGCGGCTCTCTCCCTTACAGCACTAGCAACAATGCACTGTGACTGTGCGTACAAGCTTCCTCCCCCATGTGGCCATGGGCCGAGGCAAGAGCAGTCATCTTTTTATCACTACGCCTTGATCATTCCACACACGTGGAGCTCAAACAAACTGGATGAGTACACCAAGTCATCAGTTCATACGCGGGATAGGGTTTAAAAGGGCAGAGCCTGGACCTATTACCCCAACACCTTCCCCTATGCAGTTCACCTTGTTTTGTTCTTCCTCGGAAGCTATCCATCCTCACCTGGTTCAGGCTTTCCTATTCTTTCATACTATCCTCACAAATCAACCCTGACCCTCCAACTCAGGAAAAGGAGCACATATCTGTGTCCCCAGTTAAGAGTGACCTACGTCGGGACTTCCCTGGTGGCACAGTGGATAAGACCCCATGCTCCCAATGCAGGGGGCCCGGGTTCAATCCCTGGCCAGGGAACTAGATCCCACATGCTTGCCGCAACTAAGAGTTCACATGCCACAACTAAGGAGCCCTGGAGCCACAACTAAGACCCAGCGCAACCAAATAAATAAATAAATATTTTTAAAAAGAGAGTGACCTATGTCACGTGGAAAACCCACTAAACCAAAGAGGTGACAGGGAAGTGGCTTCCCACACACCCAGAAGAATATGAGATTACCTCCTCACAAGGGGAAAAGAGAAACCCAACCCGATTACAGTGTAAAAATAGGTCACTGCCTGAATATAGCCCTTTGGGTTACTGGCAGCCAAGCCCCTTTTGCCTCTGACTCCAGTGTCACAAGAAAGCGGCAGCACCATCTTAGAATAAGGGCTCCATGGCCAGCTGCCAGCCTCGGCCTGGCCTTCCCTCTGCCATTCTAGAACTACTGGGCGCTCAGCAAGCCTCTGTCACGGCTGACGTGGAATAGCCAGAGTTGGTAAGTTTTGTTTTGAACAAACTAGGAGGCAATTCAAGGTTGTGCTTATGACAAGCCTCTTTCCCCTGTATCCAGCCACACTTACTTCAGTAGGAAAGAAAGGAGGACTTTCAGTAGCTTGCTTGTACCTAGGCGGGGCCAACAGCAGCCTCTCTTCCATGACAGAGTTACAATTATGATCACTGTAATGCTTTACTTGCAGCAAATTCTCTAGGTGTGCATGACTGGAAGGGGTGTCAAAATTTTGGTTCTATGGCAAAAAACTGCTGTGGATTGCTTTAAAAAAAAAAAAAAAAAAGCAGGCTGAGAATTACCGATCAAGAATCAGTGGTAGAACAGAGAAGGTGGGAGTTCCCTGGTAGCCTAGTGGTTAGGATTCCAGGCTTTCTCTGCCGTGGCCCAGATTCAATCCCTGGTCGGGGAACTGAGATCCCACAAGAAAAAAAGAACACTGACTGACTGCCACTGGGTTAATCACTGTGGTGACATGCGAGGGGTTACCTGATTGGGCTTAAACACTCAAGGGCCACCCCCGGAGCTGAGGCAGGACCAACCCCTCTCTACCAGAAGACAAAAACGTTGTTTGCTATGGGAGGAAGTGGGGAGGTAGAAGACATGGGGGAGGAATGGGGACAATTATAAAGTCCTTCACACATCACCTGGTACTGAATTTGACTCAGACACCCAGTATCGAGGGCAAACGTGAAAGTGCATTTTGTGTTTGTTTGCTTTTGTTTTTTGTTTTTTGGCGCATGGCAGGTGGGATCTTAGTTCCCTGACCAGGGATCGAACCCGCGTCCCTTGAGCTGGAAGCACGGAGTCTTAACCACTGGACCGTGGGGGAAGTCCTAAAAGTGCATTTTGAGTGATACTTTAACATTTAACAAAGATGAACGTTTATTCCTATACAGAGACAAATTCCCTTGGAAGGTAAACTCAGGAAACATATGTCTCGGAACTCTACGTAGGGGAAAATAGGTAAAGGTGAGGAGAGCAGTCTAAGTTTGGAAAGATGCAGTGAAACCCACTCAAACAGGCCATTCTTACATTGATCCTCCAGAAGGCAGAGGACATGACAGTGAATCAAAACCAACTGAAGTTATTTCAGCAGAGGGCTGAGATGAAATGGTCCAGATGCTTCTCTTCAAATGATCTAACTTACTGCAAATAGAGATCGACTTGTCTTAGACTCCTTCTTATATATCAAATTTCTAAAAATTAGCTACAACACTTTAAAAACCTGACCCCTAGAGTTTTTCAAGTTATTGTCATTATCAGGTTATCCTCTGAGAGTGTGTTTGTATGTACATGTGTGTACCTGTCACTTACTTTAAATAAAATATTTGAGGGCTACTAGGTGCTCAGCTCTGTGCCAACAGGGTGGAAATGGGAGGATTAAAGGCCACATCTCTGCCCTCAAGGAGTACAACCACCAGCTGAGTAACATTACTATTTGTCAGGCACTGTGCTAACTGCTTTACATTTATTTCCTCATTTAATTTTATCCTCACAATGATCCTATGAGCTAAGAATCATCAATGGATTTTCCAAATTAGGAAACCAAAGTTAAATGGCTAAGCAACTTGACTCAGCTCACACAAGCAGCAGGCAACAGCTGGGATTCACACCTAGGTCTTCCTCATTGCAAAACTACGCTCTTAAGCCACAGCACAAACATCCCGTAAGAGTGGAGAGTACAAGACAGTACGTTAGAGTGAAGAGCTCAGTGCTGGGACGCAGAGCTGAGTGCCTCCGGATTCTGGGGAAGCCAAAGAAGGCACATGGTGTGAGGATGAGGATGAGCCATCACATGCCGCTGTCACTCACGTGAGCCCATGCCCAAGGGCCAATACACCATCTGCCCTCTGGCCTCGCACCCACGGCCACCTCCTGTAATATTTCTTCACTCTTAGCCATTTATAAAAATGGAAGGCCAGCAACATTTGTGCAGGCCTTAGGATGTTTCATAGCTATCTCCAAGGATGGAATCAGTTCTTCCTTGATGTGCAAAGATTTCCTCTCTGTTCTAGAGACAAGACCACATATTGAGGAATTAAGTTTGAAACTCTTTAGGCAAATACTAGACGTTATTTCCACTGCTGATGAGCTGTATAACCCTAGCCCTGGCTCTAGCCTCTTGGCACTGGGGCAAGAAGTAAATGTAACATAATGTCTGAGCAAAGTGTGACTCTACTTCCCCTGGGCTGGTCTCCATGTACCAGAAAGTGGTGGGAGTGAGTGGAGGCAGCGTCCCTCTCGTGCCTCAGCAGCCCCTTTACCAGGCGGCCAGCCGACTTCTGGTCACCTCAGAGCAGGGCAGACCTCCCAAACCCCAGGCTATGGTTCCAGGGCTCCGATGTTCCAAGTGAGGGAGAAATACCTCCTTCTAAAACAGCAGGGAGTCAGAAGCATACGGGATTTCTGCTTCCATGGAATCAGGGGAAAGTATCAATACGCTAGTACTCCTTCAATGAATAGGATGTGCTGGTACTACGGCTCCCACTCATCCTCATGTAAGGAGCAACACTGAGATGTGATCTGGAACGAGGACTGCTGCTATCAAGGCAATGGGAAACAATTCTGTTTTCAGGGTCACATCTGGGACCCTGGAATCATTTCCAGTTTCAACCTACATTGGACTGATCACTGTGTACCAGGTTCTGAGCGAACATCTCCTCAGAGCTACAAACAATCCGAGGAAACGTACATTATCTCTACCTTACTTGCGTGGACGCCAGGGCTCAGGGAAATACTTATGTCTATGGTCACAGAGCTGGAGTGTTATAGTTGGGGACCAGACTGAATCTCCTGATGCCAAGTCCAGTGTTCATTCCATGTTATACAAGGTTTGCGGCCTTGGGATATTATTATTATATAAACTGGGGTTTGGATGGTCATCCTCATTATAGCCAAGCTCTCACTTTGCTTTCAAAGGAGAAAGAATAAATCTTGTTGAAGGGAGCTATTAGAAGGCCAAGGGTGGTAAGTGTTGCAGTGAATGGACACAAGCCGTGTGGAAACCCTGGGGTGAGAATCAGCTCTGACTGAAGTTGGGATGGAAAGACCTCAGAGAGGTGAGGCCACCCACTGGGAAGGAGAAGCTCTGGGGGTTAACAAAAGCCCCTAAAAGCGCAGACACGGAGAGGAAAGCACAAAGAAAGGGACTCGTGTGGGAAACCCCTTACAGCAGGGCTTCTCAACCTTGGTACTAACATTTTAGATCAGATAATTCTTTGTTCTGCGGGCTGCACTGTAAGATATTTAGCAACATCCCTGACCTTTATCCACTAGGTGCCTGTGGCACCTCCCATCTTGCCCCTTGTTGTGACAATCAAAAAAGTCTCCCAACATTGCCAAACATCCCCTGTTGAGAACCACTGCCTTAGACAGTGATGTGTCAGCAACTGGGGGCTGGCTGGCAGGGGGTCTAGGGAGGAGCAGAGAAAGAAGGGGAGGCCACGAACCAGGCAGGGAAGGGAACAGATGTGTGCCCTGAGTGTCCTCTCGTTAAGCCCTTCAGGTACGGACTCTGACGACATTAGGACAGATGGGGCCAAACATGATCCCAGGATGAGATCCCTTTGAAGGGTGCCCAGCAGGACCCTGGCTGGGAGGAGAACATTTGCAGGAGAGAAAGGGTTCTAGACTAGGCAACTTGCAAAGGGCACCCTTACTCCCATACTCTCTTTTCTCCTTTCAGTGAACTGAAGCAAGAGAGGATGACACGGGGAATGCTACAGGAGCCTGGAACTCCCAAACCTATTTGGGAGCTTTAAGGGGACCTCGACTAGGAGGATGAGTGAGCGGCGATTTGCCTGTGATGGCAACACCATCCTTCCCCCCAGAAGCCATCCCCGACTCCCGCACCTCTCACCCTTGGACCACAGTCGCCCAGGAAAAGCGGAAAGGAATTGGCATACCTATCCTGGGAGACAGGAAGCAAAAAGGAGAAAGGGGGTGAAGATGAAAGAATTTTGAGCTTCAAGAGAGATATACTGACAGAGTTCACAAAGGGGACCATGTTTCTCAGCGAGGTAACAACAAAGTAGAACTGGGTCTGGGGGTTTGAGGAAAGGAAAGAGGCAGAGAAATTAATATTTACAAAATGTCCACCGAGTGCCAGTTCTGGGCAAGGCCCACTGCATGAGTTACACGTTCGGGTTTCACAGCATCATTCAATACCTATGTGCGGTGTGGGCATTACAATCTTTTTAGAGCAGAGGAAAGTAAGGTGTAGGGAGGCGAGGAATTTCTCTTTGTTCCTGGCCGGAGGGGCCTCCCAAAATGACCAGGGGCCCCAGGCGTGGTTGGCGGGTCCCCCTCCCCGCTTTGCTGTGCCTCCTCCCCTCGGCTCCAGGGCCCACAGCCTCTTGCTTCCCTTGCTTGCCTGCCTGCCTGCTCCACTGGACTGAGGCTGTCAGGGGCTGTGTTTTGGGTTCTGCATGTCCAGCATCCCCTTATGTGCCGGGCATGGGCCTGCAACCGCGAAGGAAGCAAGCAAGAGTTAATGCGGAGGCAAACAAAGAGCCGTGAGGCCCAGCTGTGTGAGCTGAGGGCAGAAGCAATGAGCACACCCGTTACATAAGTGCTTCTCCTGCTCTGCTCAGGCCCGGGAAGAGAGCGGGGCTCTTGCCTCCCCTGTGCTATATATAATCTCTGTTTTGGCAGAGGAGCTTGCTACAGTTCCACAGCTCACTCACAGGAGATACTCATGTTTTCTTAAGAATCCAGCAAATTTTCTTTGACTAGTGATGCCACAAAATAATAAGACAGACTTGGTGTAAGGTTTAGACACTTTTCCCACATTCCCAGCATTTTTCTCTCTCAAAAACAGTATTCCTGGTTCCACTTCAAGAAGCAAAGGAAGGGTGAAAATGAGATGGCAAAGAGACAGCTTGCAACATCCCATAATTACAGCCTTTGATGCTGGAACCTCAAGGCTCCAATCCCAGATGGGACAGTGTTTCCCTTTTCGAGGCTCCAATCCCAGATGGGACAGTTACCCTTTGGTAACTAAACAGGGGCTGATCCATTAACCAAGAATATGTCCCCCGCAACACCTTTTTTTCTGGCCACATGGCTTGTGGGATCTTAGCTTCCCAACCAGGGACTGAACCCGGGCCCTTGGCAGTGGAAGCATGGGGTCCTAACCACTGGACAGCCAGGGAAGGCCCCAAGAATACGTTTTAGATACAGAGTGGGCCAGGTTTGTTTCTGATTCTTTCTCACCTTCCTCGTAAGCCCTTACCCTGGAATCCATGACCTCATGACTATAGAATGAATATTTCATGGAATCATTCATTTATCCTGGGAGTTAATTGAAGACAAGTTCTACTTAGTAAACCCCTTCTTTAGCTGTAGTAGATTTACCTGAAAAATGTTTTCTGAGACCTTTAAAAACATATATTTACTAAAAATCACCACATTAACTTCATGTTAGTCTAAAAGGTTCTCTAATTACCGAAAGCCATAGTTCATTATTCTAATACAAACTGTTATAACACATACTCACTTGAACATTAAAACATGACATTTCCATTAAGTATAATCAGTCCTTTAACTTTTTACCAATTTGGTTGGGACTTCCTCCAGATCAATTCTTCCAAAACGATGCATTTTTAAGAAATAAAATCATGAACCTGATGTTTTCATAAGATGACAGGTTAAGAAGAAAAATAGGCTTTTAAAATGTTAATTTTATTAACATTAATCCTAACATCTAAGTATTAGCAGAGCTATTATATATAAGCATAGCTCCTATAGTGAGTATGTAGACATTGTGAGACTTGCTGACAGTGGGCAGCTCAGTTCTAGCAGGTTCTATTCCAAGGTGGCCTGTCACTATAGTGGGAGTCAGATAAACCTGAGTCCCAACCCTGACTCAGCAACTTCCTAGTGCAGGTCACTTGGGTCTTGGGTGATGTATTTAACCTCCCAAACCTCAGTTTTCTTTTATAAAATGGGAACGGTATCAGTGTATATAGGGTAAGGTTCACTTCAAAAAATAAACAAGACAGTCTATGGGAAAGCATCCTGGACAGGCATGTTGACAGTCAGGCAGAAGTCTCAGGCTTCCTGCCTCCTCACTCCCTGCACTGTCCCATCACCAAGGTGGCCCCTCTGCACGGTTTCTGAGTACTGACCTTCTCCTCTCACCTGCAAACAGCTGCAGTGACTTCAGTGACCTACACCGCCTGCACACACACTTGCCCCCTTCCCCCTGTTAGCCTTTAGACACACAGATCACTGTCTTCAGTGATTCCCTGCAGCATAAAGTCCACCCACTTGAGCCTGGCGTTAGTCTGGCCCAACCCACCTTTTCTGAGCTCATGGTCCCTTGCAAACCCAAGTCTTCCCAATCCAACTCTGCCCATCGCCCTGCTTCAAAGCTCTTACACAGCCTCCATGGCCTACAGTATAAACTCCAAACTGCTTTATGTGGCATCTGAGACGTGTTATCTGGTCCCTGTCCATCTCCAGTTTCACTGGCCACCACTCCTTCGCCTCCTTGCACTTTATAGCCAAGCAATTCTACTTACAGTCCCGGAACCCTATGCTGTCTCATCACTCTTCAACTTTACACACACTCCCCTTTTTGCCCAGAATACCCTCCTCCTCTCATCTATTTGGCAAAGTCCTAGACAGTTTTCAAACGTCCCCACTTCTGTGACAGTCTGTCAAGTACTGACTGTGTCTCGTACCTTTGTCTGTTACTGCACCTGCCATGTTGTAATTATTTTTCATGTTTTCTTGTAATTCACTAGACCACTATAAATATCTTCTTTGGGGGGTGAACCCAGGACTTGGTCTTAGACAGAGCAGTCACTCAGGAAATATTTACAGTGTTGAGCCGAAAAAGCTTCCAAGCTGGTGGGAAGAGCCACTGAAATGCAGGGGCTGCAACCTACCAGAGCAGCCTGCCACTGTGAGAGTAGGCAGAGGGAGAATTTAACAAAATTCCCATTAAAAATGGTAAAATGGTGGTGACTGCCAGAGCTCAGAAAAAGAAACCCTTTTTATGTGGTTAGAACTCTAACAAGTCAATTACATTTACCTAAAGCCAGTGGAACTCCAAACTGTATTTTGCTCCCCATAGCTTCATTCTTTTATAGAGTTCCCTTGCTCTGTGCAATGATCGTGGGCAATCGCGTTTGCAGTTTTCGGCGATGCCAGTTCATGGCTATGTTTTTCTGTTCACTGAACTGGCTCATTTCTTCAGAACAAACTGTTCTGCACTGAAGCAGGAATTGGCTGGGTTCTAACAAAAAGATTTTTCCCCCCTGACAGTGTTTTTGCAAAAGACCCAAGTCAATTTATAGCCAAGTAACAAAAGGTCAGAAAGGTTAGTCAAGCAATGGGCGTAATTCCTGTGTGTCACAGCCAATAAAGGAAATGGGTGGGAATAAATAGTATGCAATTTTAACCTGAAATTATTTGTGCAAAACTATTATTGTAAACTATACAAAGGGACCCATGGCTTCCAATAAAAAGGATTTCCCACTCTGATTTTTCTTAAGACACATTTACTGTGGAGGAACTGGGATGACCTCGAATTCCTCATTTGCAAATGGAAAAATGTCAAAAACTTTTTCACACTAATTTATGAAAAAACTTGGTCACTGTTTTGCAGCCCTGAAATAGAAATATTCACATAAAAAATTAAATATCTCCCAGTTAAATCACAATTAAATACAATCTGCAGGGCTGAATTTAATACAAAACCTTTGCCAAAAGAGAAAATTAACCAAAAGAGAGGCTGAGAAAAGGGCTCTAAAAAGGCCATAGTTTATCTGTTTTAATCATGCTAGAAGTGTGACAAACTACTGCATTATTCAATGAGCATAAGAACAACAAGAAATGCCTGCCTTTAAAGCAGACACGAAGAGCTGACATCACAGCCAAGCAAACGGAAGACAGATGAGTAACAGCCTGCACTGGGCGGCCAACCAGGCCCAGGCTTGTGGGTCTGTGGAGTAAGGAAGCCTTTCAAATTTCAAGGCCGATGGAACCACCCCCCACATCCCGTCATCACGATGTCTATAGTAGTCACCATTTAAAACAACCTAATCATCCAAAAGATGAATGGTTAAATAGAACACTGTCACAGTCCTGGACAAGATGCTGTAAACCATTTCTCCCCCAGCCTCCTTGCTAAGTACAACTATAAACTCTGGAAATAATACAAGAGGCAACCAAAGGAGAAGTCTGAAAGGGGGGAAAAGGAAGGTGAACAAGTTAGGGATCCCAGGGCTAAAGGAACAACACAGCAGCAAGGCATCTTATGACTCCCCTATCCAACTGAAGAAGGTGGCCCAAGCCAAATGTGTCCCAAGCCCCAGTCTAGCAACATAAGGCAACTCAGGAAGGCTTATCCTTCCCTATGACAGAATGGGAGTTCTGCGGACAACACCAGGCCAGCTGGAAGCACCAACAAGGAAGATAGTTCAGGAGCCCACTGATATTAAAACAATCTGGGAAAATACTCTCCCTCCCTGCAGGGCCCCCAGGAAGTACTCTTTATTCCAGCAGGATGGAGACTTCTTTCTTCCACCTGAAGGCACCAGGCAGCATGGCCTGGGGAAACTTCTTCCTTCCATCAGATAGCACCAGCACGGCCCAGTGGGAGCCCCAGGTGCACCGGATAAACCAAGCAGACCAAAACAGTAACAGCAAAGGCTCTGAAAAGTAAATCACCATTGGAATCACAGCCCACAAAAGTAGATCCCAACCTGTGTGCTAAACCTAAAGAGAGTGACTTCCTGGTAAAACAAAAGGTTTAAATAGGACCCAGAGTTTCCTAACATAATAGACAAAATGTCCAGAACAGAATGGAAAATTCCCTTCCTACCAAGAACCAGGAAACTCACAACTTGAATGAGAAAAGATGATCAACTGACACCAATACCACGATGAATCTGATGTTGGAATCAGCTTACAAAGGATTTTAAAGCAGCCCTCACAAAAATGCTGCAACAAGCAATTACAAATTCTCTAGAAGTAAGTGAAAAAAATAGAAAATCTCATCAAAGAAACAAGTTATAAAAAGGACCAAATACAAATTATAGAACTGAAAGACATAATAATAGAAATAAAAACTTGCTAGATAGGCTTAATAATAGAGATGACAGAGGATAAAAATCAGTGAACTTGAAGACAGATCAGTAGAGCTTACCCAATGTGAACAAAAGAGAGAAGACAGACTGAAAACAAATGAACAGAGCTTCAAGAACTTGTGAGACAGTAACAAAAGATCCAATGTTCATATCATCAGAGTCCCAGAAGGAGAATAAAAAGAAAGGGGCTGAAAGAGTATTCAAAAAGATAATGGCTGAGGATTTCCCAAACCTGGTGAAAGACATAAGCCTACAGCTTCAATAAGCTGGGCAAACCTCAAATAGATAAGCTCAAAGAAATCCATAACAAGACACATGATGATTAAATTTCTGATATTAAAGACAAAGAAAAATCCTTGAAAACTGAGAAAAACAACCCATTGTCTATAAGGGAACACCAATTCAAATGACAACAGATTTCTCATTTGAAACTACAGAGGCCAGAAGGAAGTAGCACAATATTTTCAACACTGAAAGAAAATAACTGTCAACCATGAATTCTATATCTGGGGAAACTATACCTCAAGACTAGAGGGGAAAAGACATTCTCAGACTAAGGAAAACTAAAAGAATGTGTAGCTAGAAGACCTACCCTTAAAGAATGGCTAAAGGAAGTTCTTCAAAGAGAAAGGAAATGATAAAAGAAGAAATCTTGGCATATCAGTTAGGAATAAGGAACAGAAAAAGAAAATGAGTATATACAATAGGCTATCCTTCTCCTCATGAGTTTTATTTCATATCTAATGACTGAAACAAAAATTATAATACCACCTGATGCTCAAGATGATTATATTTAGAAGTGGGGATTAAAGGGACCTAGATGGAAGTAAGGTTTCCACATTTCACTCAAAGTGGTGAAACGCTGATACCAGTAGACTGTTATAAGTCAAATATGTATCTTGTAATACTCAGAGCAACCACTAACAAAATGATACAAAGAGATACACTCAAAAACATTACAAGTAAGATAAAACCCTTTAAAATGTTCAAGTCACCCAGAGAAAGGCAAGAAAAGAGAAACTGGAAGCAAAACAAATAATAAAATGGCAGATTAAAACCCTAATATAGGGCTTCCCTGGTGGCGCAGTGGTTGAGAGTCCGCCTGCCGATGCAGGGGACACGGGTTCGTGCCCTGGTCAGGGAAGATCCCACATGCCGCGGAGCGGCTGGGCCCGTGAGCCATGGCCGCTGAGCCTGCGCGGCCGGAGCCTGTGCTCTGCAACGGGAGAGGCCACAACAGTGAGAGGCCCACGTACCGAAAACAAAAACAAAAACAAGACCCTAATATATAAATAATTACCTTAAATGTAAATGGTCTAAATACACCAATTAAAAAGTAGAAACTGTCAGAATGGATAACTATATGCTGTTCACACGAAACTCACTTCAAATTCAATGAGATAAGTAGGCTGAAAACAGAGTGCTGTCCATATAGTAGATGGAATATCAATAGCTCTTTTAAACTGTGCTCATGAAATAATTTTCATGATCTAGGAAAATGTTTAGAATATTACATTTTATAAGACGTGATAATTAAGTAAATATTTTCAAAACAAGACACAAAATGTATATATAGCATGACTTCACACTGTATGTAAACAATTTATAAATAAATGCCTCAAAAGAATGCATGTTAGGGTACCACTAGCAAGAATCTCAATTATCTTCATTATGCTTTCTTATATTTTTCAGATTTCTACCACAGAATGAATGGCTTTTATAATCAGAAAACAACATTATGTTTTAAAACTTCTCTTCAATTAAAGCAGTCTATTAAAGATAACTGCTGCGTTCTGAAGAACCTAGGGGCAGGACAGGAATAAAGACGCAGACGTAGAGAATGGACTTGAGGACACAGGGAAGGGGAAGGGGAAGCTGGAATGTAGTGAGAGAGTGGCATGGACATATGTACACTACCAAATGTAAAACAGATAGCTAGTGGGAAGCAGCCACATAGCACAGGGAGATCAGCTCGGTGCATTGTGACCACCTAGAGGGGTGGGATAGGGAGGGTGGGAGCGAGATGCAAGAGGGAGGAGATATGGGGACATATGTGTATGTATAGCTGATTCACTTTGTTTTAAAGCAGAAACTAACACACCATTGTAAAGCAATTATACTCCAATAAAGATGTTAAAAAAAAAAGATACAGTTATCAAAAAAAAAAAAAAAAAGATAACTGCTGCTGCCTGGGGAGGAAGAACTAGTATTTACCATCGGCAGAGCCACCATTAATGTGGCTCTTTCTGCTGGTGATTGGCTGCCTCTCCCTTTCCTGCTCCCCAGAGGACCAAAGGTACAAGGCAGAAGGCCTGAAAGACTCAGAAAGTGCTCTCTCTGCAAGCTTTGTACATGGGATCCAGGAGATGAGGATAGGAAGGGGGAGGGAACTGACAGATAGGGACAGCAGAGCAGGACTGCTAGAAACCTGCCTCATGTCCAGTGGTCTCCAGAGTCACTGCTGTAGGTCTCCACAGGCCTGACCACCGAGTTGGGTCCCATGATTCTTCACTCCATCACCCAAGGCCACACGAGCATGTCTTGGTCCTCACAGCCCAGCAGAACCTCACACGAGGATCATCCCACCACGCTGGAGGCCACAGTACAGAAGAGGAAATTCTTCTATTTGATATTGCCAAGTCGGTATCAATTTAACACCCTTGTCTTCCTTTCTTTTTCAAAGTCTCTCTCTAATTTTATCCAGGAGCCCAGTGACAAGCTTCCTACTATAACAGACCCAATCCTTTTTCTGACATTTCAAGTAAGAAAACTCAAAGTAATCTTCAATTCTTCCTTACCCTTTATTTGTATATCCAATCTATTATCATAAAGTAGATTCAACATAGAATGCAGAAGGTAGCAGATATAATGATTTCTAAGATTCCCTATCAGAGATTTGTAATTCTTTTACCAAAGATTACCTTTACCCTTTCTTAATGCAATGAATAAACAAACCCTCTTAAAGTCAAAGTCGAAATCTCTGACCAAGGCTCCTTCATGTATAAGATGCTTCCTTGTTGACTTAACAGGCAATGGGACCATTTCAAGACTTCCCACTGTTATGACCAATTCTGGAAAAGTTGTCTTTTTCTCTTACTGAGGACATGGAATCCCATCTCTATGGCCATACAGGATAACTCAAAGCCAACCTTGATTTTACAGCACTTTGCAAACTCTGCAGGACTATTTCAGTGCCTCCGCCTTTGCCATATCCCATATCTAAACTACGCACATGATGAGGTAACACAATTTTACAAATACTTGAGCACGTATTGGTGACCATGTTAACTTTTTTTTTTTTTTTTTTTTTAATCGCCTATGCACAGGCTCAGCAGCCATGGCTCACGGGCCCAGCCGCTCCATGGCATGTGGGATCCTCCCGGACGGGGGCACAAACCCGTGTCCCCTGCATCGGCAGGCGGACTCTCAACCACTGAGCCACCAGGGAAGCCCCATGTTAACTTTTTAAATAAACTTTTGATTTGCCTGTTGTCTTGCTTTCTTGGGGCTAGAGTGGAAAAAGCATGGACTCTGGAGTCAAAGAATATCCCTATTACTTATTAGCCACATAACTTTGCAGCCTCTTCATCTATAAAATGTAAATAAGTATGCATACCTCTTATGAGGATTAAGTAATATATTACTTATAAAAGTGCCTAGCATATCATAGGTGCTCTCTTGGATCATTCCTACCTTAGTTTCTTTTTTTCCAACCACTTCTCGTTTATGATTTATGCTTTATGTTTTTATGGACCTAAATGAGTCACCTTAAATTCTTATGGAACAAAAAAAAGCACATAAAAATACAACATAAAAATAGTAGACACTCTGCTGGGAAGTAGGGGTGGGCACTGACTGGGAAGGGATATGAGGCAACTTTCTGGATAATGATACCCTCGTAGGAGTTTGGGTTACACAGGTGTATGCATTTGTCAAAACTCAGCAAATGTACAGTTAAAATTTAACTACAATGAAATGTACCAATCTTACCTCAAAAGAAAAAAAAAACTATAAACAAATAACGACCTCTACTTAGTGATAGGCATGCCGAAGCACTGAGAGGGAATGCATTAAAAAATAGGATGGACAGACGGCTGGACAGAGGCACAGGAAGCACAGAGTAAAATGTTAATGGTCAAACCTGGTAGTGGGTGGATGGCTGCCCACTGTAAAATCCTTTCAATTTTGCAGTATGTTTGAAATTTTTCATAATAAAATTTTGGGAAAACATATGCTATGGAAAAGAATGGAAGGCACTCAGTACACATTAGTTCTCTTCCCGAATCCTCTCCCTTATCTTCGTTCGTCCATTTGTTCATTTACCTGCAAACATTTCCTAGGCACACACCGCAGAATCGCCTAGTACAAGTTGCTTAACCCCAAGCCCTCTGAATACGTTTCCTCATCTGTGGAATAATAACTACATGTGCCTCATGGGGTTTCTGTGAGTATTAAGATGATAAACATATAACGCTTAAGCTCAGTACCTGTCCTGTAGCTGGTGCTCGACAAAAGCTAGCTATGATTATGTCAGTATTACATAAAGAGCCCAGGCATTATAGTGTATTATTCTAGTAGCAAGTAGTGGCTAGAAGCCCTGACCCCTAACTGACTGCTTGGGTTCAAATTCCAACTCTACCACTTTGTAGCTTTGGGCAAAATCCCTAACCTTTCTGTGCCCCAGTTTCCTATTCTGTGAAAAAGGGATAAGTGTTCTCTTTCATGGGGTTATTAAGACAATTCTACATGATAATATATACAAAATGCTTAGACAGTGGCTGGAACTGTATAAGTACTCGATCAATGTGAGCAAACTCACTATGCTGGATATTTAGAGAATATGAAGATGAATGGAATGCCTAAGCCCCTGACACCTCAAGGAGTTGATTATCCAGGAGAGGAGAAGGCCATGTCAACAGAAGCATCACAAAGTGGTGCGTGATGTGTGCCATAGGGGGCGTGCTACTAGGGGCTTGGGATACCGGAAAAACAGACTGATGATAATGACCAAGGAAGACCAAGGAAGGCCTCAAGGTAGTGGCACTGGATGACTTGGAACCTGAAGGCAGAGAAGGGGAAGAAAAAGGTTGGTAATGTGAAAATACATGGTACAGAGAGCCTACTAGAACTTAATAAAAGATAGGTAGGGGCGGGTTAAAAGATTTGAGGCTGGAAAGAGATTGGGATCAGATGGCAGAAAGCTCTGCTGATGAATGTGGACTTTGTTCTGCAAAAGTACTTTGAAAAAATGATCATCCATTCATATATTCCATGGATTAGAAGAGGTGAGTCTTCAAAATTAATTGTTGACCAAAAAAAAAAAAATTCTTGATTTTTCTATCTGATAAATAACAAATACTGCTAATCATTTATCCACTGCACTCTTTATGTAAAGTAACTAAAAATTCATTACAATAACTATTTTACCAATTCACGGCATCTCTACTGGATAAGAAGGCCCAGAGCCTCTGGAAGGAGGGCCAGGGAAAAGCTTACTAACAGCACTGTGGAATCAAGTTAGTTAGCACCACTCTAACTGGTCATTGCTTTGAGGTTCAGTTTGGAATCTGACCCAAGAGATTAAATTCAGGAAGGGAGAAAAGTCCAGGCAGCAGCAGAGAAGGGCTGGCTCCCTTTGGATGCTGCCAGCTGGCTACGCTGTGACTCTCAGAGCTCACTCTGCCTTGGTAAACACATTTCTGATGGCCGTAGGCACTGAGCAAACCCGCGAAGCCTTACCCAAGTGTCTTCAGCATCAGAGCCTGAGGGGAGCGGCCAGGGGACGGGAAGGTTTTACGATTAAAGACAGCAAATGCTGCTTCCAAATTATGTAATTTAAATATATGAACCACCCATGAAAACACCTTTTCTTTCTAGCACTACTGGAAGGAAATTAAAATAACATATACAGTGAGGTTTAAAAGTTACATGATTATCTACAGGGAAACTTTTATCTTCGCGTGGACCAGGTCCTTTTAGCAGAGGCACCTTTGAATGGGCTGGTGCGCTGGCTGGCTCCGGCTCGGAGGCACAGTCTCCTGGCCTGCGGGCTCTGTGAGGAGCTCAGCTGTCTTGCTCCTCTGTGTTCTCAGGGCCTTAATACAGTGCCTGGCCTGCAAAGGGTGCTCACAAAATCTTTGTTAACTCAATAAGTAAATGATCTAGTCCCCAGCTTTATAAGTTCAGAAATATGACTTGTTTTAGTTCACTGAGATTATTAAATTCTTAACTGAGTGGGGGTAGAATTGGTTTAATACCAACCAAACTCAATGGAGACACATTAGATCTTACCCCACCCTCGCATTTTAGAGCGGGTATAGCTTTCCAGGAGCCCCACTGCTTCTGAAATTTACCCAGAATTGTCCTTTCCTAACATGAGGGCACCTGGGAAACAGAATCCCTAATCAGGTGGTTGCCTGAGGAACAAATTTAGAACTTCTAAGAAGGTTTTCAACCTAGGTATGCAGCAAGCCCAGCTTTGCAGCAAGCAGAATGTTTGCCCCAGGCCAGTGTGGCATCTCGCCTCCTGTGGACAGAGTGAGATGTACTCTGACGGAGTCTAACCCTCCAAATCCTTCCCAGGCTCCATGCACACTCCCAATGTGGTGTCCCTTTGCAGCATTCTTCATTTGAACAAGTCATAAACTCCTCGCTTTTAAGATTTTTCTGTTTATAGGGCTTTAATTTGGCCTCTAATGACAAAAGAGGGACTTTCATCTCCATATGCCTCCAGAGGATCACTTGGATCTGGTCATCTCTGCATGGATGTGCACCAATTTTCAGGCCATTTTGGGCTCAGCAGCAAATGCTGAGCAGTATCTTCAGAGAACCCCAGGGTACTAAGTGATACCCACCCACAGCTCTGTTTAAGACTGGTTAGGATTTTTTTTTTCCCTAAGTGCAGTATTTTGCATTGTCTAATTTTCTATCCGCTTGGCCTCATAAAATTTTCAGAAAACTTTCACATCAACATAGCTTTTTACTACTGTACCCTTTAAAAAGGTCTCGGAAATTCAAGATTTCTGGAATGAGCCTCGAGGCAACACTGTGAGAGGTCATCATTAACAGTTACCCACTTGGAGAAGGGACCATAATTCTAAGCTTTCTTTCCTCTTCTTAAGACAGTTTCTACCCAGAATCAAATAGTTTCTCTATCCCATGATGGCTTTTTACTTAAAAGAAAAATGAGATAGAGAAAAAACAGAAAATTTTAAATTTTGAGCTAATTTTAGACTTACAGAAAAGTTACAAAAAAAGTACAGAGAGTTTCCTTATGTCCCTGACCCAGCTTCCCCAAATCTTACATAACCATAGTAACTGAACAGAACCAGGGCATTAATATTGGCACAGTACTACTAACTAAACCAAAGATCTTATTCATATTGCACCAGTTTTTTCCTACTAATGTCCTTTTTCTGTCCCAGGATCCTATCCAGGATCCCCATTATATTTCGTCGTTATTTCTTAGTCTCCTGTGGTCTGTGACAGCTTATCAGTCTTCCTTGTTATTCATGCCCTTGACACTGTTCAAAAGTATTAATCAGTTATTTTGTTGAATGTCCCTTGATGTGGGTTTGCCTGATGTTTTCTCATGATTACACTGAGGTTATGCATTTCTGGCAAAAATGCCACAGAAATGATGTTGTGTTCTCCTTAGTGCATCATATCATGGGGTTCACTGATGTTGCTTGTCTTATTACTGGTGATGCTGACCTTGATCTCTTGGCTAAGATGCTTTCTGCACTGTAAAGTTACTATCTTTTCTTTCCTTTATAGATAATAAATAAGTTAGAGGAGTTGATTTGAGACTATGCAAATTTCTGGCCAAGGTTTCTTAAAGGATTACTGGCTCCCTCATTCACAAGCCTGCTCGCTTTCCTTAAAAACGCCAAGAGGTTAGTTGATAGTATTTCCCCTTATTATGTTTGTCATGCAAGCACTTTATTACCTTTTTGTTTGTTCAATGAGATTTATTTTTCTTCTACTTGTAAAAAGAGCACATCTTCACTGTCAAAGAAAATATGGCATGTTCATAAACATGGCTTTAGAGATTGGCACCTATTATGGACTGAACGTTTGTGTCGCCCTCCCTCCAAATTCATGTTGGAATTCTAACCCCCAATGTGATGGTATGAGGACATGGGGCCTTTGGGAGATAATTAGGTCATCACAGTGGAACCCTCAAGAATGGGATTAGTGCCCTTATCAAAGGGACCCTAAAGAGCTCTCTCACCCCTCTCCACCATGCGAGGCTACAAGAAGAAAAAGGCCATCTGCAACCCAGAAGAGGGCCCTCACCAGAGCCCGACCACGCTAGCACCCAGCCACCAGGACAGTGAGAAAAAATGTCTTTTGTTTATAAGCCACCCCTATTTTGTTACAGCAGCCTAAACTAAAATAGCAACTCTCTATATAAATGCAGATATAGATATAGATATCAGTGAACCTATCTTCCTCTTTTAATACCACTGGAGTCAGATACCATGGGCTTATTCATTAAGTCCCAGCCCCACCACGGACTTCAGGAAAGTTACTTAATTTGTGTGCTGGTTTGCCCAGCATCTGTTATTTGCTGATGGGATGAGCAAAATTAAATAACACTTCTGGGGAAGAACTATTCAGAAAGGTAGAGGTAAAAATTTTATGGTCTGTGTTTAATGGAAGTCAACTGAACACTACCATGGGGAAGGTGAGGTCACACAGTAGACATCTGCAACTCCAGATGCCACCTGTGGACAAAGGTTCAAAGTGTTCACTGCTGAATTCCTTAATGACAGGAAGGACTGCTACATGGTCCCCAGGATTTGCCTATTTCCAGTTTACCAAGTGAGGCTCCAACAGACTGTAAATTTATCACTTATTTGCATGGCCCAAATACAATCAGGAAAAGCTTATTACCTCTCCCACTATTTTCCCCCAGAACAATAACAACAACAGGAACAGCTAACAATGGTGGAAAACACGACTCGCACTGGACACTGTGCCTTCTAAGCCCGTTACGTGCACTGGTTCATTCAACTCTCATCACAGTCCTTGCTAGGAGGTATTATTATTGCCTCCAGTTTACAGATAAGGAAAATGAGGCACAAAGAAGTTACAAAAAGTAACCTGCTCAAGGTCACTCAGCTAGTAGCTGGTACAGCCAGAATCTGAACCCAGGCAAGCCTAGTTCCAGAGCGCAGGCACTTCAGCACTATGCTCTCCTATTGTCAAGAGAATGCAAGAACACATTATCATCTAGAAGAGAGAGACAGTCCATGAATTCAAGTTCCGGGGGAAGCTGAACTGAACAAAAGATTCACATGACAGACAAAAACCACTTCCAGAATGGAAAGACCTGAGAGAAGAAACAAGAAGGGGCTCTCAGGATCGATCGCACACATAATTAGCAATCAAAGTGAGTCACTAAGACAACAGCCTGGAAACATCTGAAAACAATGCGTAGAAAAGGACTCCAAGTTGACAAGTTAAACAAGCAGGTTATGTGAAAGGGAACCCAGCAGTTACTTTTGATTTTTTTTTTTTTAAGTAACAGAAGCCCAGAGACAAGGCGATCTAAAATATAAGACCTCAAAGGAAAAGAGATGAGTGAATCAGAATACTGCAAGCTGTCATCTCTAAACAAACAAAATGATGCCAACCCCCTAGGCCAGATGTTCTTGCCATTCCTCTACCACCAAGATGTCTCCAAGAGCTGCAGTCAACAGCACTGTCTGCATTTCCTCAGCTGGTCTGACTCCAGTGTGAGCTGACCTCCGCACCCCGTGGACTGAGCACGGTGGGATCACTATCAATTTTCTAACTGAGAAAACCAGGGGCTGAGCTTCTCCTTCTCCTTATCCTGCTGGA
The DNA here is from genome assembly GCF_000442215.2 of Lipotes vexillifer. Classification (NCBI taxonomy): domain Eukaryota; kingdom Metazoa; phylum Chordata; class Mammalia; order Artiodactyla; family Lipotidae; genus Lipotes; species Lipotes vexillifer. Next base: position 934,711 of record NW_006791814.1, read on the forward strand.
CCCTCTGGGTGAGTGGCCACTGCCCCTCGTAGGAAACCATCTCTTCCACACCACTCTTTTCTGCTTCTCCCCTACCTCTTCCTCTAGCATCAGCTTGGCATTCAGGCCTGGTTTGCAATCCCACTTACTAGCTTAGTAACAATGCCTTGGAGCCTTAGTTTCCTGGCCCACGAAGTAGGGTAGTAATAATTTCCACACACAGGGCTATTAAAAAGATAAAGTAAGCCATCTGAAAAGGCTCTCACCACCCCGTGCAGGACATGTATTACAGGGCTCAGTACATTCTGACTTCTGCACATAAAGACTGGTCTTGGCCAGGAGGCCAACCTAAGCCCTTTTATCTGCCTACATGCTCTGACAGGGGGAACTTTATATCTATTCCATGGCTTTGACCTCCTCCTTGGAGCAAGTATATCTCACAACCTTTATCTCCGGCCCCTACATCTCAACTGAGTTTCTAACTCATATTTCCAATTACTCCTAGATATGTTTTCCTAGATCTGTTGACAATTTTTTAAACTCAGGAAGTCCTAAAATGCTCTGTCTCTCTCCAAAGTAGTCTCTGCGACCCCCTCCACAACATCCACCCCATGACATAAGGTAGTCGATATTTCTACCATCTGTTATTACCTTCCCTAAAATAAACAAACAAGAAAACCCTCTAAGTCATCCTCTAATCCCAATCTCACCTGAGTCAGGAACGAGTATTTATAGATTCTTCCTCAAAACACCTCATCTTCTCCATCGCCGCTGCTACCACCTTCTTTAAGTTCTCATCACCTCTTACCTGGATGACTGCCACAGCTGCTCAACTGACTTCCTCCCTGCAGTCCGTGCTTCACATGACAGCCAGAGTTATCTTCCTAAAAACAGGCTTGAACAGAGTACTCCCCGGCTTTAAAACCTTTCTGGTGGGGCCGCAGAAAGCCAAAATTTGTTGGCCAGGCATTCCAGGTGCTTCGCAATCTGGCCCCAACATCCCTTTGTCCAGTCTCCTCTCCAGCCACTTAGGTACCTTCAGGCTTTTGCCCATTCGCTTTATCCTCTATCCCGCAAAGCCCTACTGGCACAGTAACACTCAGCATTCAGGATGCCTTCGCTGACTCACCAAACATCATTCCCTCCCTCCCTGTGTCTCCAGGACACCTGACACATCACGTCTTTTGCCATTGTGGGTTTGCATGCATGCCACCTCCTCAACCAGAAAGGGACTTTGAAAGCAAGGACAGAGCTACCTTTCTCTTTGTATCTCCTGCACCTAGCTCAGGGTCTGTCCAGCTCAGAGTGAGGCTTCAGTGGTTGTTAACTAACTTAATCAATAACAAAATACTTATGAGTATCAGGCTGAAACCTAGAAGAATTAGTGCACCTCACAGAAAAAATGTAAAACTTGAAGGGTAAAAATATCTGGGGTAGATGAGAAGTAGGAAGAGGGGATGCCAAAACAGGGAGAAACTGAGTTTCCTTATATGGAAGGAAAGGAAAGTTCCTGCTTTTGCTTTGATGATAGTAAATAAATTTAGGGAACAAATGTTATTTTTAGCACTAAGAGAATTGTTCAAGTTTAAATTTTGTCTTAAAGTTAAAAAGAAGAAAAGGACACTCCATAAAACAGAAGGTGTAACAGGAAAGAGACAACTAAGCAATACAAAAATTAAGAAACGAATTATACATAGAAAACATAACAAATGCAAAAGCAACTGTAAATTAAAGATGCTAAATTCACACATAAGTTATAGAATCTTCAAGATTGGTTGAACAGAAGACAAAATCCGACAACATTCTGCTTGAAATAACAGAGCTCTGAAATAATTATGAAATTAGAAAATATAACAAAATCACTACACAAGAAATTTATAGACTATTAAAAAGAAGAACAGAGGACAAGCATTGCTTTAAGTATTGTCAGAAAACAAAGATTCTAAAATACTTAGCTAGACCAACATCTTTGAAAAAATAAATAACTACACCCCCGCCCCCAAAGCAACTCGCCCCTGATGGTTTATTAGTGGATCATTTCAAACTCTCCAGAAACAAACAAAACATATTATAGAAAACATATCTAAAAAAGGTCAAGATATAGGTTATCTAGTTCATTCTACGAGCCCAATTCTAAAACTGGCAGAGAAAATGAAGAGAGAAAACTAGATGAAGCTTACTTAAAATTTATGCTCAAAAATTTTAAAAAAAAACACAGTAAATAGAATCTAGGAATAGGTTAAAATTTTAAATTGTGTCATGTCATCAGATACCAAAAATTCATTTGTTAAACTCCAACAGATGTTCTTAATTTTAAAATTCTAAAACTAACAATAAAGGTATACTTTCTTACCCTTTTTAGAGTATCTATTTAAAACCAAATGTCAACAGTATACTTCAAGGAAGAAATGAGACATGCAGTCATTAAAAACAGGCACAGGGCTTCCCTGGTGGCGCAGTGGTTGGGAGTCCGCCTGCCGATGCAGGGGATGCGGGTTCGTGCCCCGGTCCGGGAGGATCCCGCATGCCGCTGAGCGGCTGGGCCCGTGAGCCATGGCCGCTGGGCCTGCGCGTCCGGAGCCTGTGCTCCGCGGCGGGAGAGGCCACAGCAGTGAGGGGTCCGCATACCGCCAAAAAAAAAAAAAAAGGCACAAAGTGAAGCAGCATTTTATCATCACTGTTAATTAATATAGGATCAGAAGTGCCTTCCAATACAAAGCAATATGACAACGAATAAGAAATACAAATACAATAAAGGAAGAGGCAAAACTTTTAATATATATAACACCACTGTAACTTGCAAACCTAAAGGAATCACTTAAATGGTTACGATGAGCTTAAAGTGACCAAAGTCATCACCAGTATAGAAAAATCAACACTATTTCTGGTCCTCACACTTGACCGCAGTGAAAATCACCCTGGCAGATTTTTTAAATGCCAATGCTTACAACTCACCCCAGACAAACTGCCTCAGCATCTTTGGTGGTGGGACGAGACATTAGTAATTTATAACGCTTCTAAGTTGATTCTAATGTGCAGCTAAGTCGAGATACCACTACTCTATACGTAATTATCTAAGTGTCTAAAAAACACAACACAAAACCATTTGTAATACTAGCAAATGGGAAGAGAAAGATTGCTGTAAGGCAACAGGAGTGGAAAAGAAGAAGCCCAAAAGGGGACATAGTTAGCTCCTGTGCCTGCAGTTCAGGCAAAGAGGCAGGCAGCCGCTCAAGTTATTGGACGGGGACATGACCCACGGCAACAACGGAACAGTGGCAGCAAGGGATAATTAGTCTCAGTCCAAGTGCTACTGAAATCAGAAGCATGCATGAAGATTTAACAGAGGCTGAGGAGGTTCAAGATTACTTGCATACCTGTGCGAGGTTACATGTGAGGTCAATTCCTAGAAATGCAATTGCTGAGTCAAATGGTATGTGCCTTTGAAAGTGAAAGATTAATTTTAAAAGATCTTAAAGGTGAAATAGAAAAAGCATGATGTGTAGAATAAACAAAACATCACATTTGATAGGTAGGAAGAGTGCAGTGGGAGAAAGGAGGGAAGCTGGAGCTAGGCGAGGTGGCTCAGTGCTGCCAGGGGCTAGGTAGGGAGACTGACATCACAGAAAATTCCTGGTGATTCCAATTTGGCTTTGGCCTTCACATTCACTTTGCCCCCACAGCAGAGACCTGAAGGAGAAGGTGGCCAGGAGCCACGTGGCTACCTGGGAGGACAAGATTCCACGACTGACTGAAGAACCGTAAGGAGATGAGTGTGACTGACGCAGAGTCGGTGTGAAGGTGAGCACCAGAAAATGTGTGCACAAGTGCACTTGTAATAAACTTGTCTTATGCCGTTTTTATTTTAGAGGACTGATATACAAGGCCATTAAATAGTTTTTACTCCACCTTCCAACTCAAAGTTAAAGAATGAGAAAACTGGAATATACCTTCTATCTAACAGTAGGCCTGTCACAATCCAGCATGAGACAGGAAGTTCCACAAGTGACAGCTCTGAGGAAATTCCCATGGGCTGGGTGGCCCAGGCTTGTGGGGAGGGAGTGATGTTGCCATGGAGTTATCCAAGTCAGGCTGCTGTGCACAGAACTTCCATTATATACCAGCAATGACCCTGACTCCATTTCCTCCCCTTTCTTTCCAAAAAGTTCTACTCATTAAGGTTCTTAACTTTATAATGATAAATAAGGTAGTAAATTTCCTTTATTTAAAAAACTTTAACAACAAAACCCCTCAAAATTTAAGCCTGTGAGTGGCTCAATAACAGAATAAACTGAGTTCCCAACTCATAGATGTATATACATATATATGTATATACATACATGAGTATATAACTTTACTAGGGCACATCTAGTTCATCAAGGGGAGGCTATGCCTATTTACATTAATTATTGGCCAGTCAGCTTTGTCTTTAGTATTAATTTTCATATTCCAGAGAGCAGTACCACACATCCGACAGCCTGAGAACATGGCTTGGATAATTTGGTATTCAAACCAGTGTTTTTCAAGTCAGTCATTTAATAAAGCAAAAGTATGTTTTGCTCTCAGACTAAAAAATTGACCTTGAACTAAACCTGCACATCACAAGAGACACAACACACAACTCTTTTATAATACCTAATGGTCAACCTAAGATATAACAGGTTCCTATCAAGTGATCTAAGAAGTCACCTAAATTGTATATTCAATAGATATTTTTTGATTAATCCAAATGATTAAAAGAATCATTTGACCAAAGAGCTCAGCAATAAAAATCAAGGAAGGAGAAAATAAAGAATGTTTAACAGCAAAACAAAGATTAAATACAGCCATAAAGACTTAGGCATGACAAAGTAAAGGTAACTGATATGTAAGAAACCGAAATTCAGAAGTGTACTATTTACCCAGGAAACATACTTTTTCCTCACTTCCTTGGTTTCTCCAGTTTCTCTCTTCTCTTTGTGCAGCCCCATATGCATCTTTAAAGGTTCACTTGTTGCTTCTGCAGTTGTATCCAGTCCTGCAAAAGAAGCGACATATCCTCACTTCATGAGAAAAGAGATAAAGTGTATTCTAGGATGCTGAGCTATCCAATCTCATCAATCTCCTTTCCTAACTCATTTTCACCAGAACTATACACAAACAGAAAAACCAAGGGGGTGGGGAGAGTAAGAAGAGGTCACTAAAATACAAACTAGCAATTTTAAATGATTAAAAATGCTAGTAGTAACTGAAAAATATCAATGGAAAAAAGGCAAACTTGATTGTCTCTGATGATAGATCAGAACAAGATGATTCATTAAAATCTCTTTCCACCAATGAGTTTCCATCTTTCTCTCCTGGCTAAGTTTGAGATGGCTTAGCAGAAATGATCAAATTAACTGATGTGTGGGACTTCCCTGGTGGCACAGTGGTTAAGACTCCTTGCTCCCGGGCTTCCCTGGTGGCGCAGTGCTTGAGAGTCCGCCTGCCGATGCAGGAGACGCGGGTTCGTGCCCCGTGTCGGGAAGATCCCACATGCCGCGGAGCGGCTGGGCCCGTGAGCCATGGCCGCTGAGCCTGCGCGTCCGGAGCCTGTGCTCCGCAAATGGGAGAGGCCACAACAGTGAGAGGCCCGCATAACGCAAGG
>NW_006791814.1:940406-942128 GCF_000442215.2 Lipotes vexillifer
AAAAAGACTCCTTGCTCCCAGTGCAGGGGGCCCAGGTTCAATCCATGGTCAGGGAACTAGATCCCACATGCATGCCGCAACTAAGAGGTCACATGCTACAACCAAGGAGCCCACGAGCCACAACTAAGGAGCCCGCCTGCCACAACTAACACCCGACACAACGAAATAAATAAATAATATTTTAAAAAATTAATTGATGCATAGCCTTACAACTTCTAGGGTGAGTACCATTAAGGATGTGCTATTTTCTGATGCTCTTCCATTCAAAGCCCTGGGGTTTTCCTGACATGGATTCTAGAGGTACAAAAAATGGTCTAGGCTGAGTTCCGGGCTAAGGAGCTATGTTATCTTCATCTTTTGTCTCTGACCCTTATCCCTATGTCATCCCATTCTACTCAATGACAGACACATGGTAGCTCTTGCTTAATCAATGAGACAGTAACTATGTTTTCAACAAATGACCAGAAATGCTTCACATGATCTTAACATTACTTGGGAAGCAGCTGAAAAACCACTGCTTTTGAGTTCTTTATTTCTTTCCCAAAGCATTCTCTTTGGTTGAGATGCCCAGTAAAATGGCCCTCAAGTGAGTATACCAGAGGGTCTCAGAACTTCAAACGGTGCCTGGGTACACGAGAGAGTAAGGACTATGAATATCTGAATGTAAACAAGTTTGCCCCTCGAAAAAGCACCCTGGGGACTTCCCTGGTGGTCCTCCAGTGCAAGGGATGTGGGTTCGATCCCTGGTCAGGGAACTAAGGTCCCACATGGCACAGGGCAACTAAGCCCATGCATCACAATTAGAGAAGCCGCGCACCGCAAGAAAGACCCAGCGCAGCACCGAGTGATCTTTCCCCATCATTCTTACGTCTTGAGCATACACATGTCAAGCTTTTACTCTGTGTCAGGCACTGCTCTAAGAGCTTTAACTACATTAACTAACTCAACCTTTATAACAACCCTATGAGGTAGATTCTATTATTCTAATTGCTCAGAGGAGGAGACTAAAGCACAGAAAGGTTAAGAAAATTGTGCAAGGAAATGCATTATATGCTGCCATTCACAGGCAGGAGCTCCTGGGCACACATGATATAGTAGTAGCTCAATGGCTAAATTAGCTCTTGTTGGAAAACTGTCCTAATTATAATTTATTAAAAACTTTAAATTCTCCACCACTTAAAAAACTGACCTTTTCTTAATTTAAAAAATTATCCAGTGAACATCACAAAAAGGAACTCTTCCTAATTCTGTGGAAATCAGAAACAATCATGATTTTCAACTGTTTACATTCACCCACTACTTCAGATTATTACATTTATTCCAGATATTTTGCCATGCTTACCAGATCCCTTCTAACTTTAAAATTTCAAATCCCTCACTCAAGCAAGGCATTTATTCTTTGCTCTCTAGTTCAGTTGATTGGGACCCAATGCTAATGATGCCAAAAGCTGTGGGTTCAATCCACTACAAACCACTTCGCTTTGTTTGCTTCAAGTCTGCAAACCCTTAGCCTGGATGGCACGCTGTGGGTCATGAGAGGAGCCAGGTGGAAGCGTGCAAGACAACTAGCATAAATAACATCTGCTTGAGAAACAAGTCTATATACAACACAGGGGCAGGAGCATGACCCTGAGGCAGAAGCATCAACTCCATACATAAAGAAAAGCTTCATGATCACTGGCAAAGCACTTCTACCTTTCCGAGTTAAGACGCTCTTCTCAA
>NW_006791814.1:942149-980593 GCF_000442215.2 Lipotes vexillifer
GCTCTTCTCAAGCTCAGATCTTTTTGCTAGAATCTAACTTAAAGTCCCTCCTTCAAAAAACAAAACAGGTATAAGATTAAAATAAGAAACTAAGGATTTTAGTTTTTGCACACAAAAAAATTTCTTATTCCTGACACCAATTCCACTTATAATAAAAAGCACTTGTAATGGCTTTCGAAAGTGTCACAGAAGTCTCTAGCAGTGCAACACAGCAAACCACCAGAAAAATCTTACTGCAATTCCATATGTATATCTCACATTCTTTAAAAAATTACTCCTAATTTTCATAAAACCAAAAGCTGCTCCATCTCCAAATAATATAAAGTTATTTTAAACACGCTCTTTCAAATTAAATGAAGAGACCAAATCCTATCAGTCCAGATCACATTTTAAAACAACCAAGGGCCCACTCAAGGTAGAAGTTTTAACAGCTTCCACAAGTAAAAAAGAAAAGGCTATATTCCTTAACTGTTATTCTATGACGAAACCCACTTGGGATCATCTGTCTTCGTGTTTTCTTGCCCACAGCTGGAAAGAACTTTCCCAATGTACTAATGCTACAAAGTACATGGATTCCAACAGTCACAAGGTAACCATGACAGCAAAGCAACAGTTATTTATGAGATCACAAAAACTATATGAAATTTTTTTAATTCGAGGGAAAATTCACATAACATAAAATTAACCATTTTAATGTGTACAATTCAATGGCATTTAGTATATTCACAATGCTGTACAACCCTCACCTCTATCTAGTTCCAAAACATTCTAGTCATCCCCAAATGAAACCTCGTACTCGTGAATCAGTCACTACCATTCCCCCTGCCCCAGCCCCTGGCAACCACTAATATGCTCTTTGTCTCAATGAATTTATCTATTCCGGATATTTCACATAGATGTAATCACACAATATGTGACCTTTTGCGTCTGCCTTCTTTTTCACTTAGCATGATGTTTTGAGGTGTTTCCACATTATCGCTGCATCAGTACTTTACTCCTTTTTATGGCTAAAAAATATTCCACGGTATGGATAAATCACATTTTGTTCACCCATTCATCCACTGATGGACATCTGGGTTGTTCCTACCTTTTGGCTGCTGTGAATAGTGCTGCTAGGAACATCTGTGTACAAGTACTTGTTTGAATACCTGTCTTCAATTATTTGGGGTAGGTAACCGGAGGTAGAACTGCTGGGGCATATGGTAAGTCTATATTTAACTTTCTGAGGAACTGCCAAACTGTTCTCCACGGTGGCTACGCAATTTTACATTCTCGCCAGCAAAGCACAAGGGTCTGACATCCTCACCAACACTTCATATTTTCCCTTGGGGATGTTTTTAAATTACAGCCACATCCTTGTGGGTGTGAAGTAGTATCTCACTGGGGCTGATTTGCATTTTTCCTTAATGACCAATGACGCTGTACATCTTTTCATATAATTGTTGGCCATTTGTATATCTTCTTTGGATAAATGTCCAATGAAGTCTTTGCCCATATTTTAATTGTGTTGTTTTTCTTTTTGTTGTTGAGTTGTTAGAGGTCTTTTTTTTTTTTTTTTTTTTTTTTGGGGTATGCGGGCCTCTCACTGTTGTGGCCTCTCCCGTTGCGGAGCAGAGGCTCCAGACACGCAGGCTCAGCGGCCATGGCTCACGGGCCCAGCAGCTCCACAGCATGTAGGATCTTCCCGGACTGGGGCACGAACCCGTGTCCCCTGCATCAGCAGGCAGACTCTCAACCACTGCGCCCCCAGGGAAGCCCTAGAGGTCTTTTTTTTTTTTTTTTTAAATGTATTATGGATACTAGGCCCTTCTCAGATTTGCATACTTTCTCCCATTCTGTAGACTGTCTTTCCACTTGCTTAATAATGTCATTTGGTTAGGACCTGTGCAGCGGGGAGAGGAAGCACATCGAAAGGAAGGCCTCTGGAGTGTGGGCTTCCGGAGTGTGGAGTCGTGTGGCTGACAGGGTCTTGGTGTTCCGGCAGGGTGGCAGGCCTGTGCCTCTAAGGTGGGAGAGCCGATTTCAGGACATTGGTCCACCAGAGACCTCCTGGCTCCCTGTAATATCAAACAGCAAAAGCTCTCCCAGAGAGCTCCATATCAATGCTAAGACCCACCTCCACTCAACGACCAGCAAGCTACAGTGCTGGAAACCCTATGCCAAACAACTAGCAAGACAGGAACACAACCCCACCCATTAACAGCAAAGAGGCTGCCTAAAATCATAATAAGGCCAGAGACACCCCAAAACACACCACCGGACGTGGTCCTGCCCATCAGAAAGACAAGATCCAGCCACATCCACCAGAACACAGGCACCAGTCCCCTCCACCAGGAAATGTACACAAGCCACTGAACCAACTTCACCCACTGGGGGCAGACACCAAAAACAAAGGGAACTACGCACCTGCAGCCTGTGAAAAGGAAACCCCAAACACAGTGAGTTAAGCAAAATAAGAAGACAGAGAAACACACAGCAGGTGAAGAAGCAAGGTAAAAACCCACCAGACCAACCAAAGGAAGAGGAAATACAGTCTACCTGAAAAAGAATTCAGAGTAATGATAGTAAAGAGGATGCAAAATCTTGGAAATAGAATAGAGAAAATACAAGAAACATTTACAAGAACCTAGAAGAACTAAAGAGCAAACAAACAATGATGAACAACACAATAAATGAAATTAAAAATTCTCTAGAAGGAATCTATAGCAGAATAACTGAGGCAGAAGAATGGATAAGTGACCTGGAAGATAAAATAGTGGAAAAAACTACCACAGAGGAGAATAAAGAGAAAAGAAAGAAAAGAATTGAGGACAGTCTCAGAGACCTCTGGGACAACATTAAACGCACCAACATTCGAATTACAGGGGTCCCAGAAGAATAAGAGAAAAAGAAAGGGACTGAGAAAATATTTGAAGAGATTACAGTTGAAAACTTCCCTAACATGGGAGAGGAAATAGTCAATCAAGTCCAGGAAGCACAGAGAGTCCCATACAGGATAAATCCAAGGAGAAACACGCCAAGACACATACTAATCAAACTATCAAAAATTAAATACAGGGCTTCCCTGGTGGCGCAGTGGTTGAGAGTCCGCCTGCCGATGCAGGGGACACGGGTTCGTGCCCCAGTCCGGGAAGATCCCACATGGCCGCAGAGCAGCTGGGCCTGTGAGCCATGGCTGCTGAGCCTGCACGTCCGGAGCCTGTGCTCCGCAACGGGAGAGGCCACAACAGTGAGAGGCCCACACCCGCAAAAAAAAATTAAAATTAAAATTAAATACAAAGAAAAAATATTAAAAGCAGAAAGGGGAAAACAACAAATAACATACAAGGGAATCCCCATAAGGTTAACAGCTGACCTTTCAGCAGAAACTCTGCAAGCCAGAAGGGAGTGGCAGGATGTATTTAAAGTGATGAAAGGGAAAAACCTACAACCAAGATTACTCTACCCAGCAAGGATCTCATTCAGATTCAATGGAGAAATTAAAACCTTAACAGCTAAGCATAAGCTAAAAGAAGTCAGCACCACCAAACGAGCTTTACAACAAATGCTAAAGGAACTTCTCTAGGTAGGAAACACAAGAGAAGGAAAAGACCTACAATAACAAACCCAAAACAATTAAGAAAATGGTAATAGGAACATACATATCAACAATTACCTTAAATGTAAATGCATTAAATGCTCCAACCAAAAGACATAGACTGGCTGAATGGATACAAAAACAAGGCCTGTATATATGCTGTCTACAAGAGACCCACTTCAGACCTAGGGACACATACAGACTGAAACTGAGGGGATGGAAAAAGATATTCCATGCAAATGGAAATCAAAAGGAAGATGGAGTAGCAATTCTCATATCAGACAAAACAAACTTTAAATAAAGACTATTAGAAGAGACAAAGAAGGACACTACATAATGATCAAGGGATCAATCCAAGAAGAAGATGTAACAATTGTAAATATTTATGCACCCAACATAGGAGCACATCAATACCTAAGGCAAATGTTAACAGCCATAAAAGGGGAAATCGACAGTAACACATTCATAGTAGGGGACTTTAACACCCCACTTTCACCAATGGACAGATCATCCAAAATGAAAATAAATAAGGAAACACAAGCTTTAAATGATACATTAAACCAGATGGACTTAATTGATATTTATAGGACATTCCATCCAAAAACAACAGAATACACTTTCTTCTCAAGTGCTCATGGAACATTCTCCAGGATAGAACATATCTTGGGTCAGAAATCAAGCCTTGGTAAATTTAAGAAAATTGAAATCGTATCAAGTACCTTTTCCGACCACAACGCTATGAGACTAGATATCAATTACAGGAAAAAATCTGTCAAAAATACAAACACATGGAAGCTAAACAATACAGTACTAAATACCAAGAGATCACTGAAGAAATCAAAGAGGAAATCAAAAAATATCTAGAAACAAATGACAATGAGAAAACGACGGCGCAAAACCTATGGATGCAGCAAAAGCAGTTCAAAGAGGGAAGTTTATAGCAATACAATCCTACCTCAAGAAACAAGAAACATCTCAAATCAACAACCTAACCTTACACCTAAAGCAATTAGTGAAAGAAGAACAAAAAACCCCCAGAGTTAGCAGAAGGAGAGAAATCATAAATATCAGATCAGAAAAAAATGAAAAATAAATGAAGGAAACAATAGCAAAGATCAATAAAACTAAAAGCTGGTTCTTTGAGAAGATAAAAGTGATAAACCATTTGCCAGACTCATCAAGAAAAAAAGGGAGAAGACTTAAATCAATAGAATTAGAGGACAAGGGGAAGATGGTGGAAGAGTAAGATGCGGAGATGACCTTCCTCCCCACAGATACACCAGAAATACATCTACACGTGGAACTACTCCTACAGAACACCTACTGAACGCTGGCAGAAGACGTCAGACCTCCCAAAAGGCAAGAAACTCCCCACGTACCTGGGTAGGGCAAAAGAAAATAGAATAAACAGAGACAAAAGGATAGGAACGGAACTGCACCAGTGGGAGGGAGCTGTGAAGGAGGAAAGGTTTCCACACACTAGGAAGCCCCTTCGCGGGCGGAGACTGTGGGTGGTGGCAGCAGGGAAATGTTCAGAGCCGTGGAGGAGAGCGCAGCCACAGCGGTGCGGAGGGCAAAGCGGAGAGATTCCCGCCCAGAGGATCGGTGCTGACCGGCACTCACCAGCCCGAGAGGCTTGTCTGCTCACCCGCCGGGGCGGGCGGGGCTGGAAGCTGAGGCTCGGTCGAAGCAGCGCAGGGAGAGGACTGGGGTTGGCGGCGTGAACACAGCCTGAAGGCGGTTAGTGCACCACGGCTAGCCGGGAGGGAGTCCGGGGAAAAGTCTGGAGCTGCCGAAGAGGCAAGAGATTTTTTCTTCCCTCTTTGTTTCCTGGTGAGCGAGAAGAGGGGATTATGAGCGCTGCTTAAAGGAGCTCCAGAGACGGCACGAGACGCGTGGACCCCAGAGATGTGCATGAGACGCTAAGGCTGCTGCTGCCGCCACCAAGAAGCCTATGTGCGAGCACAGGTCACTATCCACACCCCCCTTCCGGGGAGCCTGTGCAGAAGCCTATGTGCGAGCACAGGTCACTATCCACACCCCCCTTCCGGGGAGCCTGTGCAGCCCGCCACTGCCAGGCTCCCAGGATCCAGGGACAACTTCCTCGGGAGAAGCACAGCGCGCCTCAGGCTGGTGCAACGTCATGCCGGCCTGTGCCGCTCCGCACTCCGTGCCCCTCCCTCCCCCGCGGCCTGAGTGAGCCAGAGTCCCCTAAGCAGCTGCTCCTTTAACCCCGTCCTGTCTGAGCGAAGAACAGACGCCCTCCTGCGACCTACACGCAGAGGCGGGGCCAAATCCAAAGCTGAGCCCCTGGGAGCTGTGAGAACAAAGTAGAGAAAGGGAAATCCCTCCCAGCAGCCTCAGAAGCAGAGGATTAAAGCTCCACAATCAACCTGATGCACCCTGCATCTGTGGAATACGTGAATAGACAACGAATCATCCCAAATTGAGGAGGTGGACTTTGAGAGCAAGATTTATGATTTTTTTCCCCTTTTCCTCTTTTTGTGAGTGTGTATGTGTATGCTTCTGTGTGAGATTTTCACTGTATAGCTTTGCTTCCACAATTTGCCCTAGGGTTCTATCAGTCCGTTTTTTGGTCTGTTTTTTAATTTTTTTCTTTATAATTATTTTTTATTTTAATAACTTTATTATATTTTATCTTACTTTATTTTATTTTACTTTATCTTCTTTCTTTCTTTCTTTTTTCCTTCCTTCCTTCCTTCCTCCCTCCCTCACTCCCTCTCCTTCTTTCTTTTTCTTTCTTTCTTTCTTTTTTCTTCTTCGTCTACTAATTCTTTCTTTCTACTTTTTATTCTGAGCCGTGTGGATGAAAGGCTCTTGGTGCTCCAGCCAGGAGTCAGTGCTGTGCTTCTGAGGAGGGAGAGCCAACTTCAGAACACTGGTCCACACGAGACCTCCCAGCTCCACATAATATCAAACGGAGAAAATCTCCCAGAGATCTCCATCTCAACACCAGCACCCAGCTTCACTCAACGACCAGCAAGCTACAGTGCTGGACACCCTATGCCAAACAACTAGCAAGACAGGAACACAACCCCACCCATTAACAGAGAGGCTGCCTAAAATCATAATAAGTCCACAGACACCCCAAAACACACCACCAGACGTGGACCTGCCCATCAGAAAGACAAGATCCAGCCTCATCCACCAGAACACAGGCACTAGTCCCCTCCACCAGGAAGCCTACACAACCCACTGAACCAACCTTAGCCACTGGGGACAGACACCAAAAACAGCGGGAACTATGAACCTGCAGCCTACAAAAAGGAGACCACCAAACACAGTAAGATAAGCAAAATGAGAAGACAGAAAAACACACAGCAGATGAAAGAGCAAGATAAAAACCCACCAGACGTAACAAACGAAGAGGAAATAGGCAGTCTACCTGAAAAAGAATTCAGGATAATGATAGTAAAGATGATCCAAAATCTTGGAAATAGAATAGACAAAATGCAAGAAACATTTAACAAGGACCTAGAAGAACTAAAGATGAAACAAACAATGATGAACAACACAATAAATGAAATTTAAAATACTCTAGATGGGATCAATAGCAGAATAACTGAGGCAGAAGAACGGATAAGTGACCTGGAAGATAAAATAATGGAAATAACTACTGCAGAGCAGAAAAAAGAAAAAAGAATGAAAAGAACTGAGGACAGTCTCAGAGACCTCTGGGACAACATTAAATGCACCAACATTCGAATTATAGGGGTTCCAGAATTAGAAGAGAAAAAGAAGGACTGAGAAAATATTTGAAGAGATTATAGTTGAAAACTTCCCTAATATGAGAAAGGAAATAGAGTTAATCAAGTCCAGGAAGCACAGAGAGTCCCATACAGGATAAATTCAAGGAGAAATACGCCAAGACACATATTAATCAAACTGTCAAAAACTAAATACAAAGAAAGCATATTAAAAGCAGCAAGGGAAAAACAACAAATAACACACAAGGGAATCCCCATAAGGTTAACAGCTGATCTCTCAGCAGAAACTCTACAAGCCAGAAGGGAGTGGCAGGACATACTGAAAGTGATGAAGGAGAAAAACCTGCAACCAAGATTACTCTACCCAGCAAGGATCTCATTCAGATTTGATGGAGAAATTAAAACCTTTACAGACAAGCAAAAGCTGAGAGAGTTCAGCACCACCAAACCAGCTTTACAACAAATGCTAAAGGAACTTCTCTAGACAAAAACACAAGAGAAGGAAAAGTCCCACAATAATGAACCCAAAACAATTAAGAAAATGGGAATAGGAACACACATACCGATAATTACCTTAATTGTAAATGGACTAAATGCTCCCACCAAAAGACACAGATTGGCTGAATGGATACAAAAACACGACCGATAGATATGCTGTCTACAAGAGACCTACTTCAGACCTAGAGACACATACAGACTGAAAGTAAGGGGATGGAAAAAGATATTCCATGCAGATGGAAACCAAAAGAAAGCTGGAGTAGCAATTCTCATATCAGACAAAACAGACTTTAAAACGAAGACTATTAGAAGAGACAAAGAAGGACACTACATAATGATCAAGGGATCAATCCAAGAAGAAGATATAACAGTTGTAAATATTTATGCACCCAACACAGGAGTACCTCAATACATAAGGCAAATCCTAACAGCCATAAAAGGGGAAATCAACAGTAACACATACGTAGTAGGGGACTTTAACACCCCACTTTCACCAATGGACAGATCATCCAAAATGAAAACAAATAAGAAAACACAAGCTTTAAATGATACATTAAACCAGATGGACTTAATTGATATTTTTAGGACATTCCATCCAAAAACAACAGAATACACATGTTTCTCAAGTGCTCATGGAACATTCTCCAGGATAGATCATATCTTGAGTCACAAATCAAGCCTTGGTAAATTTAAGAAAATTGAAATTGTATCAAGTATCTTTTCCGACCACAACACTGTGAGACTAGATATCAATTACAGGAAAAGATCTACAAAAAATACAAACACATGGAGGCTAAACAATACACTACTTAATAACGAAGTGATCACTGAAGAAATCAAAGAGGAAATAAAAAGATACCTAGAAACAAATGACAATGGAGACAGGACAACCCAAAACCTATGGGATGCAGCAAAATCAGTTATAAGAGGGAAGTTTATAGCAATACAATCCTACCTTAAGAAACAGGAAACACCTCGAATAAACAACCTAAACTTGCACCTAAAGCAATTAAAGAAAGAACAAAAAGAACCCCAAGTTAGCAGAAGAAAAGAAATTATAGAAATAAGATCAGAAATAAATGAAAAAGAAATGAAGGAAACGATAGCAAAGATCAATAAAACTAAAAGCTGGTTCTCTGAGAAGATAAACAAAGTTGATAAACCATTAGCCAGACTCATCAAGAAAAAAAGGGAGAAGATGCAAATCAATAGAATTAGAAATGAAAGAGGAGAAGTAACAACGGACACTGCAGAAATACAAAGGATCATGAGAGATTACTACAAGCAACTCTATGCCAATAAAATGGACAACCTGGAAGAAATGGACAAATTCTTAGAAAAGCACAACCTTCCAAGACTGAACCAGGAAGAAACAGAAAATATGAACAGACCAATCACAAGCACTGAAATTGAAACTGTGATTAAAAATCTTCCAACAAACAAAAGCCCAGGACCAGATGGCTTCACAGGCGAATTCTATCAAACATTTAGAGAAGAGCTAACACCTATTCTTCTCAAACTCTTCCAAAATATAGCAGAGGGAGGAACACTCCCAAACTCATTCTACGAGGCCACCATCACCTTGATACCAAAACCAGACAAGGATGTCACAAAGAAAGAAAACTACAGGCCAATATCACTGATGAACATAGATGCAAAAATCCTCAACAAAATACTAGCAAACAGAATCCAACAGCACATTAAAAGGATCATACACCATGATCAAGTGGGGTTTATTCCAGGAATGCAAGGATTCTTCAATATACGCAAATCAATCAATGTGATAAACCATATTAACAAACTGAAGGATAAAAACCATATGATCATCTCCATAGATGCAGAGAAAGCTATCAACAAAATTCAACACCCATTTATGATAAAAACCCTGCAGAAAGTGGGCATAGAGGGAACTTTCCTCAACATAATAAAGGCCATATATGACAAACCCACAGCCAACATCGTCCTCAATGGTGAAGAACTGAAAGTATTTCCACTAAGATCAGGAACAAAATGAGGTTGCCCATTCTCACCACTCTTATTCAACATAGTTTTGGAAGCTTTAGCCACAGCAATCAGAGAAGAAAAGGAAATAAAAGGAATCCAAATCAGAAAAGAAGTAAAGCTGTCACTGTTTGCAGATGACATGACACTATACATAGAGAATCCTAAAGATGCTACCAGAAAACTACTAGAGCTAATCAATGAATTTGGTAAAGTAGCAGGATACAAAATTAATGCACAGAAATCTCTGGCATTCCTATACACTAATGATGAAAAATCTGAAACTGAAATCAAGAAAACACTCCCATTTACCACTGCAACAAAAAGAATAAAATATCTACGAATAAACCTACCTAAGGAGACAAAAGACCTGTATGCAGAAAATTATAGGACACTGATGAAAGAAATTAAAGATGATACAATTAGACGGAGAGATATACCATGTTCTTGGATTGGAAGAATCAACATTGTGAAAATGACTCTACTACCCAAAGCAATCTACAGATTCAATGAAATCCCTATCAAACTACCACTGGCATTTTTCACAGAACTAGAATAAAAACGTTCACAATTTGTATGGAAACACAAAAGACCCCGAATAACCAAAGCAATCTTGAGAACAAAAAACGGAGCTGAAAGAATCAGGTTCCCTGACTTCACACTATACTACAAAGCTACAGTAATCAAGACAGTATGGGGCTTCCCTGGTGGCGCAGTGGTTGAGAGTCCGCCTGCCAATGCAGGGGACATGGGTTCGTGCCCTGGTCCGGGAGGATCCCACGTGCCGTGGAGCGGCTGAGCCCGTGAGCCATGGCCGCTGAGCCTGCGCGTCCGGAGCCTGTGCTCCGCAGCGGGAGAGGCCACAGCAGTGAGAGGCCCACGTACCACCAAAAAAAAAAAAAGACAGTATGATACTGGCACAAAAACAGAAAGACAGATCAATGGAACAGGACCGAAAGCCCAGAGATAAACCCACGCACATATGGTCACCTTATCATTGATAAAGGAGGCAGGAAGGTACAGTGGAGAAAGGACAGCCTCTTCAATAAGTGGTGCTGGGAAAACTGGACAGGTAAATGTAAAAGTATGAGATTAGATAACTCTCTAACACCATACACAAAAATAAACTCAAAATGGATTAAAGACCTACACGTAAGGCCAGAAACTATCAAACTCTTAGAGGAAAACATAGGCAGAACACTCTATGACATAAATCACAGCAAGATCTTTTTTGACCCAACTCCTAGAGAAATGGAAATAAAAACAAAAATAAACAAAGGGGACCTAATGAAACTTCAAAGCTTTTGCACAGCAAAGGAAACCATAAACAAGACCAAAAGACAACCCTCAGAATGGGAGAAAATATTTGCAAATGAAGCAACTGACAAAGGATTAATCTCCAAAATTTATAAGCAGCTCATGCAGCTCAATAACAAAAAAACAAACAACCCAATCCAAAAATGGGCAGAAGACCTAAACAGACATTTCTCCAAAGAAGATATACAGACTGCCAACAAACACATGAAAGAATGCTCAACATCATTAAATCATTAGAGAAATGCAAATCAAAACTACAATGAGATATCATCTCACACCAGTCAGAACAGCCATCATCAAAAAATCCAGAAACAATAAATGCTGGAAACGGTGTGGAGAAAAGGGAACACTCTTGCACTGTTGGTGGGATGTGAACTGGTACAGCCATTATGGAGAACAGTATGGAGGTTCCTTAAAAAAACTACAAATAGGGCTTCCCTGGTGGCGTAGTGGTTGAGAGTCTGCCTGCCAAAGCAGGGGACACGGGTTCGTGCCCCAGTCCGGGAGGATCCCACATGCCGCAGAGCGGCTGGGCCCGTGAGCCATGGCCGCTGAGCCTGCGCGTCCGGAGCCTGTTGCTCCACAACGGGAGAGGCCACAACAGTGAGAGGCCCGCGTACCACAAAAAAGAAAAAAAAAAAACTACAAATAGAACTACCATACGACCCAGCTATCCCACTACTGGGCATATACCCTGAGAAAACCATAATTCAAAAAGAGTCATGTACCAAAATGTTCATTGCAGCTCTATTTACAATAGCCCGGAGATGGAAACAACCTAAGTGCCCATCATCAGATGAATGGATAAAGAAGATGTGGCACATACATACAATGGAATATTACTCAGCCATAAAAAGAAACGAAATTGAGCTATTTGTAATGAGGTGGACAGACCTAGAGTCTGTCATACAGAGTGAAGTAAGTCAGAAAGAGAAAGACAAATACCATATGCTAACACATATATATGGAATCTAAGGGAAAAAAATGTCATGAAGAACCTAGGGGTAAGACAGGAATAAAGACACAGACCTACTAGAGAATGGACTTGAGGATATGGGGAGGGGGAAGGGTAAGCTGTGACAAAGCGAGAGAAAGGCATGGACATATATACACTACCAAATGTAAGGTAGACAGCTAGTGGGAAGCAGCCACATAGCACAGGGAGATCAGCTCAGTGCTTTGTGACCGCCTGGAGGGGTGGGATAGGGAGGGTGGGAGGGAGGGAGACGCAAGAGGGAAGAGATATGGGAACATATGTATATGAATAACTGATTCACTTTGTTATAAAGCAGAAACTAACACACCATTGTAAAGCGGCTATACTCTATTAAAGAAGTAAAAAAAAAACCCACACAAAAAGAAACAGAATTAGAAATGAAAAAGAAGTAACAACTAACACTGCAGAAATACAAAGGATCACGGGAGATTACTACAAGCAACTATATGCCAATAAAATGGACAACCTGGAAGAAATGGACAAATTCTTAGAAAAGCACAACCTTCCAAGACTGAACCAGGAAGAAACAGAAAATATAAGCAGACCAATCACAAGCACTGAAATTGAGGCTGTGATTAAAAATCTTCCAACAAACAAAAGCCCAGGACCAGATGGCTTCACAGGCGAATTCTATCAAACATTTAGAGAAGAGCTAACACCTATCCTTCTCAAACTCTTCCAAAATATAGCAGAGAGAAGAACACTCCCCAACTCATTCTAAGAGGCCACCATCACCCTGATGCCAAAACCAGACAAGGATGTCACAAAGAAAGAGAACTACAGGCCAATATCACTGATGAACATAGATGCAAAAATCCTCAACAAAATACTAGCAAACAGAATCCAACAGCATATTAAAAGGATCATACACCATGATCAAGTGGGGTTTATTCCAGGAATGCAAGGATTCTTCAATATATGCAAATCAATCAATGTGATAAGCCATAGTAACAAACTGAAGGATAAAAACCATATGATCATCTCAATAGATGCAGAAAAAGCTTTCAACAAAATTCAACACCGATTTATGATAAAAATGCTGCAGAAAGTAGGCACAGAGGAAACTTACCTCAACATAATAAAGGCCATATATGACAAACCCACAGCCAACATCGTGCTCAATGGGGAAAAAATGAAAGCATTTCCTCTAAGATCAGGAACAAGACAAGGTTGTCCACTCTCATCACTGTTATTCAACATAGTTTTGGAAGTTTTAACAACAGCAATCAGAGAAGAAAAAGAAATAAAAGGAATCCAAATCAGAAAAGAAGTAAAGCTGTCACTGTTTGCAGATGACATGATACTATACACAGAGAATCCTAAAGATGCTACCAGAAAACTACTAGAGCTAATCAATGAATTTGGTAAAGTTGTAGGATACAAAGTTAATGCACAGAAATCTCTTGCGTTCCTATACACTAATGATGAAAAATCTGAAAGAGAAATTAAGGAAACACTCCCATTTACCAGTGCAACAAAAGAACAGACTACCAAGGAATAAACCTACCTAAGGAGACAAAAGACCTGTATGCAGAAAACTATAAGACACTGATGAAAGAAATTAAAGATGATACAAACAGATAGAGATATACCATGTTCTTGGATTGGAAGAATCAATATTGTGAAAATGACTATACTACCCAAAGCAATCTATAGATTCAATGCAATCCCTATGAAACTACCAATGGCATTTTTCACAGAACTAGAACAAAAAAATTTCACATTTGTATGGATACACAAAAGACCCCGAATCGCCAAAGCAATCTTGAGAAACAAAAACTGAGCTGGAGGAATCAGGCTCCTGGACAACACACTATACTACAAAGCTACAGTAATCAAGAGAGTATGGTACTGGCACAAAAACAGAAATATAGATCAATGGAACAGGATAGAAAGCCCAGAGATAAACCTACGCACATATGGTCACATTTTTTTTTTTTTTTTTTGTGGTACACAGGCCTCTCACTGTTGTGGCCTCTCCCGTTGCAGAGCACAGGTTCCGGATGCGCAGGCTCAGCGGCCATGGCTCACGGGCCCAGCCGCTCCATGGCATGTAGGATCTTCCTGGACCAGGGCACGAACCCGTGTCCCCCGCATCAGCAGGCGGACTCCCAACCACTGCGTTACCAGGGAAGCCCTGGTCACCTTATTTTTGATAAAGGAGGCAAGAATACACAATGGAGAAGACAGCCTCTTCAATAAGTGGTGCTGGGAAAACTGGACAGCTACATGGAAAAGAATGAAATTAGAACACTCCCTAACACCATTCACAAAAATAAACTCAAAATTGTTTAAAGACCTAAATGCAAGGCCAGACACTATAAAACTCTTAGAGGAAAACATAGGCAGAACACTCTATGACATAAATCACAGCAAGATCCTTTTTGACCCACCTCCTAGAGAAATGGGAAAAAAACCAAAAATAAACAAACGGGACATAATGAAATTTAAAAGCTTTTGCACAGCAAAGGAAAACATAAAGAAGACAAAAAGACAACCCTCAGAATGGAAGAAAATATTTGCAAATGAAGCAACTGACAAAGGATTAATCTCCAAAATTTACAAGCAGCTCATGCAGCTCAATATCAGAGCAACAAACAACGCAATCCAAAAATGGGCAGAAGAGGGCTTCCCTGGTGGTGCAGTGGTTGAGAGTCCACCTGCCGATGCAGGCGACACGGGTTCGTGCCCCGGTCCGGGAGGATCCCACATACCGCGGAGCGGCTGCTGCCGTGAGCCATCGCCGCTGAGCCTGCACGTCCGGAGCCTGTGCTCCGCAACGGGAGAGGCCACAGCAGTGAGAGGCCCGCCTACCGCAAAAAAAAAAGACAAAAATGGGCAGAAGACCAAAACAGACATTTCTCCAAAGAAGATATACAGATTGCCAACAAACACATGAAAGGATGCTCAACATCGCTAATCATTAGAGAAATGAAAATCAAAACTACAATGAGGTATCACCTCACACCAGTCAGAATGGCCATCATCAAAAAATCTAGAAACAATAAATGCTGGAGAGGGTGTGGAGGAAAGGGAACACTCTTGCACTGCTTGTGGGAATGTGAATTGGTTCAGCCACTATGGAGAACCGTATGGAGGTTCCTGAAAAAACTACAAATAGAACTACCATATGACCCAGCAATCCCACTACTGGGCATATACCCTGAGAAAACCAAAATTCAAAGAGTCATGTACCAAAATGTTCATTGCAGCTCTATTTACAATAGCCCGGAGATGGAAACAACCTAAGTGCCCATCGTCGGATGAATGGATAAAGAAGATGTGGCACATATATACAATGGAATATTACTCAGCCATAAAAAGAAATGAAGTTGAGCTATTTGTAATGAGGTGGAGAGACCTAGAGTCTGTCATACAGAGTGAAGTAAGTCAGAAAGAGAAGGACAAATACCGTATGCTGACACATATATATGGAATTTAAGAAAAAAAATGTTATGAAGAACCTAGGGGTAAGACAGGAATAAAGACACAGACCTACTGGAGAACGGACTTGAGGATGTGGGGAGGGGGAAGGGTGAGCTGTGATATGGCGAGAGAGAGACACGGACATATATATACTAACAAACGTAAGGTAGATAGGCAGTGGGAAGCAGCCACATGGCACAGGGATACCGGCTTGGTGCTTTGTGACCGCCTGGAGGGGTGGGATAGGGACGGTGGGAGGGAGGGAGACGAAGAGGGAAGAGATATGGGAACATATGTATATGTATAACTGATTCACTTTGTTATAAAGCAGAAACTAACACACCATTGTAAAGCAATTATACCCCAATAAAGATGTTTAAAAAAAAAAAAAATCTACAAACAGGGCTTCCCTGGTGGTGCAGTGGTTGAGAATCCGCCTGCCAATGCAGGGGACATGGGTTCGTGCCCCGGTCCGGGAAGATCTCACATGTCGTGGAGCGGCTGCTGCCGTGAGCCATCGCCGCTGAGCCTGCACGTCCAGAACCTGTGCTCCACAACGGGAGAGGCCACAACAGTGAGAGGCCCGCGTACCGGAAAAAAAAAAAAATCTACAAACAATAAATGCTTGAGAGGATGTGGAGAAAAAGGAACCCTCTTGCACTGTTGGTGGGAATGTAGACTGATACAGCCACTATGGAGAGCAGTATGGAGCTTCCTTAAAAAACTAAAAACAGAACTACCATACGACCCAGCAATCCCACTACTGGGCATATACCCTGAGAAAACCATAATTCAAAAAGAGTCATGTACCACAATGTTCATTGGAGCTCTATTTACAATAGCCAGGACATGGAAGCAACCTAAGTGTCCATTGACAGATGAATGGATAAAGAAGATGTGGCACGTATATACAATGGAATATTACTCAGGTGTAAAAAGAAATGAAATTGAGTTATTCGTAGTGAGGTGGATGGACCTAGAGTCTGTCATACAGAGTGAAGTAAGTCAGGAAGAGAAAAACATATATCGTATGCTAACACATATATATGGAATCTGAAAAAAAAAAATGGTTCTGAAGAACCTAGGGGCAGGGCAGGAATAAAGACACAGACGTAGAGAATGGACTTGAGGACACGGGAAGGGGGAAGGGTAAGCTGGGACGAAGTAGGAGAGTGGCATGGACATATCTACACTACCAAATGTAAAACAGATAGCTAGTGGGAAGCAGCCACATAGCACAGGGAGATCAGCTCGGTGCTTTGTGACCACCTGGAGGGGTGGGATAGGGAGGGTGTGAGGGAGACACAAGAGGGAAGAGATATGGGGATATATGTATATGTATAGCTGATTCACTTTGTTATAAAGCAGAAACTAACACACCATTGTAAAGCAATTATACTCCAATAAAGATGTTTTTTAAAAAGTGTCATTTGATGCACAAAAGTTGTAAATTTTGGTGAAGTCCAATGTATCTAATTTTTTCTGTTGTTGCTCATGCCATTAGTGTCATTTCTAACAATCCATTACCAAATTCAAGGTCATGAATATTCACCCTTATGTTTCCTTCTAAGAGTTTTGGCTCTTCCAGTTAGGTCTTTGGTTCATTTTGAGTTACTTTTAGTATATGGTGTGAGGCTGGAATATAACTTCATTTTTTTGCATGTGGCTATCCAGTTATCCCAGCACCATTTGTTGAAGAGACTGTCCTTTCCCCCACTGATCGGACTTGGTACCCCTGTCAAAAATCAATTGACTATAGATAAATGGGTTTATCTCTGGACTTTCAATTCCATTCCATTGATCTATGTTATCCATCCTTATGGCAGTACCACATTGTTTTGATTATTTGATTATTTTTTTAAGGTAATTAGTGGATTTATTTAGAGAGATACACATTCCATAGACAGAATCCGGTCCATCTCAAAAGGCGAGAATGGCCCTAGGGGAAACATACGCCATAGACAGAGTGTGGGCCATCTCAGAAGGTGAGAGGCCTATTGTAGCTTTTTTAAAATTGGGAAGCATGAGTCCTTCAACTATATCTTTCTTTCTCAAGATTGTTTTGACTATTCGGAGTCCCTGGCAATTTCATATGAATTTTAGGGTCAACTTTTCCATCTCTGCAAAAAAGGCTGCCTGGATTTTGGGAGAGATTTCATTGAATCCGTAGAGCACTTTGGGTAGTATTGCCATCTTTATATCAAGCCTTCCAATCCATGGACGTGGGATATCCTTCCATTCTATGACATAATTTTAAGTTACCTTAAAATGTCCTTGATGAGGTAATGCCACAACTTCCTTGAGTTGTCTGTCTACGTATATCTAGGTAATCTACTAAGCACAGCCTGAAGTAAGTCATGAGTATGAAGTTTATATTTACCATGGAGAGCCCAGTATTCATATTCCAGAGAAGGAATGTCAATTATTCAGGGTCTTGATGTTTGCTTTTGTCTACGCAAAAGGTTAGAACTCAAGGATTTTCATTTCCTTGATTTATAGTTAATTTTCATCTTCAGTTCCTAGTAGATGAATTGACACACATGAATCTTGTATATTCCCTGATAAGAGTAAGTTGTTTAGTAGACTTCATAGAATGGTATCATGAACTCTCTTTCATATGGTTCAAAGTAAAAAAAAATTGATCGTGAAACATTAGCTACTTTGCCAAAGATTGTGCTCAAACACCCTTGGTTAGTTAACGCTTAAAGTATCAACTATAATTGGGAGGGAGGGAAGGAAGTCTTTAAAAGTCTTTTCTCTAAAAAATTTTTGCTAAAGACTATGAGAGGACAATTGTGTGAAGTTATAAAAGTAACTTGGGCTGGACACAATCTGTTCTTTGCACTCACGTCAAAATTAGAACTGAAGACAATATAGTAGCCCAGGAAAAATAACTGTAGCTTTTTCTAAGAGTAGCAATTTCAAGGAATTTATAGATTCCGCAAAGTAAAAGTCATCTTAAAACCAGTGGACTATTAGTCTGAGGTGTAACAATTGCTTCAGTTCCCATGTTTGGTGTCAACTTTTTGAAGCTTCCATTTATACCTCCTCTCAACATATGGGTCACATGGGACCCATGGTCCAAGGTGCTCCAGTAAGATCAAAAGAGGCTTTAAGAATCAAACTGCCTATAATTATAAATCAATCAGAAAATACCATCTGGTGTTGAGATAAACTAGCAAACAAATCCTGGGAAAAAGAAATCCAATTCCATGTATTTTGTCATCTATAATGAAACCAAAGGCAATAAAAGTATCTTCTGGCAGGTGCTCAGGGTCAGTGCCTTGGCAGGGAATGTTAACTAAGGCAAAGTTAGAAGGTCTAGTTTTTAACCAGATAGTTTAAGTTGAAGAGGGCAAAAAATAAGGAGGCAAGGGGAAAAAATAGACCCGGGCAAGAAATGGGGGCCAGATAAGCAGGTAAGAACCTGACGCACTGAGGTAACAAACGACAGTCCAGGGAAGGGACAGCTAGCCTGGGGGGTACATGGAGTGGACAGCTTGCTGGCTGAGTTCACTGCCGAACATCAGAGGATGTTTTCAGCACAGTTAACAGCAAAGCTGGTCAGTATACCATCTGCAGTAGACTCACTCTCATGGCATGACTTTTGCTACAAATTCTTCTAGAACTGGAAAGCCCTTATCACATGGCAGGTGGAAAGGGCACCCTCTCCTTCGGTCCTGCCACTGCCTAATGGGGGTCCTATCTTCAGAGATCACACCATTTCCCACCCCCTAAGAGCAGTTTCCACACACTGACTGAACAACTGTACTCCCTCCATGCTTCCTCAGCTCTACCTGCACTCAGTTCATCTGACCCTGTGTCAAGATTCAGGGGAAAGGCGGGAGAAAGAGGCAGTGCCCAAGGAAGTGGGATAAAGGCCATATTTTCCTTGGTGGGAATAGGACAGATGGAAATGAACTCTACGAGGAGTGAACTGGGGAAGGGGAGTGCTGGGCCCTTCCCTGTCCCAGAGAGAGACATCCTGGGCCTCTCAAACCCAGAACTCGTAATTTCTGCTCTTGTGTAATAACGCTGAATACCTGAATGTGCGATAGCCCCTTAGGTCTGAGAGGAGTTTTTTCCCAATTATCAAATCACATGCCCCAAGAGGCTGTGGGGTTTTTTATGTAGCTCTATTGGCAGTGCAATCAGGGCCACATAGCAAGTGCTTCAAGTCATCCTGCTCCCCTCACCCCAGAAACCCCAGCAGAAGGGAGCCCAGATGGGCACTCGGGCAACACCTGCTGCAGGGCCAGCTGGGGTGAGGAAGCACCCCACCCCACTCTTGGTGTAGTTAACACTCAGCATCCTGAGTAACCTCAAACAACTGCTGTGATTTGGATCTAATGTGGTAATGGCTCTCTTGGTCCCCAACTGGCTGCTCTGAGCTCTTTCACTGCTTAGCTTTTTCTTTTCTTTCTTTCTGTAAAAGGAGCGTTCAGTTAATCTGCAGGCCTGCCATTCTGTGCTCAGGAGCTGAACTCCTGGGGATTCTGCCCTGGACTTGGCGGGCCCACTTTCCTTTTGTTCTCTGATCTCTTTGTGGTGGTCTTAGTTACAAGCTCCTGGAAACAAGCCCTGATTTGCAAGCACTGCTAGTCAAGAAAAGAGAAGCGGGGGGTTAGGGAACAGCTACAAACTCAGCATCCCTGATTTTAAAAGAGTCCAAACCCAGATACATCCTACACGTCTGTCAACATGAGAGTGGATAAACAAATTGTGGTATTCATACAATGGAATACTACTCAGCAATTAAAAAGAAAAATGTTCCCAATACACACAATACAGAAGAGTCTCAAAATCATGGTGAGCAAAATAAGGTAGACATGAAAGAGAATATGTTATATGATTCTGTTTATGTGGAGCTCTAGAAGAAACAAGATTAATTTATGGTGGTAAAAATTGTAACAGAGCTTATGTTCAGATGTGAAGATTGACAAGAAGAAAGCATGAGGGAACTTTTCTGGAGTGACAAAAAAGTTCTATAGATTGTTGAGGTGGTATTTACATGGGTAGAAACATTTGCCAAAACTTACTAAACTACACAGTTAAAATCTGCACATTTTGCTGTATGTAGATTATATCTCAATTTTTAAAAATAAGTTCAAAAGTCTTTACTAAAAATGGCAAAAAGACAGTTTTCCATCACGTTGCACCTATGTGGCTAACATTCTGAGAAAGAGACAAGATATTCAAAGTACTCAAATATATTCCTATAGACAAAACAAAGATAAATCTCTCAAAGTAACATGAAATTTATATCAATGCATTCATTTAATTCTTAAGATTGAATTAGGTAAAGAAGTCCCTCGAATTTCTCTTATTCAACATCCAAGTTAAATATTTTAAGAATGCTTTAGAGCAGAAAGTATAGTGTAGAGGACAGAAAGACAAAAATAATGTGTGAAAAAAATTTCCCCTGATTATAAGAGCAATATACATTTAGTATAGGAAAACTGGAAAATACAGAAGATAAGATTATAGGGGAAGAAAACTCACATAATCCAAATCATAAGCATAAAGAAGAAAATTAAAAGTCATCTGAAAAATATTCCCTACCCAAAGCTAATAAGCACTGTCAACATTTTGATACACACACACAAATTTTAACCAAATTGGGATCATAGTGTACATATTGTTACTATTTTTTCACTTAAATTTATGTAACAAACATTTTCCATGTCATTGAGCATTCTTTGCATTTTTTGTTACTACTGAAATTAAATAGTTTCATGTGATTATTGGCCATTCTTATTTCTCTGTGAGACAGCTTGGCAATTTAAAAAATAATATTGATTCTTTTTCCTGATTATAATATAGTTACTGCTGAAATGTGGAAAATACAAAAGAGCATAAGACTATGGTGGGGGCTCCCCTGGTGGCACAGTGGTTAAGAATCCGCCTGCCAATGCAGGGGACACAGGTTCGAGCCCTGGTCCAGGAAGATCCCACATGTCTCAGAGCAACTAAGCCCATGAGCCACAACTACTGAGTCTGTGCTCTAGAGCCCGCAAGCCACAACTACTGGGCCTGCGCGCCGCAACTACCAAAGCCTGCGCACCTAGAGCCCGTGCTCTGCAACAAGAGAAGCCACCGCAATGAGAAGCCCAGGCACCACAACAAAGAGTAACCCCTGCTCGCCACAACTAGAAAAAAGCCCGCATGCAGCAATGAAGACCCAATACAGCCAAAAATAGATTAATTAATTAATTTAAAAAAAAACTATAGGTGGGAAAACTCACATAATTCAAATCAAAAAAACAATCGTTACTGTTAATTTTTACTTTTCTTTGCACATATGTTTTTCTTATAGAATTGATATTCTAGGTAAGTCCGTTTCAGAGTATATCTTTTTTCACATAGCATTATTAAAAACTACATAAGCATTTTCCCCATGTAATTAAAGTCTTTCTAAACATTTATTTTTGATAGCTTCATTTTGTTTGTAGAATTTTGTTAGCTGAATAGATGTACCAAAATTTAACAACTGCTCAGTGTCAGGCACTTGAACGTATACATTTTGGGTTTTTTTTTTTTTTTTTTTTTTTTTACTTTACAATGTGGAGATAAATATCTCTATACATAAAATATTGCCTTAACCTATGATTATTTCCTTGGGATAGACTGCCAGTATTTTAATCCCTGGGTCAAAGAGTATGAACTTTTTTAAAGGCCCATATTGCCAAAATGCATTGAGAGTTATATCAATTTGTATTTCACAAGCAGTATATAAGACCCTTGCTGGCATTAAATTCTTTCTCTGTCCCTCACATACACACACTCCACATTCCTTATTACTCCCTACCATACCTCCCACCATACCCCCCAAAAAAACACACCTTGCTAATTTGATATGTGCAAATGGTATCTTACAACTTTAAATGCAGTTTTCACTAATGGAATGAAGTCATTTTTCACTTGGTTAAACTGCCTATAGTTCCTCTTCCATGACGAGCCTGCTGAATTCCTTGGATATCTGATGTTTTTCAGAGGTAAACAAAAAGTGTTTGCAGGCTGCTGGTTCATGACAAATAATAGAGTATTAGAAGTACTTCTTCCCTCCTTTAAAATGCCAAATATAACAGACTATTTAGTTATTTATTATAACAGTAAGAATATATATTATAAAAATATAAAAGTAAGAATAAGTCCACAGCAGCACAGGATAAACAGGAACGATGCCATCAGGAGAAGAGCAAGGAACTGTGGGCAAAAAAAAAAAAGCCATCGGAACTGAATGATGTCAGTGCTTAACCATGTAGAGGAACCTCCAACATGAACCAAGCAAAAGAAGAAAGTTTTTAAAATGTGTGTGCCCAAGAGAAGCTTGGTGGAAAACAAACCTAAATTCAGAGATAGCAGAAGCTGGATGTGGGAGAGGAAGAGCACCAGGGATGGTCAAAAGAATAATTAAAGGTCTATGGAACAGCTACATCCTCCATTGTTCTCAGAAAGGCTAAGCTGTGAGACCAGCTCTCTATAAAGCGGGGATCAGCAGTAGGGGACCACCCACATAAGTGCCAGGACTAAAGGATGAAGAAATAGCACCACAAATGACAAGACACACAACCACGGAGGACTCTAGAGGGATATCCTGGCCACTCAGCAGGACCTGTACTCTGAATTTACTCCTGAAAGAACAATTCTCAGGCAAACGCAAATCAAAATCACTATGAGATCTCACTCCACACCTGTTAGAATGTCTATTATCAAAAAGACAAGAAATGAGAAGTTTTGGTGAGAGTGTGGAGAAAAGGAAACCTTGTGCACTGTTGGTGGAATGTAAACTGGTGCATCCGCTATGGAAAACAGTAAGGAGGTTCCTCAAAAAAATTAAAAATAGAACTAGCACATTGTGGTGTGCTCCAAGGACAAAGAACAAGATAAACTCAAAGGGCCAATATTGCCAGAACAAGGAGTTACAGGACTCCTATCACTCTGTCACAATGTGACCACTGCACTGTCCCAGAGCCCTCCCAAGTAGCATGCCCTGTCCCTTTCCCATCCCATATAAGAAAAGACATTTGCCCCGTTTTTCTCCCGCTCAGCACACTGAAAGTATACATACTCTGCTCAGTCAGCAGATGACTTGCAGGTTCCCTGGCTATAAAAACAGACAAGCAACCCATGCTCATTGTCAACTTTCCCTGGCTACCAGGAAGTCGGCCCGCTGTTCTTGCAGCGACCCCTCCCCTTAATAAACTCTATCTTCCTTACATTCTGCCTCATGTCTGGAAATGCTTTTCCAACCCGCGCTCAGACCACAACATTTTGGTGGCCCACATGGGGATCTCTCTTGGGGGGATCTCCTCCCCCACCTCCTCTCCTCAATTCTTGGGACCCTCTGTGAACAGGCAAGTTGCCGGGCAAGCAACAGAGGAACTCTGGCCAGGGCCACACCCTGGTGTGTTCTGAAGACTCCACGGCTCACTTCGCCCCCGTAACTACGGCCCAGAACCAGTGAGGGTCCCTCTGTCTTCCTTCTGCCTGAGGACTAGGCCAATTGGTATTGTGCAGGCACAGGTCAGGCATTTAAAAGCCAAAGGGCGCCTGCCGCTTGAAGACTCCCGTGAAAGGATAAGGGGGTCACAGAACAGACCAGGCTGTTAGAGCATCTGCCCCCAGCAAGACAACTTCCGTGCACCCTTGAGGCACATATTGGTCCAAGAAAAACCCCTCCCCTCGGCCGCTGCCTTCCCTGCAGGACTACAAGGCCAACCCCTCAGCCTGTCTTCTCTGTTACTTTCACTTTTTTCTCAGTCCGGATTGATTTACAGGAGTCTAGGTGTTGCCTCTGAGCCATCCCAGGAGTGCCTTTTCACGTTTCAGGTAATCGCCAAACGGTGAGTCACCCGGTGGATCCCGAGAATCTCTCTCTCTCTCTCTTTCCTTCCCCTGCCCGAGTCACACGGTATCTCAGTCACACGGTTTGTGCTTCAGTCGCATGCTCAGGGGTCACCTCTCACGGTCGGACGCGATTGTTGGGACGGTCGGCCCATTTTGTGCCTTAGTTGCATGGAGAGATCACTGGGACAAAGGGGACGCCTTTCTGTCA
Organism: Lipotes vexillifer; assembly: GCF_000442215.2. NCBI lineage: Eukaryota > Metazoa > Chordata > Mammalia > Artiodactyla > Lipotidae > Lipotes > Lipotes vexillifer. Next base: position 966,752 of record NW_006791814.1, read on the forward strand.
GCCGGTGACTCTCAGTACCCCCCTTCTATGGCATATAGGCTAAGTAAGAACAGGTTCTGGTACGTCTCGGGAGGCTCCCTGAGACTCACCCCTCGGTAGTATCCTCAGGAACTGGAAAAAATTTGACCCTGAAAATCTCAAAAAGAGGCTCACTTTCTTTTGTAACACAGCTTGGTCCCAGTATAAAGTGGGGGACCAAGAACAATGGCCCCTTAATGGCACACTAAATTATAACACGATCCTCCAACTTGATCTCTTTTGCCAGAAAAAAGGAAAGGACTCAGAGGTTCCTTATTCCAGACCTTTATGGCCCTTAGTCAGAATCCGGATCTCAGGGACTCATGCCGCAAGTGTCTTTCTGTTGCCGCCTTATCCCCCCGACCCCCTCTGTCTCCCTCTCCAGCAGATCTCCTAGATGACCCTCTACTCGACCTTTCCTGTCCCCCATCCCATCAACCCCCTTTGCTTCAGCCCCCACCCCCTCACCTCAACCCACAGCTCCCCGACAGACACCCCCTTATCTGGGCGAAAGCCCCCTCTCCCCTCCCCACACAAGATTGAGGACTGCCCAACGCCAGGAAACAGATTCTGATATGCTTCCCTTGAGGGAGGTAGCAAATGGAGACATGGGCACTGTTACAGTCCATGTTCCCTTTCCCATGTCAGACATTTCCCAAATTCAAAACAAGTTAGGTTCCTTCACTCAGGATCCCACCACTTCTATTAAGGAATTTCAGGCCCTCAATATAGCCTCTGACCTGACCTCGCAAGACATTCATGTAGTCCTGGCCGCTTGTTGTACTCATGAAGAGAAAAACAGGATACGGGCATTAGCCCAAGCTCGGGCAGACGAGGCACAGCTCTGTTCCCAAAACCCGGATGGATGGGGACCCATTTTGGGCTGACTAAATGACCCTCTTTGTTAACTACACCCTCAATTCTAATCGGACTAGCCTGGAGTGGAATCCCTGTTCAGAGAAAATTAAATATGATGCACATGAAGGTAATTTCACTTTGTGCTGGGGAAATTCGAGGAAAAATGCGACTAAGAAATGTATTAATGAAGACCATATTCCCATAAACAGCTCGGCCCTGGGAACTAAATACGTGGGGATCGGTGTGACCACCGGACACTTACTTAGTTTAACCTCCCGGCAAGATTCTCCTCCAAAATATAACATAATTCAGCTAACATTCAGAAAGTTGTTATGCCAATCCCCCAGTCACACTCATAATCAGTCAGAGCCTGGATTCTCCTCTTTATGTATAGATGATTACTTCCTTGGAGTATGGCCTTCCCAATATAATCCTAGGCCATGGGACCCCAGTCTATTCCCAGAGGAAAACTCCCAAAAGGTCAGGGCCTGGCTCTGGGGACCCACAACGGGGGTATCCTTGAGGGGCACCGGATTTTCATTTCTATGCGGTAACGGGGTCTATCTGGATCTTCTCACACTTTGGAGGGGCTCCTGCACAATTATTGCTGCGGTCCCAGAGGCGACCATTATGACTACAAAGGATTTAGCTTCCTCAGGAGGCATTCCCAACCTTGGGTCCCTCCTCCAGGAGGCCATAAGACCTGTCCGGGAGAGACAAAAACGAACCACTGATTGGGGGGGGACATGCTTATGATAACCCAATTCTTGATCGGCCCGAAATAATACACAGCATCTTTAGAGGGCTCTTTTGGTTTGCAGGCATACCCCTCTTAGAGAGGCGTGTTCTCAATTTCACCATCATGGTCCAGGAATCTTGGAAGGCTACGGTAGCAGCCACTGAGGAACAGCAGTCAGCCCTAGGCTCTCTGGCCAAGGTGGTTTTACAAAATAGAAGGGCCCTTAATTGTCGTAACAGCTGAGGGGGGCAGTGCCTGTGCCCTACTAAATGGAACATGCTGATTCTATATTAATACCTCTGGCCAGGATGAAGAAGACCTTCAGATTCTAAAGAAAAACATCAAATTAACAGAAGATTTAAAAAAGAGAGCAGGACAGGGCCCAGCTGGCTTTCCAGCCTCCTCTCCTCTATGGGGATCCAGATATGGACATGGCTATTGCCCTTGCTGGGACCATTCATCCTGATAGCCCTTGTTTTGTTGTTTGGCCCCTGCATTATTTTTTTTAATTAATTAATTAATTTATTTATTTATTTTGGCTGTGTTGGGTCTTCATTGCTGTGCATGGGCTTTCTCTAGTTGTGGTGAGCAGAGGCTACTGTTCGCTGCGGTGCACGGGCCTCTCATCGTCGTGGCTTCTCTTGTTGCGGAGCACGGGCTCTAGGCATGCAGGCTTCAGCAGTTGTGGCACGTGGGCTCAGTAGTTGTGGCTCGTGGGCTCTAGAGCACAGGCTCAGTAGTTGTGGTGCTTAGTTGTTCCATGGCATGTGGGACCTTCCCGGGCCAGGGCTCGAACCCGTGTCCCTTGCATTGGCAGGCAGATTCTTAATCACTGCACCACCAGGGAAGCCCGCCCCCTGCATTATTAACACATTATCTAAGTTCATCTCCTGACAGGTTCAAAGGATTCAATTCTAGATGGTGCTACAACAAGGGTACCAGCCATTTGGTACATGGACTACATCAGAACAAGCCGTTTTATCATTCCATGGGCTCTCATCTCCCTCCATAAATATACCCTGACAGAGAGCAAGCATCAGGAACCCAGGACCCCTACGACGCCCCCACCCAGAAGGAAGTAGCCAGAGAGATCGTCGCCCCTTCTCCTTACAAAAAGGGTTCCCAAACACCTGAGAAGGAGCTAGGAAGGTAGGTAGACATGAGCAGGGTATCCAATAGGGCCAAAGAATTGGCCCTGTAAATAAAGAGAGGGGGGAATGAGGTGTGCTCCATGGACAAAGAACAAGATAAACTCAAAGGGCCAATACTGTCAGAATAAAGAGTTACAGGACACCTATCGCTCTGTCACAACGTGACCATTGCACTGTCCCAGTGCCCTCCCAAGTAGCATGCCCTGTCCCTTTCCCATCCCATATAAGGAAAGACATTTGCCCCGTTTTTCTCCCGCTCAGCACACTGAAAGTATACATACTCTGCTCAGTCAGCAGATGACTTGCAGGTTCCCTGGCTATAAAAACAGACAAGCAACCCATGCTCATTGTCAACTTTCCCTGGCTACCAGGAAGTCAGCCCGCTGTTCTTGCAGCGACCCTTCTCTTTAATAAAACGCTGTCTTCCTTACATTCTGCCTCGTGTCTGGAAATTCTTTTCCGACCGCGCTCGGACCATGACACATATGATCCATCAATTACACCTCTGGGTACTTATCCCAAGAAAATGAAAACATAACTCAAAAAGATATATGCACCCCCATACATAGGACACTTAGGAAACCACCTAAGTGTCCATCGATGGATGAATGGATAAAGAAAATGTGGTATCTTTATATAATGGAATATTATCCAGTCATAAAAAAGAATGAAATCTTGCCATTTGTGACCACATGGATGGACCTTAAAGGCATTATGCTAAGTGAAATAAATCAAAGAAAGACAAATACCATATGATCTCACTTATATGCAGAATCTAAAACAACAATAACACCACCAAGCTCAGAGATACAGAGGACAGACTGGTGGTTGCCAGAGGCAAGGGGGGAGCGGTTGGTGAAACTGGTGAAGGGGGTCAAAAAGTACAGATTTCCAGCTACAGAATAAACAAATCATGGGTGTACTTATTTACTTATAAAATAGGTAAGTACATTGTGGTGACTATGTTAATAATTGCACATTTGAAATTTGCTAAAAGAGTAGATCTTAAAAGTCCTAATCACAAGAAAAAAACAACTTTTGTAACTATATATGATGATGGATATTAACTAGGCTTATTGTGGTGCTCATTTCACAATGTACACACATATCAAATCATTATACTGTACACGTGAAACTCCTGAAACATAATGTTATATGTCAATTATATCTCAAAAAAATTAAAATATCAGTTGCCTAGGCCCCACCTTAATCCAATTAAACTAGCAATTATAGAGGGAATGAGGAGCTAGGCATTTGTATTTAAATGCTCTCCAGATAATTTAATGCACCCTTAGGACTGAAAACCTCTGACCTGGATCCTTATTTAGCAATGTGAACAGAAAACTAACTAAGGGGACTTCCCTGGTGGTGCAGTGGTTAAGAATCCGCCTGCCAATGCAGGGGACACGAGTTCAAGCCCCGGTCCGGGAAGATCCCACATGCCTCGGAGCAACTAAGCCCATGTGCCACAAATACTGAGCCTGCGCTCTAGAGCCCGCGAGCCACAACTACTGAAGCCTGTGTGCCTAGAGCCCGTGCTCTGCAACAAGAGAAGCCACCGCAATGAGAAGCCCGTGCACCGCAACAAAGAGTAGCCCTCCTCACAGCAACTAGAGAAAGCCCACGTGCAGCAACAAAGACCTAAGGCAGCCAAAAATAAATAAATAAATTTACAAAAAAAAAAAAAAAAAGAAAACTAACTAAGAATAAAACACTAAGAAAAACAATAGATTGAAAGGAGGCACCAAATTGAATAGAGGAACCAAGCCCAGAGGAAACAGGGTTAACAAAGGAAACAAAATAATTTTAGTGTTCTCTGAAAGATCTATGAAGATACCATTTCAAAGATAAGACACTAAGGCGGGGAAAAGCACTACTATAAGTTACCAGTGGAGAATAAGGAAACAAAACTACAAAAAAAAAAAATCATTTTTTAAATCCCTCAACAGCAAATCCCTGTATAGAAAAATAAGCATGATCAAAGATGGAAGGAGTGATCTGGAAGGCTGAACTGATAAATTCTCCGAAACCAAGGGATAAGAAATATGGGGGGGGGGGGGATAAATCTAGATGATCCAATGTATATCTAATATACATCTAGTTTTTTCAAAGGGAGAGGATGGAGGGGAAAAAAATATCAAAGAAAGAGCAGGACCAAATTTCTCTAAGTTGAAAAAGGACCTGAGTGCGAGGTTGAAAGGGTCTGCCAATGGTTTATAACAACACTGAAAAAAGAAACACCTAAATACAACTTGGTGAAATTTTTAAACTGCAAAAATAAAGAGACCCTGACAATCTAAGGTGGGGAAGGATGGCGGGGGTACGAACCGTAACAAAAGGAAAAGTGGATTTGCATCAGACTCCTCAGCTATAACACCAGATGCTAAAACACAAATGAAACAATTTCTACAGACTTTTGAAGGAAAAAAATCATTTTAAACTTAAAACCCTAGATCCCCCTAAAACCATCATTTAAGTATGAAGGCAAAATGAAGATATTTGGGGGTGTGCAAGAGCTCCATGAAGTTCACCATCCATGCATTTTGGAAGGGAAAGAAGTGTAAGAGACATACTTAAAGTATAAGCTTATAAAGTATAAGACTTATACTCAAAGTTGTACCTTAGCAAAATTTAATTTAAATTTAAGAAATAAAAGTCAAATTGTGACACCAGAAGCAGTGTTGATCAAAGAAATAAGTAAAACTTATAGTTAAATCTCAACAATTATTGCTCAAATATAATGTGAAGTGCAATGCAACTGCTAATAAGAATTCTTGCAAGAGCACAGGTATAATATAGAAAATTAATCAGAAACTTTGAAAAAAAATCTGGGAACCAAAGGAGTAGGAAAAAAGAAGCAGACATAGGTTAAAGTCTTTTCTTACTTATGGAGGAAACATAAATGCTACTTAATTTTGATGCCTACAGAGAAAGTTGGGTTCAAATAAAAGGATAACCTGGCTCCAGGAACTGGACGGATGGTGCCAAACGTAGGTGAGAGGGTTCAAAATAACGTTAGCGAGTCCAAGGCCATGTCACACAGCCTTGCAGACCAAATTGGCGATTTAAAAATTTTATCCTAAGTGCAATGGGAAGCCATTTAAGAGTTTTAAGCAGGGGAGTAAATCCACACTTGATTTATGTTTCCAAAAAGATCACTCTGATTAAAGTATAGAATGCATGGGAGAGAGACAAGAGAGGAAGCCGAAAAGGAAGGCAGAAGGCTACTGCAGAAGTCCCAGACGGTGATGACAGCGAGCTGCATTAGGGCACTGGCAGTGGAGGTGGGCTTTCTGTGTGTTGGAGGTGGGATCTGCAGGCCTTTTGTTGGCGTGGGCATGAGGGACAGAGTGGTTAAGCATGACTCCCAGGTTTCTAACTTTACCACCAAGTCCGCGAAGGTACTATTTTACCAAGACGGGGAAGACCAGAGATCAGCAAGTTTTCAAAGAAATAATAAATACCCTTTCAGTGCTTTTGCTCTGGATCCTGTGGTAATACTGCAGACACTAAGGGCAATCACAGTTCTCCTCTCATCCTCCCTGCCAAGTAACAGTCTTCCTCAAGCACCTATTTTATGCATATTAAACACTGTGGAGGCAATGCCGCAGAGATCCATTAGACACATTTAGGCACCTCTAACGAGGTCACCTCTAAATGATGGCCAAGCATCAATTCTAGAAACTTAGGTCCATTACATGCAGTAAAACTGGGCAAATAAGGAACCTAATAAAATGTACAGTGTCTCGTGACTACTTCTCACTAACGTTCCCTAAAGATGATTATTTTAATCAGCTAGAGATTGGTGCAAGTAACACCCACGATTCAGTGCCTCACCAAAGATACGTCACAACTCTTTAGGTATCCCGTGTGTGTGTGCGTGCACGCGTGTGCACACATATGCATGTGTTCACACGCCAATGATTTTCTATACCCTGGAAGTGAGATATTTCCCCTAACCTGCATCGGTCCAGCTGTAACAGAGCTTTGGAAAGTCCATAATATGGAGCTCCCGCTATCCACTAACTATGCAGTTGAATGACTTCCTATAAAGGCAAGGTTGCCCACCACTAAGGGCAAAGGCAAGTACATCTCCTGGGGAGGCAGTGAATGAATATTAATATAACTCATCTATGGTCACTGTGAGTCAAAGACACACAAGAGGAATCGCGTTCTCCAGTCTCCAACCTAGACGCTGTTCAGAACATAGCTTCTCTTAGGAACAGTACATGGAAAGTCATTGAAAAGTCTTGGGTGGGAAAAGGGTGAGGAGAGAGGTAAAGGGACAAATTTTGTTCTCTATACTCGTGTATTTTTTGGCTGTTACAAGTTTGTGAATTACTTATCCAAATCTAAAAAGAAAAAAAAGGAAAGGTTATTACATGAAAACCTCCATTTCTCAAACCTCTGTAATAGAAGAAAGTTTCCCCAAAGTAACAAGAAAATTGTACTTGCTTCATAATGTTACAATTACTGAATAAGGAATGCCCTGGTGGCCCAGTGGTTAAGAATCTGCCTGCCAATGCAGGGGAAACGGATTTGATCCCTGGTCTGGGAAGATCCCACATGCCGCGGAGCAACTAAGCCCAGGAGCCACAACTACTGAGCCCACGTGTCACAACTACTGAAGCCCATGCACCGCAACAAAGAGTAGCCCCCGCTCGCTGCAACTAGAGAAAGCCGGTGTGCAGCAACAAAGACTCAATGTAGCCAAAAATTTAAAAAAAAAAAAAAAGCAATGCTTATTACATAGTTACTTCAAAAGGAACACAGCTGTACATCAAATAAATGAATTCACAAACATCTACTTGGTACTTTACAAGGCACCAAGCATCATGCCATGCTAGACTCTCTTCTCTCAGACCACTCATTTTCCCTTGCTGACCTTCTCTGCTCCAACTGTTTCAAATTCCACCTTCCATGCCAACAATCCCCAAAGCCAGTTTTCCCTCAACTACAGAGCCAGCTGTGCATCAGATATCTGCTCTCAGATGCCCCACTACCTCCCGTGTTCAACATGTCCCAAGCCAGAATCATCATCTCCCTCAGACCCGATCCATTTCCTTTATTTCACATTCGACTGCAACTTTAGGGCCACTCATTCATGAACTCTCCATGATGGTAGTTGCTTTTTGCTTGGTGCTATCATATCTTTCGCTTAGAAGAGTGACTGGTACACAGTAGACACTTAATATATATTAGCTAATTTAAAACATGGTTAAAACCATGTGCTATAATGGTAATTACAAGTTTAGAAAACTAAAAAGATCCTAGGATGTTTCTCTAGCCAGTGCCAGAGTTTACTGGAAGGGCTACAAACTGGAGGTCCAGAGGCAGAAACTGGACTGTGGAAGACAAGTCTTAGTTGGCCAGATGATACTTGGAAAAACAATTGTACTTAGATAGGGCCCAAAAGCTTCCCATAGGTAACTACCACACCTGTCTTATAAAGACAAATTCCCACCTTTATTTACTTTTTTAATCTTTTCTTTTTTTTTAATTTTTTTATTTATTTATTTTTGGCTGCGTTGGGTCTTCGTTGCTGTGTGCGGGCTTCTCAATGTCGTGGCTTCTCTTGTTGCAGAGCCCAGGCTCTAGGCGCGCGGACTTCAGTAGTTGTGGCGCACAGGCTTAGCTGCTCCGCGGCATGCGGGATCTTCCCAGACCAGGGTTCAAACCTGTGTCCCCTGCATTGGCAGGCGGATTCTTAACCACTGCGCCACCAGGGAAGTCCCCCCACCTTTCTATTATATGCCCATGACCCCTGGTCTATAGTTAAACATTCTCCATCACCAGAGGTGTTGGATGTAGGCTTGAAGGCATTTCTGCACTACAAGGGTGACTACCCTAAAGCTCCTCTGAATTTTGGGACTCCATAATTATGTTTATTTATATATGTTACTTATGTATTTATTTGCAATTATTTAACATTAAGGTGTTACAACTGAATAAACACAAATATTTGGAAAGTTTTAAGAAATCAACACACTTTTTAGACATGCTAACCAATGGAACCTAACAAATAGTCTTTTTTTTTTTTTTTCAAAGAACCCAGGAATAATTTTAATACTAAACATATGTTGAAAACACTGCAGGTATCTAAATCCAAAAGATCCATCACGTGTCACCACAACAAACTTGGCAGGTTCTTCACAAACTTAAATACCATTCTTTAGGGATTAGACTCCGTCTCCATTAACCTGAATCAATCTCAATCCCGGAAATCTGTCAGTCCATTCAAACAGTTGTGTCTCATTTCAGGAGGTGGTGTATAGACAGGAGTAAATGCCCACTTCTTAGGTCTCTGTATGATGTTGAGTAATCCTGCATTTAATAAGGGGCATTTTCAGTCCATTGGCCTGGTCTCAAAGTTATTCACATGATGGCATCATGGAGCATTCTTACTTATAGCTGATTGTAAACACTTTCAGGGAAGAATCAGGAGTAAAACACAACCGTCTTCCTCTCTTGACAGAGCACTATAGACAGAGATCTGGGAGGGCTGACTTTAGTAAGAATTCTTATTTTTCATTGACTTTTGTCAGTTTTCACAAGATCCCATCTGTAGCTTCCAGAGCAAGTGGGGTGCCCCAGCCATCCCTTCATAGTCACCAGAAACTGTAGGGGAGAAAAAATATCTTTTCCCTCTACCGTTCTAAGTTCCCAGCTGGGTCTCCGGGCTCCCTGTCCCGCAGCACAGGGTGGTGGGGGGGCCGAGAGGCATCCACTGAGGAGATGAGTGCCTGGGACTCTCCAGCTCCAGTCCAGACCCGAAGCCGGACAAATACTCTTGAGTGCATAACCAAGAATTATTTTCAATCATCACCAGGCTACTGGTGAGTGATAATTTAGTTTCAATTGTGTTGTTTAATGTAACTGTGCTTCCAATTTCAAGTTCATGAATGACTCCAAAGTCACAGTCAAGCAGAGAAGAGATAAAGGAGCTCCTTGTTTTATTCCAAATTTGAATTTAAAGGGCTGGTTACATCATTGCACAGATACAGATCAGTGTCTCCGTCAGTACATCTCATTTATTCATAAAGAAGGCATCTGTCTTCGTTTGGAATAACATATCATGGATGTATTGGATATATCTACAAAATATTCCAAAATTTGCATTTTTCTTTTCAGCTGTTTTAACAATGTCAATTAGTGCTGTCACATTTTTTATACATTCCAAGCTGATGAAAGCTTTTTGCCCCTTAGATTACAAATGCCATAAGGAAATGGCCCCATCTTACTTGTTCACAGCTATTATCCTAGTGTCTAGCAGTAGCTGACAAATAGTAGGTGGTCAATAAAAGTCTGTTGAATAAATAAATTTAATTATGTAAGTATTCACCTTTATCTTAGGCCTAATTTTAGCAAAAAGACACCTAGAGACTAAAAATTAGTAATAAGAAGTCCAAACACATTTTGAGGCACAGGCAACACTGGAATACATAAGAAGGTTTCAAGATGACCAATTTGAAAGGAAAGCACTCATATGTTTGACAAAGTTCTGTTCTGGTTGTTGGAAAATCTGCTAAATCTGTAGTCACAATTTTGAATGTTATTAAGCTACTAAAACTCTACAGCCTTCCTTTAGAAAGACTGTTAAGTCTAAAAAGAAGTAAAGGATAAATAGCAGCTTGCTTTGTTGAATGCTGATTACATACCAGATACCGTGCTTGGCACCTCACACACTTATTTCATCTAATCCTCACCAATACCCTATAAAACAGATTCTCATTACCTCCCTGTTATTGATGAGGAATCAAGACACAGAGAGGCCAAGGGACCTGTCTTATGTCACACAGTGGCAAGGCAGGAATTTCAACCCAGACTATGGCTTTTAACCACTTGGCTACCTTGGCAGAGGCAATGTTACACTGATCATAAAATTACCAGGGCAGCTATGAGGTCCAAATGAGCACATGGAAAAGAGATTACAGGCACTCAGTAAATACTACTTACCATCTCCCTTCCTGGTTCTCCTCTCCCACTTTGTGAGTCTAGGGGCCTCTCATCCTGGCTCCTTAGGCAATGCTCCCTAAGTTGTAATTTGGGAAGACAAGCAGTGACCCGATAATTTGTTTCCTCCCTGCCTACAAATTTGGGGAGCTTTTGGAGATTTTAAACAATTTGTGGTATTGTTTGATGCAGGCCACGGAAAAGGAAGTAGACATGTTACAAATAATTGGGGAAGTTAAATACACCACCTCGGGTCACACAGTAAGTGGCAGAACTGAGATTTGAACCAGGCTTCTTTTCCCCCATGTAGTGCTCCTTCTATTACTGAAAGGGGAGTCACATAACCTCAAGGTGGGCTACCCACATGGAAAAGGGAAGAGAAAAGAATTTACATAAAACTTTAAGAATGTGTGGAAGTCGATGAGAAATGCTGCCAGAGAAAAGCAAATCCAGAATAATACAACCGATTTTGCAGAAGGAGGGCTATAGAAGTGTCTGTCAATCGGTACTGCACTAAACCAAGTTAGTACAGATTTGGAAAAGATGGCGGCTGGATCAATTGTTTAAATATCCTCTCTTCTAACCAAAGATGCAATAATTATGATAAAAAATGACTACATTTGTCTTTGTTACTAACTTGGCAAGCACAGAGCATGAGCATTGTATGAACGTGGTTGTGTGAAAACAATAAAAGATAGATTAAGAAATATATCTTCTAAATCTACAACGATTTTTATATGGGCCATTAACTAAAGCATGAATCTAAAAAAAAAAAGACATTTTTGAGCAATAAGGAAAATTTTAGTGTCACAGATTAGTAGATGATATTAAAGAACTTATTGCTATTTCTAGCTACATTAATGGCACTATAGTTATAGGTTTTTTAAAGTACTATTATTCAATCATTGTTAATGCATTCAAGTCACTACTTTTCAACTTGGATTGAATATGGGCATTATTGCTTATTTTTCACTGAAAATAAAACAGTCTAATTATTATCAATATTAAAGCTTTATTTTTGTTGCAAGTGTCTTTCTCCTGTGGTTGGGATTTCCTAATTTAATGTCTAGTCACAGGACTCAACTTTAAGGACATGTTTGTAAGACACTGTCTTTAGTACTTAGGAGTCAAAATTATCTAAACACATAATCAACAGTGGTTGAAGTGATCAACTCATTGAGACTAATAATACTTTCTTTTTTCAATCAGAGTTAGTCAAATTGTGTTTTATCTATTTGGAATGAAAACTTACTTATATTACATTTACTTAATTAAATTGTGGACATACCATAAAAGCTTCAATTATGCACTGAAATAGGTTCAGAATGTTTAGTAAATGACAAGTTGGAGATTAACATTGAATTTATCCAGAAAAGCCAGAAGTCCACCACTTGGTGCCGGCAATGTTCTCTGTTTCTTGATCTGGGTGCTCATTATATAGGCCTATTCAGTTTGTGAAAATTCACCAGCCTCTACACTTATGTTCATTTTTATGTATATTATACTTCAATTTTAAAAGTTTTACAAAATTTCTCTGTTATGTTACATACTGGAGTATTACAGATGAAATGATAGGCTATCTGGAATTTGCTTTAAAAGACTAGAAGATGGGGCGGGGGGGAAGACCATGTATGCTAGTGGGTGGGGAAGCAGATGAAGAGGGGTGAGAAATAAATGAAGAAACAAGATTAGAAAGATGCTGACATTGTTGAGATTATATGATGGGTGCATGGAGGTTCATAATACATATTTGAAAATTACTATAATAAAAGAATTGTTAAAGGGAAGGCATAATTGCTGCTGCACCTGTGCTTGCATGTGAGCTGCTGAAAGAACAAAGAGACATCTGACTGATCTTGGAAAACCATTACAGAAAGGGAGGAAATTAATGGGTGAACTACACCAGCAACTACAGGTCGCTCCGTACCTGTCCCCCACAGGCTCAAATGACAAACTCAGGGCTAAGGGGCTTTAAGAAACCAGAGAGGGTTTTTTGATATTCAGTGAGCTGCATACCTTCCATGGTGGTAGCCACACCTACTATTTTCAAAAAAGGAAAAGGGGGGAGGGATAAATTGGGAATTTGGGATTAACAGATTCACACTACTATATATAAAACAGATAAACAACAAGGACTTACTGTACAGCACAGGGAACTACACACACACACACACACACACACACACACATAACTGAATCACTTTGCTGTACACCTGAAACATTGTACATCACCTATATTCCAATCAAAAAATTAATAATAAAATTAAATCAAAATTCCTTCTGTTTCCATTGGGGGAAATAAAAAGGAAAAGGTGACCAGGTCACAATAAGCTCTACAAAATAAATAAGTGTCGATATTTTTTCTCTCTACACTTTGACATAATAATCATTCCTTGAACTGACCACAAAAGTCTTGGCCACAGTGTTACCTGCCTTGTACAAAGGGCAAAAGAAAAGTACCTGACCCCTGAGCTAAGAGAGAAAAAGCTTGGAGAAAAGGGGGTCAGGTGCTCATGACCTCCCTGCCCTGTGTTCTACAGACTCACTCGCTAAATCTGTTACTGAAAGGCTGCCAGCTACATGAGGATATTTCAGCTTAGGAATGTAATTTCAACAATGCATCCATTTTCTCCAAATTCCAATAGAGTAAAACAATTTGGATGCTCCATAATATTTCTTATAAAAGAATTTTATCAGGAACACTGTATCTTATAACCAACGTTTAAAAAACTAAGTATCCATTTAGCTTCTCTTCCGCTAACTTTTTGGTATATGAAGGTATACCATAACAATAAAAAAAATTTTTAAGTGCTCAGTTTACATGAGCACTTTTATCAGATGTCCAGATGACAAGAAACTTGAAAAGACACCAAATATGTTGGATAACAGCTAGTCAGGCTGGAATAAAGGGTCCAACCAAACATGCACAGAGAGGTACATACCACTTGGAAGCTGGCGAAATAGCATCACTCTTGTTTTCTTCATTTACTTAGTGAGGTAGGAGATGAACCTCTGAGTATTTGGGGTCAAGTATCTGCATCAGAGAGTATCTTCTGGGGGCTCTGATGGGCACAGCACAGCTATCCAAACACTGAAGGATTTTTTCTCATGAACAACTCTTTC
>NW_006791814.1:980714-995062 GCF_000442215.2 Lipotes vexillifer
GAAGGATTTTTTCTCATGACCAACGCTTTCCCAAAACTGGGCCTTTCTACTCAAAGTATGACCTGATAGACCTGCAGCATCAGCATCACCTGGCAACTTGTTAGAAAGACGGAATCTCAGGGTGCACCCAGACCTATTGAATCAGAATCTGCATTTTAACCAAACCCCCAGGTAATTTGTATGCACATCACAGTTTGAAAAAAGCATGGGATTAGGGGATTACTGTCAATGTGGAGGGAGGTTTCCAGAGCTCTTCCATGGGCCTCCCCTCTTCCTCACTTTTACTAATGACTCACATGAAGATACTGAAGAGCCTTCATCAAATCCCAAGTGGCACTAATCTAGAAGGAAACACTCAATTGCACAAGCACCTCCTGGAGCGGGCCAGGCTTGATAGCAGATCACGTGAAAAGATGTAAGTAACCAGCAATTTGCTAAAGAAAAAAACAAGTAGTGCACACTTGACTGTATTACTGCAAATCAGACCACTTCTGGAGAACAGGCTGCAGATCTGGCCACATATTCTAAGTGTGACTGAGAGCAAACCGTGGTCACAGACAATGGTGAGAACCCGACTGGGAGGGAAAGCGATCCGGAGAGTGTTTCATGAGGAATGGCTGACCTAGAGGACATTAAACCCAAAGAGAAGGCGACTAACTGGGGACATCATGGTTGTATTCACACATTTAAAGGACTGTCTCAAGACATTTCATTCTGCAAATGTGTTTTTGAGCCTCTGCTATGTGCCAGGAACTATGCCAGGAGCTAAGGACAGAGCGAAAACCAGAACTGCTCTCTGATTTTCTAAAGCTTCCCGACTAGAGGGAGAAACTTCTCTGTTGTTCCAGAAAGCAGAACTGTGGCAGATGGAAGGCAAGTGGAAGGGCAAGGGCACCATACAAGGAAGCCCCTCTGGCCAGGGGGCTCCACCTTCATAAAGAGGGCATAGATGAAAGTGGCCTGGCCCCCCTGGGCTGAGCAGAATGGGTTAGGGAGGGGATGCATGCTTCCCGGGGAGTAGCCCAGGGGATTCCTGGGCCAATGCTATATTCCAGGGATGCAGGATAACCGGGGCCAATATCATTAATCAAATACAAAATTTGTTCAGAATTACACTATATTCAATTCAGCCAAGAACAAATTTTTTAAAACTTAATCACAACTTAGGGTTTCAGCTAAATTTTGTATGTAAATGTAAATGGTGTCTAATTTCTTTTAGCAGTAGTTTTTTAAACCTAGGATTTAATAAAAATCCATATTAACATTTTAAGCAACAACTCTGCTTAATGACTCATTTTAACTGTAATCTTACTTCTCTCAGTGACCCTTAG
This sequence comes from Lipotes vexillifer, assembly GCF_000442215.2. Taxonomy (NCBI): domain Eukaryota; kingdom Metazoa; phylum Chordata; class Mammalia; order Artiodactyla; family Lipotidae; genus Lipotes; species Lipotes vexillifer. The sequence goes on from NW_006791814.1 coordinate 982,046, forward strand.
AACTACTCTATTTAATGTCCCTTGATATACCTTCAGAGTTGCTCATCCCACTGCTGAGAAATCATCCTAAAACAATAACAATTCCTTTCCCTCTGCCACAAAGAACAAAAGAGGGAGGGGATGGGGAAACTAGATGCATGGAGATTCAAATGAACAATGTTTATAAAGAAAAATAGTAAATAAACCACTTAAATGTTCAATAAAACCACCAATCTTTTTATGGCATGAAGCAGGGGAAATAAACAATATCTAACAAGTAGGAGAATTGAAGAACTATTTTAAATAATCATGAAGATTATACAGCAACATGGAAATATACACCTAATGACAAGAAAACAACCTAAACTTGCACAATTCTAGCCATGTAAAATCTATGCATGCATGTAATGAAAACTAGAAAAAAAAAGAAAAATTTAAAGTTTATTTTCTAGGTTGTTAGAATTTCTCTTTTTTAAATTTAAAATTTCAGTTTCACTGTTGACTGTTCAATAAATAATTTTACAATGAATGTATCAGGAATCAAAGTAATTTTAACTTACAAGTGTAATAATTTGTGTATCAGCAAGAAATGAAATCACAAAGGTGACACACAGTTGGAGCTTAATGTTCAATTGGTTCTTTGTCTTTTATAAAGCTATTTTTCACAAACAACTAAAAGTAAAAGAAAATAAGATTCATGTTATGAACAGTGCTTAACATTCGCGGAAAGTAAAAAGGACTTTGTACAGCAGCTGCACATGAACTTTGGGTAAAAGCAAAACTAAATTTCTGGATTCTATTTTGCTTTTCACCTTATTTGATCTCAGTTAACATCATTCATGCCAAGTTGAATTTTTTTCCTCCTCTTTCCCCTTCTCTTCAAGTTCACAGATGTGAAGGAAAAAAAAAACAATACACAGCAGCTCTTTTACAGTTCCCCCCGGCTCTCCCAGCAATGCCATGAACGGTGGCTTTCTGGAATGGGCTCAGAGAAAGTCAGAGCTATCTGGCTGCCATCTGTCACCACGGGGATCGCCAGGACTGAACTGACTTAGGGACCAGAGATTTGGGTTCAAGTTTTCCACATCTATAACATATAAATACATCTACTTACCCCGCAAGGTGACTGGATCAGGAGAAAGTACCTAGCATGTGGCTATGGTAAGAAATGCTTACCTTACCCTTTCTTCCCACCTTGCACTACACACACACACACACACACACACACACACACACACACACGCATGCACGCACACACGCACACACACAAGTTCTGTCCACCGTGAAGTCGCGTGGTCCTTCTGTCTAGTATCTTTCTATTGCTCACCAGGTGTACTCTCCACCCTTCCCTACCTTGCTCCTGCGCCCGCAGACTGATCTCTATGGATCCCATCAACAAGCCTCTGTGCCCTAGACTTCTAATTGAGTTTGTCCAATGCTGAGTCCCAGAAAGAGGTCAGGGAAGGAAACAGGGGGGTGGGGGCACAGGGCGAGGAGAGGGTGAGGTTAGGAATTCGAATATTCTACTTCTGCCGGCTGTATCCCTCAACCAGAAGTCACTGCTCCTCTCAAGGTGACCTCTTCTAAATGACAATCTCTTCTGGCTTCTGATGGCCACTCCATCCACTTGTCTCACTGCAGCTAGGGGTGGTATTAGTTCCACCATTACCACAACTCTGGGTTCCTGCTCTGTCCCTTGAGATTTCCTCTACATCCTATCCACACCTCTTTTTTCTTTTTTTTCTTTTATTATTTTTTTAACATCTTCATTGGAGTATAATTGCTTTACAATGGTGTGTTAGTCTCTGCTTTATAACAAAGTGAATCAGTTATACATATACGTATGTTCCCATCTCTCTTCCCTCTTGTGTCAAAAATATGGAACGCTTCATGAATTTGCGTGTCATCCCTGCGCAGGGGCCACGCTAATCTTCTCTGTATCGTTCCGATTTTAGTATATGTGCTGCCTATCCACACCTCTTTAACTCTCCCATCATTTCCCTAAATTGAGAATACCAGCTTTTCCTGTTGGGACTCTGACTAATAAAGTCCTATGGACAGCATTCCATCCACAGCATTTACACCTTGAATCACAGGGAGAATGGGCAGTTCCAGAGTTCATCTCAGGCTGAGAGGCACACACAGGCAGGACCTGATGATTCTAAGGTACCTGACTGGCAGGACTAGCCTGTGCTCCCCCACTAGGCCTGAAGCAGTCCTACAACTGAGCCCCTCTCCTCAGACCACAGGGGAATTAACATCAGTTCCTAAACCCTTGGGGCCCTGTGAACTGGGGGTGAGATTCTGGGCAGACCTAGATTTTAATTCCTCAGTCCAGGCTCACTTAAAGAGTTCCAGTTTTCATAATTCAAAAATAGTCATGTACCAGAATGTTCATTGCAGCTCGATTTACAATAGCCAGGACATGGAAGCAACCTAAGTATCCATCGACAGATGAATGGATAAAGAAGATGTGACACATATATACAATGGAATATTACTCAGTCATAAAAAGAAACATAATTGAGTTATTTGTAGTGAAGTGGATGGACCTAGAGGCTGTCATACAGAGAGAAGTAAGTCAGAAAGAGAAAAACAAATACCGCATGATAACATATATGGAATCTAAAAATTAAAAAAAATGGTTCTGAAGAACCTAGGGGCAGGACAGGAATAAAGATGCAGACACAGAGAATGGACTTGGGGAGGGGGAAGGGTAAGCTGGGACGCAGTGAGAGAGTGGCACTGACATATATACACTACCAAATGTAAAAGAGATAGCTAGTGGGAAGCAGCCGCATAGCACAGGGAGATCAGCTCGGTGCTTTGTGACCACCTAGAGGGGGTGGGATAGGGAGGGTGGGAGGGAGATGCAAGAGGGAGGAGATATGGGGAAAAAAATAAAAATAAAAATAAATAAAGAGTTCCAGTTTTACCCCAAGTTTAAAATGGTGTCCAACTCACCAATTTCTTAGGGACTGGGGGAGGGGAAAGAGCAGCTTCCCAAAGTCCCATCCTTCCAACTGTGCCACTGTCTCAAGTGTGGAGTTGGGAAATAGGGCACAAGAACTGACTCTCCAACACCAAATGGGCTATTTTAACCTCTGAAAGAGTGGGAAAAGAACGTGGAGCAAACAGTTCCCTGCTACCCTCATACATTTCTCTCCCTCCCAACTCCCAGGAAAGGAGGACACTAAGGCTCACAGAGGGTGAGTGTGGAAGACAGAGCCAAGACTGATCTGGGTATCAGATCCCTGTGTTCAGTCCTGGCTGCTAGTCCAACCTTAATGACAATAACCATACTCTCCCCTTTGGTCTGTGCTAGCCAGCTGCCCAAAGGCAAATCAAAGGTTTAGCCCTAGCCCACCATGACAGCATTAGACTTTTACTGGTTTAAGATGGACTTTTCTTGGCCCTGGAGACACAGAACTAAGGACCTCAGTTCTCCTGTCAGCACCCACCATATGCAGAGCACTCTTCTAGGGGCCCTGGTGAGTTGCAAAGAACCATCCAATTCTTTCTTTTTAAAATTTACTTTTTAATTAAGAAGACCAGAGAGCTAAACGTGAGGCACAAGAGAAGGGCATGGTACACAGAGCTTTACCCAGCAGAAAAGTGTCAGAGAGGGAGGACAGTGGCATAGGAGGAGCTCAAGGTCTGGGTCACACTATGGTATGCGAAACATGGGCAAGTCCCAACCGTTCTAAGACTCCATTTCTTCACCATTAAAATGAAGTCAGTAACAGTGTCTACTATTAATGATACCATTATTAACCAGGGTTGTTGTGAGTATGAAACTAAATGATATGTGTAACAATCCCTGGCACAGTGGCAGGCATGCTCTGAGGGCACAGTCAGTGCCAGCCTTTATTATCAGACCCAACTGAACTTGCTTAAGCCTCCTCTGGCGAGAAATCAAATTCCATGCCTTACTGGTATTTTACCTGCACCCTAGGACTTAAAAGCCTTTGTTTTCTTTTAAGGGAAAGTATATTACAACATTATCAAATGTAACAAAATGCTTTCCTGTTACGTAAGACCACCGAGATAAAAAATATTCCGTTAAATAGACATTTTAGAACCTCCACTCAGAGGCGGGTTCCACGAGGGCGGGTTTCAGCTGAGAGTAAGTTTAACAAGAGATGGAGCCACCAGAGAAAGCTAACAAAACCGTGGGATGCTCTATTAGGACCACAATATGTAGAAAAAGGAAGGAGGTTATATCTGAAGAAACCAGGAATCCACAGTCTATAAAGAAGGGCTTGGGATAAATAAAAGGGAAGATAGCTGTCTTCAAGTACTTAAAGAGTTGAACATGCTATATGTGGTGGAAGAGACTCACTAAGTAAATCCAAAGGGTCAAAGACTGTAGTTTCCTGTGAGGAAGAATGTTCTCAGGCTAACAGAGAGGTCCCCCACGTAAGAAGGGATCTCACTGGTGGGCACACTGGAAAACCCTGCGTCCTTTCCTATCTGAGCATCTGTAATCCTAATGTCTTGTTTGGACACCAGAAATAAACATAAGTGGGAATCAAAACAGTGGAGTTCGTGTGTGTGCAAGCATTTCTCAACCTGAGAACAGCAAACCCTCGAGAGAGTAATGTGGGGACTCAAACTTAGTCGCTTGTTACACACACTTAGGCATTCTTATTTCATTTGAGAGATGTCTAAATTTAAAAATAAATAACAGGGCTTCCCTGGTGGCACAGTGGTTGAGAGTCCGCCTGCCGATGCAGGGGACACGGGGTCGTGCCCCGGTCCGGGAAGATCCCACATGCCGCGGAGCGGCTGGGCCCGTGAGCCATGGCCGCTGAGCCTGCGCGTCCGGAGCCTGTGCTCCGGAACGGGAGAGGCCACAACAGTGAGAGGCCCGCGTACCGCAAAAAAAATAATAAAATAAAATAAATAAATAAATAACAATCTTACAGTGTTCTTTTCTTAGAAAATAATCAGCCCAACACTACATCCAAAATACACAAGTACAACCTACAGCATTATTTTGAGTAATGAAGCTAAGAGTTCCACTTAGTCAAAGGCTTCTCTGCTTTTTGCTCTGTTAGTCTCAGAAAACTAAACACGGGAAAAAAATTTAAAAAGATTCTAAAAATCCAGCCACTGGGAAGAAAGTGATTCGACATTTTCTTTTCTTTGTTCTACCTGCCAAAAAAGATAAAGTGGGTTTGGAACTGAGAGAAACGACAAAAAGAAAGAAAGGGTAGAAAAAGGCATTTGAAAGAGAAGCATGAGAGTTTAGTGACATTAACCACCCAGAACCTTACTGAAATTCCAGATATGTGACGTGCACACTTTGCTGTCTCTACCCACCTCTTCTTTTTCAACCCTGGTTAGCAGGAGGGAAAGATATAAAGGCAGAAGCGCATCTTTCATTCAGCCCATTTGCTGCCTTTGAAGGCGATCACACTTGAGCCCAGGAGAACGTTAGTGCTCATCACCATAGAGGCAGCTGGAATGTCAAACCCAGAACTGTGGAATCTCAAAACGTGAGGCACCTGTGACAGGTTTCGGGGTGGGGGCAAGGGAGCAGAGAACCAAGTTACCAGGAAATGCTGGTCTTTGGAAGCTCTTCTGAAGCAATTCATATTCTTAAATTCTCAGCTTTTTTTCCTTTCAGAAGATGGAGACAATTACTAATTCTTTTGAGCTAAATGAATTCCTTCTGTTCATAGAAGACATTATACCAGACTTCACAGCCCTCAGACCCAGTGAGAAATGAATGATCTACTAAAGGACATACAATCAGGTGTAGATACCTACATTATAAAGTGTGGCTTTCACCTGAACTGGAGAAAGCAATCTTTGTCCTAGATCACAGGGTACTTCGTTGTAATCCTATCCTTCCAGAACTGTTAGACTGGGGAGACTAATAAGTAAGCAGGGTGCTAAGTGCTACCATGTCCACGTTATACTCCAGGAGAAGGGGAAATGGAGGAGAAGCGGCACCTAGCCCAGCCTGAGGGGTCAGGGAAGGCTTCCTGAAGGTGGGGGGGCACCTGACATGAAGCTGAAAGGCAAGTAGGCATTGTCCTGACGAAAGCGGGGAGGGCTCTTTCTTTTCCAAGAGACACAGAGGAAATCCAGGAGGACCAAGGTCAGTAGCCTGGGTAATGCTGTCATTTCAGAACTGGTCTAAGGACTTGGGGACCACAAAGGGGCCAGAGAGACAGAGGGCTAAGGAGAATTTCAAGGCAGGAATGGCTCACAGTGTGACTGGATGCAGCTCAAGCCAGGAGAGGGTCAAAGGCCTGGACCTGGCTAACCATAAAGGGCCTTAAGTGCCCTATGCCCTAGACATTTCAGGGAAGTGGCAGTGACAGAGGCCAGAGCACAGAGGCTTGAGCTGAGGAGGTGAGGAAGTAGAGACGGTGGATAAGGCTCCTCACAGGAAGCTTGGCTGAGAACAGGGAGGGAGCTAACAGGAAATACAGCATCAAATTTTCTTTGCCAGCCTGAACCTCTGCTCTGAGCTCCAGACTCACTTCCGTCTTGAATTCCTCCTTTTCCCTTACCCACCGCATCCAATATAGCCTGTGGCCTCCCTTCCACCCATTCACCATACAACAGCCAGAGTAGTCTTTGTAAGCTATAAATCAGACCATCTTGCCCCCACGCAAAGTGTACAACGGCTTCCTGCTGCCCTTAGAATCAAATCTCACCCCCTGGCCATGGCCTGTACATGCTTGTGCGGTCTGGGCCCTGCTTCCCTCCCCAGCACCTTCTCCCGCACCCTCCCTCCTGCTCAGAATGGACCAGGCTGGCCTCTGTTCAGTCCCCAAACCCGCTAAGCACTTTTCTGCCTTAGGATCTTTGCTCAGGCTGCTCCCTCTGCCTGGAATGCTCCTCTCTTGCCCTCCCTCCTCCAACCCAAGCAGCCAAAGGGTGAATCACCTATAAAGGAACAGCCACCACAGAGGTGCTCCCCTCCCCCACCCCAGGGGTTCCCCTCAAGCCTACTTCAGAGTCCAGGTTCTCCGGTTCTCCAGGTGGGATATTTCCTGGCTCTCACCGCCAGGGGCTCTGATGTCAAAAACCTCAAGTCCTAGCTCATTTCTCTGCTGCCTATTAATTGAGTGTCTCTTGTCAAGGCACCACCTCACAGGGTCTGCCTCCCCAGCTGTTAGGAAGCTCATCTCAGAAGGTGTGTAGACACCCAGGTTCTCGCCCACCTGTCTCCCCCGGCCCTGGGGGCCTCTCTCCTACCTTTGTGGTGCCCTGCCTTCATGAGGAACAGTCCTGGGCCCCTCAGCCCTTCCCCCTTCCCCAGCTCTGTCTCTCAAGGCAGGAGGAGTGGCCTCTCCATTCTGTCCTAGGCTCCACAGGTCCTGCCTCACTCTTTTCAGGCCCCTCTACCTTTCTGTGCACACTAAAACCCACACACCCCAAATTCATCTCCATCCAGTAAATGCCTCCTCTCAACCATCTCTCCTTTGGCCTTAGTCACCAGCTCCCATCATAGGCCTGATGCATCAAAGCCTCCCAATCATAGACATTCTCTTCCCCCACCCTGCTTCCTGGACATCGATACCCAGGGCAACCATGGAAACCATGGTTTGAAGACAGCAGAGCATCCACCAGTCTGGGCACCCCCCACCCCCATGGCTGATTGGATTTGAAATGAGCATGAAAATGTTTTAAGCCACTGAGATTTCAGCAGGGTTTACCTGTTACAGGAGCTAGCATTTCTTTATGTAATACAGGCTGAATTTAGATAGTTGAAGAGAAGGGGACAGGACTCTAGTGGTAAAGAAGAAAGGTTATACAAACGCCTGGCTCTAGGATTATTCATGGCCTGATGACACCAGCTCCATTTATATACTCCTTATCCTCTTCAAAATACTTTAAAATACGTTTTCTCATCTGACACAACCATCATCATCATCACTTATCATTGGTGTTGTTATTATTAACAGTTTACAAATGAAGAAGCGGACTGAGAGAAGTTAAGGGGTGTCCAAGGTCCCATCGCTAGTAAATGGAGGAGCCAAGATTGGACCACAGGACTCCTGACTCATAGTCCACTGGCAGCTCCCCCGCAGCATCCAGTCTCGCAAAGCCACACTCCGGTGCTACAAGAGACACTCTCGGCTAAAATACACAAGGGTGCTGGAATCAAGCAAGGAAAGACAGGGAGTCTGGCAGAATTGGTTAAAGGCAGACTGGAGGACTTTATAAACATCAGACTGCGGAGTATAACTTTCATTCAATAGACAATGGGGAACAATAATCAGCCTCCACTTTCAAGTCTCACAGCAGTAATTTTATACCTTTACCTCTGTCTTCAAAGACCTTACTGCACCCTCTCCCCTTGGCTATCAGATGTTGCCAGAGGTCCACTTTACAAAGAAAATAGAAGCTTTTATGAGGGCAAAACTTCCAGCCCCCTAGCTTCTATAGACATATCTGTATCCCCAAATAGCCTTTCCCCTTTCCATACTAAGTGAAAGAGGCATCCCTCCTCTGGTAAAACTACTGACCCTGTGCACATCCCTCTATCCATGGAGGAAACCTTGATCAATCGTTTGTCCTTTCTCTCCCTTCTTCCTTTCTTCTAGCTCTGTTTCTTCAGCCTCTGAACATGCTAGAACCCCTCACATCCTAAAATCATCCCTTCCTCAGGAAGTTCACAGCCCCTTCTCCTCATACGTCATAACTGAGCTCCTTAAGAAGCAGCAGCAGCAAACATGCATCTCCACTTCATCACCCCAGGTCCTCTATTCCACCCACTGTAATGAATTATGACACTGAAACAGTCACCTCTAATGATAACTCCTAAGAGCTAGGTTCAATGGACAGACAGCAACATTTCTCTCCACCTTTATATGGGACTTGACAGTGCTGCATTCTTGAAATTCTCCCTGGCCATGATTTCCATGATCCACTCTCTCCTGATCTTCCTCCTCTCTGTCTGCTCCTTCTTGGTTTCCTTTACTGGATCCTTTTCCTCTGCCTCTCCCCTAAATGTTAGTGTTTCCTAGGATTCCATTTTGATACCTCACCTTACCTTACAAACTCTGTTCTCTCTTTCTGAAATCACCCACAAACACAGCTTCAACTGACAGCTATAGACTGGTGACTTCCAAATTTACATCCCTTCAGTCCAGACCACTCATGTGATCTCTCCACACCCTGGCTACACTTGCCTGCCGGTATCTCCCCATGGATTCCATGAGCACCTCAAATTCAACAAAGCTAAAACCAAACCACTAAGCATCTTGCATACCACACTTGTTCCACCTCTTTCTGCATTGATAATGACAGCATTTGTTGAGTACCATATCAGTCTTGCTTCTCCAGGAAAACAGAACCAAGAGGTTCTGTGTGTGTGTGTGTGTGTGTGCGTGTGTGTGTGTGTACACACACACACATGCAAATTAAGAGATTTATTTTAAGGAACTGGCTCACATGATTATAGGGGCTTGCAAGTCTGAAATCAGAAGAGAAGACCAGCAGGCTGGAAATGCAGGCCAAAGTTGATGCACAGTCTTGGACTTAAACAGGCACTCTGGAGTCAGGGTCCGGCCCTCTCACCTCTACATCCACAGCACCCTACACAATGCCTGACACATAGCAGAAGCTCCATAAATGTTGGCTAATGACCAATGGGGTATAAAACGAAATGCTTTTATTCATTTATTTATTTTTGGCTGCGTTGGGTCTTTTTTTTTTTTTTTTGCTGTACATGGGCCTCTCATTGTTGTGGCCTCTCCCGTTGTGGAGCACAGGCTCCGGACGCGCAGGCCCAGCAGCCATGGCTCACTGGCCCAGCCGCTCCACGGCATGTGGGATCTTCCCGGACAGGGGCGTGAACCCACGTCCCCTGCATCGGCAGGCGGACTCTCAAACACTGCGCCACCAGGGAAGCCCTGCGTTGGGTCTTTATTGCCACGTGCGGGCCTTCTCTAGTTGCAGCGAGCGGGAGCTACTCTTCATTGTGGTGCGCAGGCTTCTCATTGCGGTGGCTTCTCTTTGTTGCGGAGCATCGGCTCTAGGCACGCGGGCTTCAGTAGCTGTGGCATGCAGGCTCAGTAGTTGTGGCACACGGGCTTAGCTGCTCCATGGCATGTGGGATCTTCCCGGACCAGGGCTCAAACCCATGTCCCCTGCATTGGCAGGTAGACTCTGAACCACTGCACCACCAGGAAAGTCCCCGAAATGCTTTTAAATGCGAATGGGACAAAATGATGTAGAAGGCACTGAATTGTGATGAAGAAGAATCAGGAAACTTGAACAAGGGCTGGGCTGTAAATCAACACACAGCCCTTCCGGGGCATTCACTTGCCGGAATTACCTGACCACTATCCCTACAACCAAATGGGGACCCTCACATTGAAAGTAGCACATCAGTTCCAACTTGAATGTCTCAACAACCCTGTGAAGTTGGTGTGGCCAAGAAAAGGCCACATTTTATGAGTAATTTGAGGCTCAGAAAAACTAAGGGTCATGTCTAGGTTGCTACAGAAAATATCTACAATGAAGGGTCTTAGTTCTGCAGTGACAGGTATAAGGGGACCACAAAAACAACAGAAGGTCAGAACCAAAAAGGACCCACGCAGTTCAAAACTCTTTATCAAAATCTGCAAAAACTAAAAGTATCTTCTACTATTTACAAGGGATACTTTTTATTTCATTATGATTATTATTCAGATACATTTCTGTCTTACTGTACTATAATTCCATGGTATATATTAGATTATTAGCACTATCATATATACATTGTTGTAGTTATATACTAAATATCCAGAAGCACATATTGCTTTCTGAAATAACTGCCAGTATGTATTAAATCTATAGTTCTTTAGGGATGACTAAGTAGTCTGTATTAACTCAGGCACCAAAAAAGGGCTGGTTTTTAAATTTATTATTATTAAACATTAGAATTAGTGAAATATTAATAATATACAGTCCAAATATCATATTTGGTGATTTTCTGAAGCCATGGAGTAGCGGAAACTCTCCATTAGCTATTCCTACTGAACAAAGCTGATTACCCCCACCTATATTTGCACATATAGTAACTTGACCTTTTCAAAACTCTTATTTATATACTGTCATTTAAGTATGATAAAACTCTTATAGACCTTTTTAAAAGGTGTTTCAGTCCAGTTGACAGAAAAGAGAGGCAAACGTCTAACGTCATGTAATTGATAAAAGGCAAAAGCAGGACTAGACACCAGGCCTTTCCACCTCCGCCTACCGTTACACTACAAAGCTATGGTGGCTTCCTGGCCATGGAGCTGCCAGACTGTCAGTGATATGAGGCCAGAGGGAGACCACGTCTGACTTGCTCCCAACAGTGTCTAGCACAGTACCTGACACACAGTAGACACATAAAAAGTACATTACTGGTGAGCAACTGAATTCATTTTCTTAGAGTTGCTTTAGTCACCTGCATGGTAGATTGGGATATACAGCATTGCCAAATATCTTGCCTTTTAAAATGCTATTGGCATTATCAGGAATAAGCAAAAAGTACTATCTTTTCAAAACTGTATGTGTTGATTCCCAAAGGGATCAGAATTCTGAGCCAGGGCCCCATTTCAGCACAAAAGGTAGCAAGTTGTATGTTTTTCAGCTTCCTAGAAAATTAAGTGTTGGCTTGATGGAGCAAGTGGGAGATTGAAAATAGAGTCTTCTCGTGGGAAAGAAAAAACTGCAAGGTCTCTGGCATAATATAACCATTTGCAAGGCTGGTACAATGGTCCAGCTGTCGCTAACTTACCACGGCAAGAAATGGGCTTGCTAAAGGAGTGTGGATTCACCCAGAAGGACACACATCAACACAACAGAATCTGTGGCACGAAGATGCAGGTCTGAGACAGGACAAGCCCAGCAACAAGGAACACAGAGGCTTGGGGCAGGAAGAAAAATTCTGGGCATGGCTTCACAGCATCCCTGTAAAACCCCATGTGCTCAGCCATGCTAGAGCAAGGGAGAACAAGAAGAAGCTGGCCGCCTTCAGTTTACTGTGGTGTTCAAGAGGCCTCCTAACCCGGCAGACTATTCCTTTCCTAGGAAGTTCTCACCAGTATCACTTAGAGCTCCATCTTCCCCCAGTTCCTAAACCACACATCCAAACATATGCCTTCCACTGTCATTCTGATTGTCTAGTCACCACCACAGCACTGTATTTCCATTTCTTCAGGGATTTGAGATATCCACTGTGATTCCAAGATTACCTTTAAGGGCTTCCATAAAAGCACTTCTCCATCATACATTCCTTAATACTTCATATTTTACTTACAGAGACAAGTTATCCAAAATAATTAAGGCGTGAGGCATTCTGGATGAGTGAGTCATTTAGATAACTGAACGCTAATTCATTAAGCACCGAAATATTTCTATAGTCTTGCTAAAATAAATGATGCCTTAGTAAACAAAGAATATAAAAAATAGTTCAAAATTCTATCCAACTTTCAAGATCCAGTCTGATTACAAACATTCCCTGAAAGCATCCTCCAACCCCCTCTTGCCACCTCTACCCACCACCAGAAATAACCTCTCTTTTGCTGTGAACCCACATTTTGATTATACCTCCTTTGCAGCTCACTGCATGGTCTGCTCGAGGTTAGAGATTTAAATGCACCTTGTCTAACTTAAAAAAAAAAAAAGTTCCTGGAGACCAGAGACCTTCTTTTTTAATACCAAGGTGCCTAGTTCAAGGCAGGCCTACAAACACTTCACAAACTGAAATACCCTTAGTGATTCAGACGCTGTAAAGGGCACCATAACACAGCAGAGCCTTCAAGGATTCCCGAGCTCTGGAGGGCAGGAAAGTGTGACATTAGAGAATATGTTAGTATCATTAAAATCCTCTTTGGCCTCTGTCAGTATTTCTCAGCTTTAGAGAAAGTGTTTTTCTACAAGGTAAAAATACTCTAAATTCCTGTTTGTTTGGGTTTTTTCCCTAAAAGGGAATTAGTTAATCTCAACTTGCAAACAGAAAGCTCTGGTGAAGCTGGCATTGCTAAACCTCCACTGGTCTCAAGATGTGCATTCGAATGGCTGTCTGCAGTTCAGCAG
>NW_006791814.1:995115-995820 GCF_000442215.2 Lipotes vexillifer
TCAGCAGGGAGATGAGACAGCGCATGGAAGGACGTGATAAGTGACAGGAATATAGCCAAGATGCTATGCCATGTTTGACATCCAGTTCAACAGTCTGAAAGCCAGACTCCTCAGTCTGGAAATAAGGAACAGAGCACACGATCGAGCAATTCAAGTTTCAGGCTCAAGGTCCAAAGCAACCACTTCTAGCAGGGTAACAACATTGTTTTCCCAAAGCTTTAGTGTTTGGGCATGACAAAACAGGTGGTAAGTATAGTTTGATATTCCAAACGCTCAACTCAAACCCTCCTCACCAGCAACAAGGGATTCTAAGTGGTCATCCCAGGATGGTGAACTCCAAGTTCCCTCCCCAGCAGCTAAACTCTTGCAGGATTCCTTTTCCTTGTCATGGAAACAAACAAAATTTTCTTCATAAAAATAGGGAGAATGGGGTGGTAGGGTTGCTGGTATCATGATATTAAGTATCTAGGCATGTTCGCAGCCCCTCAGGGATAATAACTGCTCTTGTCTTTGCCTTGTCATTGAGTAAAGGGTTTTTTAATCCAGTATCTTCAGAGACAGAACTGCGTCACATAAGTTAATTGTACTGATAACTGAAGCACTAAAACATGCAAGATTAGAACAGAAAGCTTTCTAAATTCGATCGCATTACTTCCTTCTCAACCTTTCTGAACTAACCAAACCATAATTTGACCTATTCCTGCT
>NW_006791814.1:995830-1001132 GCF_000442215.2 Lipotes vexillifer
CTGAACAGGATAGCAATTATGATTGATTAATGTATTCGGAGACCATAGAGGCAAACAAGACTGTTTCCTCTATGAATGTCCCCAAACTGCTGTACTTTGAATTATTTTGTGGAGAGTTTTTGTCTCTGTCATCACCAGCTGTCTCTTCCTGCTTTCGTCAGGGGGTTTGCCTCTAACAGAGGGTCTCTTAATTCAGTGCATCTGGTATCAGCTAGACCTGGAAAGGCAAGCTATTAAGAGTCACCGGCTAAGGCTCTCTCTCACCAGCCTCACTTCAGACCCCGGCAGTCGGCCTCCAGACCCCGTGTTCTTACCCACTACAGGCACATTTCCCAAACTTGCCTAATTATAAAGGACTACCAGGTGTGTGTGTTAAAAGGCCTACCAGGCGGAGTGTTAAAATGCACATTCTCAGACTCCTGTCCTAGAAATTCTAATTCAGTGGGCCTGGGGTGGAGCCCTGGAATCTGTGTTTTTAACACAGACCCTCAGATGATTTCCATGACCAGGTTTAGAAACACAAATCTATATGCCATCCATGCTGCCCACCTAGAATTGGGATTCCTTCGGAAGCATAATGCTTCCCTCGGAAGCATAATGAACCTGGGCCAAGGCCAACTTCTTCCAAAGAGACCTTGCAACCAACAAAGCTTCCAGGTCACTGCTCTGCCAATGCCCTGATCCTCTGCGGCTCCTGCAGGCTGGTCATCACACCTCTTCTCATTGCCAGTATGTCATTCACCGAAGATTTGGCACGCCTTCCTTCTCTCCACCCCAAATGTCCCGCCACCCTTTTGAGGGCTTGGATAACCACATGGATGACCCAAACAACACTCCAGCCTCAGTTACTTGACCTCCTTCACTGAGTTCGCTTCACTTCAGCCACTTATGTCTGTGGCAAAACCCAGGTGCCTGTCATGTCCAGTAATTAATTGCTCCAACTCTGAAATCTTCCACTCACATGTCGCTCTCTAACCACATCCTCCTATCACTCCATCGCTCCAATACATCCATTGCTTGATTTCATCCACACCTCTGGTCCTTTTCTCATCCACGTGCAGCAGAGACCCCCTTACTGCTCGTGTTAATCACTCCCTGCTCAACACCCTCAGTTCCTCTGCTCCACTGTCCTTCCGCTGCTCACCCCCAGCAGAACTCAACCCTGGCTCAGTCCAGCTATATGTCTTCTTTGCTCCTAAACCCAGGCAGCTGAATGCTCCTGGCGCCCTGATCAATCCACGGTCTCCTACCTCAACGGAGCCCTGCATACTGCCGAGAGGTCATGGACGTTGCCCCAAGTTCACTCTTCCTCTTCCTGACCTCAGCTGTATGTCCAATCTCCTTGTTTTTCCTCTGAGCTCTTCCCTCTTACTCTTAGAGGACAACCTCACCCTCTATTTCACAAAGATGATGGAAGTCATCAGACTGGCACTTGCTCTTAAGCCATCCCACCAGAAAATGCAACTGTGCCCAGATATTCCATCATAAGGGCTGCCAAGCCCACCCGTGCCTGTGCTGGGCCTACTGTTTGCTTGGTTATTTGAAGTAAACTCCCTGGTGATAATCATAACTGAAGTAAGCTGTAACGGTGGTGAATGGGGAAAAAAAATAGCCAGGCTCTCAAAGGATCCCTCTACCCTGAGAATCTTTTTAAGATTGGGAGGAGTTTAAAAAGAAAGAGAAGAAAACAAAACTATCTTACCTACAAGCACTGAACAAGTTTAAATACAAACATAAAGTTGCATACATCAATAGAATGGTTATAAATCCCAAGCCAAATAGTTAATTCCCTGATAATTTTTATAAACTCAAAACCAGAGTCACTGAAACACTACTGTTAGTTATGGTTTCTGTCTTTCACTCTTAACCAAACTCTAGTTTGTTGATGGGGCTAAAAGTCTTTTCCTAACTTTTTTTTCCTCCTTATAATATTAATATTGATAGATAACATTGACTGCTTTTTGTGTATAATTATGCTACTCGCAATGACCCTGTGAGATAAGAACTATTATTTTTCTCCATTTCCAGCTGAAAAAAACAGACTTAGACATGTTAAGGAATTTTCCCAAGAGCTTGCAGCTAGAAAGTGGCAAAGGTAAAAGTAAAACACAGAGCCCAAACACAAACTAATCTCTGTTCTTTGGCACAGCGGCTATCAACAGAAACTTCCCGGGATATGCACCACCCTAACCCAAGCATTTTTTTTTTATACTCCAATATATGCTCAGAAACACAAGCATGAGGAACCACCCAATATTAATACCACCGCATATTCCACATTCATTCACTCATTCCTACATTCATATCAGAAGGCAGCAATGAATTCTACAGTCAGATCATACAGATCCAAATTCTAGCTCCACGACTTTCTTAGCTGCCGTATTTTAAAAATTACTTCTCTAAGCTCAATTTTCTCAAAACAAAAAAAAACCCCAAATGATAATATAATAATGATGGTAATATAATGATAGTAATATAATAATATAATGATAATATAATAACCATCACCACCTTAGGAGGTTCTCCCAGAGATTTAGAGATAATGCACGAACACACTTAGCCACGGACCTGTCACATAGTCTCAAGAAAGGTTAGATGTTATAATAATTCTTATCATTCAGAAGGTACTGGGGACCTGCAGTTGGTGGAGTCTAGGCAGAGCACGGTGCCCAGACTGGACCATAAACAGGCCAAGGCTGTCCCTGCCCTCGGTCTTGCAGTCTACTGGAGTCAACAGTAAAGAAGGAAACAAACATATGAATGAAATACTTGGAATTTTAGTGAAGTGCTAGCAGGAAGTACTGAGAGGCAGACAATGGGGAGGAAGCTACTGTAATGGGGTGGTCAGGGAAGAGGCTCCTCTGAGGAGGGACATTTTTGCTGAGCCCAGATGTTGGAGAAGGACCTTCCACAAGAAGAGTCGGGGGAACAGTGTTGGGCAGAGGGAAGGGCTGTACAGAAGAGGAGAAGAACTTGGCATTGAGAGGAAGCGATGATGCTCCCACCTGACAGGAGCGCAGCGAGTGAGAAGCGGAGCAGAGAGGAGACAGAGGCCGGCACCTGAGTAAGTGTGCACGTGGGTCTGAGGGCGGTGGGGAGCCTCGAAGTGGGCAGGGGGTGAGCAGGGTGACAGGGACTGGTAGGCTCACCGGTTGCTGGCAGGAGAACGGGTTAGAGAAGGCAGGAGTGGATGCTGGGAGACCAGGTGACAGGCAGGAACAGTCATCCAGCTGAGAGAAGACGATGGCTGGATTAGGAGGACGGAGGGAAGGGAGGATCTGAAGTACCTGGAAGCTAGGCCGACAGGCCACGCTGACGGACTGGAGGTAGGGTGAGGAATCGGGAAAAATCCAGGTCAACTTTCAGGTCTCTGGCGAAACGATGAATGGACAGTAATGACATTGAGACAGGGAAGGCTCAGGGCAGGGGAAAGCTGGATGAGAGAGGGGAGAGGGGTCAAGAATGAGGAATACAAATTTGGAAGTTTGAGAGGGAGATTGAGCAATCGATTTTGGACACGTGAAGTCTGAGATCACTGTGAGGCTGCCAGGAGAGAGAGAAGGGGGGCGGTAGGTAAAAATCTAAGTCTAGAACCAAAGAAGGGTCCAGGCGGGAGGTGTTACTGAGGTAGTCATCTGCATCCAGAGGGTAATCAAGCCCTGGGAATGGATGGGATCACTTAGGAAGAGACTATGATGAGAGAAGGGAGGTAGCCAAGCGAGAAAAGAGAAGAAGTAATACCAAATCAGGTCAGTAATCTAAAACGAAACGTGGTAATGTAGCCCGTACAAAACCACACAGAACTGCCCAGACTATGTGCTTGATAAATGCCCGTGGAACAAAGAAAAATTAATTCTTAACACACTCCCTTTAGGCCTTAAAAGAATAAAATTTTTAATTTAGGATTTTTTCCCCCAAGTTCTCATATGTTTGAGGCATAAGAAAAAAGATTTTGAAGGCTTGGATTGTATTCAAAGGAATTCTTTTCCTTTAGAGCAAAAAGCAAGGATTCTTTTCAAAAACTCACTGAAATTAAAGATTGCCTACTTGAAATATAAGCTTTTAGAAAGCTTACACTCACACTATATTCTCTCTGTAAAAATTCTACCCCAATATACAATTTTTCCCTTCCTTATAATGAAAATGCAATTACATGTTCTACTACAGATGTCATTTCATCCTGAAAGATGAAGCTGGTACTTTCAAACAGTTCAAGAGTCACGTGAGAGTTGTAAAATGCTCAAGAGATCAAGGATTTATTTTAAAATGTTTAAAAAAAAAAAAAAGTTACCTGCTAGGCCATCCAAAAACTGATAACCAGGGAATTGAAAAGGATAAAACTGCCAGGAAAATACGTAAATATAACAGCTACTCCTCAAATGAAAATGCATTAAAGCTGTAATTATATCTCTGGCTATCTGTTGACACAGAAAACTCACTATCCTCTTGAGGCTAATACTATCACTACGAACTACCACACTGAAATCATAGCAGTAAACACAACTGAGATACTTTATACGTTTCAAAGATTTCCAATGTAACACAAGGTATAATACATAAGGAGAGTCAGTAACATTTGCCAAAACTGTTCCTTCCCTCAACTGTTCAAGTTAAATCAAGATTGTAATTCTTTTTAAGATCATAAGCCTCACTTTGTAAAACTCTTCTCCTCAGATATGTAAAGGAGAGGACTATCCTGACTTTTAAAGGATTGTTATCCCACTTCATGATATAGCAATCTAAAAGCCTAGGAGGAAAAAAAATAAATGGTTCTGATGAACCTACAGGCAGGACAGGAATAAAGACGCAGACGTAGAGAATGGATTTGAGGACAAGGGGAGGGGGCAGGGTAAGCTGGGACGAAGTGAGAGAGTAGCATGGACATATACACACTACCAAATGTAAAATAGATAGCTAGTGGGAAGCAGCCACATAGCACAGGGAGATCAGCTCGGTGCTTTGTGACCACCTAGAGGGGTGGGATAGGGAGGGTGGGAGGGAGAGGCAAGAGGGAGGGGATATGGGGATACATGTATATGTATAGCTGATCCACTTTGTTACACAGCAGAAACTGGCACACCATTGTAAAGCAATTATACTCCAATAAAGATGTTAAAAAATAAATAAATAAATAAAATAAAAGCCTAGGAGGCTACCAGAAAGGTTACATGCATGGATGGATAATAAGCATTCATTCATTCAACAAATATTGATTAAGCACCAAAATGGGTCAGGTCCTCTCTGGGCCCTGAAGATACACCAGTGAAAAAAGCCTCACACTTCCAGATTAATCGAGGGAAAG
>NW_006791814.1:1001142-1003168 GCF_000442215.2 Lipotes vexillifer
CCAACAAATAAATAGGTATTTGCCAAGTGGTGGTAAGTGCCATGAAGAAAAGTAAGGTTGGTTAAGGAGGACAGGAGAATGGGGTGTATCCTCCACAGAGTGGTCAGGGAAAGGCCTTAAAAGGTTACACTGGAGCAGAGCCTTGAGGGAAGAACCATGGTGTCCAGGGAACAGAGTCCCAAGCCGATGCAATAGCAAATGCAAAGGCGCTGAGGCTGGCGCATGCTTGAAATTTTTAAGGAATAGCAAAAAGATCTGTCTGGCAAGGCTGGAAGTGAGGACAGAGAGGTAGCCTTGTAGACCAAAGCAAGGACTTCAGATTTTATTTTAAGATGTGAAGCTGTTGGAGCTCTCTAAGCAAAGGACCTAATCTTTTTAAAAGGCTCAAAAAAGGAACAAGTTCTTATTAAAACAAGACATACCTCTCACAATCTATTTATAAGTGTAAAAAAGCAGACAATAAAACAATCTTATGGTAAAGCAGCATTTCTGTAAGAAAAAAAAAAACTTACATATGGGAACAAAAGACTAATGGGATAAATACCAAACTATGGTTTACTATGGTTTGTGGGATGGTGGGGTTTTTCTTATGCTTTTCTTAGGTGTTTTTTTTCCTAGTTTTCTGCCTTAAACATGAGTTATTTTTGTAATTTTTGATATTATCTTAGAAAAGAAAAAAACCCACTCCCACATGAGACTGCCCTAGTCTGAAATCTTATTTAAATATGACCAAAAAAAAAAATGGGGACCATTTTCTCCCCAAATTACCCTGCTTCCCATGCAATGTTTTCCTGTTAGGAAGCACTGTACAAATCAAGCACCACGCAATGTATCAAGGTCACAAAACCAACTTGGTTAATATGTTTATCATTACATAGCAGCTCTGTCCTCTACAGCAACTTTGATACCATCTTTCCAAGGCAGCAATAGAAGGGCCCTTTTCATTAATTTCCTAACACTCTTAGCTACTACTATGCCACTTCTGGATTTTTCCACTGTATGTCTCTTAGAAACAAATTAAGCCCGAATAAGTTGTTCCAGCTAATGAAGTGCGCTTTTGGCTCTTTCCCCGTGGTGGAGAATTTTCCAGCAAAACACCAATTGTTTTAGGACGCATTTTCTCTTAGTTTTGAAATATGCAATACGAAGTTACTGCAAAGAAAGAACATCAAGATAACAGCATACAAGAGCATGTATAAATGGAAACTACTGTAATCCTTCTCAAAATTGAGGATGTGTGAAGGTCTCATGAATAAACATACTATACGTCCACATGACACAGATAAAGACGGAAAGGAGTGTGCCCTCCCTCCTCCTCTACACCCCCCCGCCCCACCACATAACATTTTCTCGCAGGGCAAAAGCCCAGGGCAATCACTGCTCAGAAATGCAAACCACGCAACTCAAAATGACTCAAGCTCTCAAAACACCTTCCACCTAAGCTCCTCATCCCACCCACTCCTCAATCACTTCCGACAGGCTTCTCTGAATGGAAATCCCAAACTGGGAAGGTTTAGCAAGCCCCCAAACTCTGCTCACATGCCACCTGCGGCACCCGGGGAGCCAGAGCCCAGCTTCGCTGCCTTCTCGAGGGCAAGCACCGGTCCCAGGATGGAGAAGTCTACTGCACCCAGAGTGGCTCGAGTCCCGGCTCAGCTGCCTCCCTGGCCGAGCGGACAAGAGCCTGGGGCTGCCCCCATCCCCGCAGGACGCAGCCGGCCCGAGGGACTTGGAGCAAGCGGCTCTCGGCCGCCCGGCATCTCCGCCCCACGTTGGTCAGGCCGCCCCCCCGCGCTCCCCTCCCGGCGCTCGGGCGCACACGGGGTGCTCACAGCCGGCGCACACGGGGACACGCACCCTCACATGGTCCGGCGGGCATCTGCGGACACCCCCACTGCCCCGCCACAACCCCCTCGTTGCAGCCGTGTGGCCCGCGGGGGCTACTCGGCCCCCAGGGAGCGGCGGCGGCGGCACCCTCACGCCTCCAGGGTGCCCGAGCCAGCAGCGAGGTCGGGGTGGGGGGGGG
>NW_006791814.1:1003575-1010007 GCF_000442215.2 Lipotes vexillifer
GGGACGCAGCTGCACCAACCGACTCCGGGCCGCTCGGCTCGGCTCGGCCGCACTCGGAGGCGCTCGGTTCCGCTCGGCCCCGCTCGGCTCGGCTGGGGGCGTGGCCCGAGGCCCCCCGCCCAGGTCGCCTCTGGCGCCCGGGGGGGCGGGGCTTTCGTGCGGGCGCAAGCCCCCTGACGTCGCAGAAAGCGGACCTTACCCCGGGCGCATGCGCGGGCTCCGCTCCCGCTTCTCCCGGCGTGGAGGCTGAAGCGGGCAGAGGACGAGGGGACCGGGGGCGGATGCTGCGGTTCTGGAGGTTCCCGGCTTTTGTACTCCGTATCCTGTTCTTTCTAGAGGACCACCTGAGGAAAGCCACGGCAGGCTGTACTTTCAAAAAGATGCAGGCAGGGCAGGGACTCTGGCCTCCCGGCCCCTCTCCTCCCACTCCCGTGTTTCCCAACGAGCATCGCCTGGGATTTGGTTTTTCTTTTATCCCAGTAGCACAGCACTGCAATTCTTTATCTCTTCTGTTTCTTAACAACCACGACGACTTCCGATGACTGCTTTCTTAACATTAAGTCTTCAGATACTTGAGAACTTTCAAGCATCAGTTAGCCCCCTCAGGTACAATAATGCTCTTTTTTCACAGCTTCTGTTGTGGAACCTGTAACGCCTGAGGTGAGGGTGACCCTTTTCTGAGTTTTTTGTCACATATTGCGGGCACCTTTTTTCTTATGGAGTCCATGTCTGTAGCAAATATGCCCAGAAAGTGGTCCCCACTTTTAGCATCTCTCTAGTCTGACATACCTAGGTTGGAATCCCAGGTCTGCATTACACTAGCAGATTAATAATTGGCTGAGTGACTTTGGATATGCTATTTAATCTCCCATCCATAAAAGAGCAATGAAAATATCAGTAATGAAGCCAATAGGAATGACTGAAAGGATTAAATAACAGCACACGTGCAGCTTTCTGCACAGTGCCTGGTGTTCAATAAACAACACTGACTTTAACTTCAGGTTGCATTATAACCTTCAGATCCTGAAAACCAGTGAACATAAAAAAGCGCTGAGCAATATGTCCAACTTGACATGTCCAAAGCCAAACTGTGGAACTTGCCCCTCAACTTGCACCTTTCACAGTCTTCCGCACCTCAGTTAAGGTCAATTCCATCCTTCCAGTGGCTTCCGCCAAACATTTAAGTCATCCTTGACTCCTCTCTTCCTATTATATCCCACATGTCATCCAGTAGCAAAGTCTGTCAGCTCTACCTTTAAAATACCCTCATTTGAGCCCTCATCTTCTCTGTCCTGGAATATTGCAATAACTTCCAAACTGCTCTCCTTGATTCCACTCTGCTCTCATAAAACTTGTTCTCAAGCAGCCAGAGAGATTCTTTTAAATCCTAAGTCAAAACCTATTTCCCTCCTCTAAACCCTCCAATGGCTTCCCATCTCAGACAGAGCAAAAACCAAAAAATTTTTTTCAAGGGCCTCCAAGATCCTATTTGATCTCCCCCTCCCCCCTCCTTACAGTCCCCCACCTCTCTAACTGCAACTCTGTCCACTCAACCCCTTAACTACTTTCCAGTCACACTAGCCTCCTTCTTGCTCCTGGAATGTGCAGGCTCACTCCTACCCCAGGACCTTTGCACTGAGTGTTTCTTCCCCCAAGATATCAGAAACACATATGCCCTTAATCCAAATTTCTATTCAGAAGTCACCTTCCCAGAAAGACATTCCCAGAACACTCTCCTAAAACATCAAGTCCCAAGCCCCATCATTCTCTCCCATCATCTTGCTTTACTTTTCCTCGTAGCCCTTATGAGCTCAATAGCATCTGTAATGTTCTGAGAGCAGGAACTTTGTGTTATCCACCTGCAGCATCTGGAACATGGCCTGATGTTCTTAGCTGTTCAATAAATATTTGTTGAATGAGTAAGTATATATACCGTTGACCCTTGAACAACACAGGTTTGAACTGCACATGTCATGGATCTTTTTCAATAAAGACATACCACTGTACTACACGATCCATGGTTGGTTGAATCCGAGGATGTGGAAGCAGGGGTACAGAGGGCCAACTATGGGGCTTGAGCATCCATGGATGTTGGTATCTGCAGCAGATCCTGGAAACAACCCTCCACAGATACTGAGGGACAACTGTATATAGGATATGTTACTCCCGTTTAAAATTTCATTTATTCAACAAACTTTTTTGAGCATCTATTCTGATCCAGCACTGTGGGATACAGAGATAAACAACGCACTCTCCCAACCACTAAGAACTCAGTATTTCAGAGGAGCCAGACATGGAAAGAAAGAATTCTGGAAGAAAATATGTAACACTAGATGTATGTGTCAACTGCTTTCGAAAGCAGAGAGAAGGACATCATTCATACTACATAGGAGAGCATGGAAAGACTTCCCAGAGGAGGTGACAGTGGGGCTGGGTCTAAAGAGTAGATGAGAAGAGGACGCCAGGCAGAGGAAACAGCATGCACTTGATACCAGTGTTGGGAAGTATGTGGCAAATAATGTTTATCCAGGTAGGCAAATCATTTTCCTTTAAAAAACATTTTAAACGAATTCGAGGTGATCCGTATAATAATGTCACCTGCACTCACTCACATTCTGAGGAGCTTTCTCAAGCAGAAAAGAAACTGCCAGAAGTATAGTTGATGCAATAGAATTACAACCTGACCTCTATTCTATAGGACCAGGATAGTGACAGACCCCTTAGCTTAATCAACAGTACATAGTTCATTTCAGAGTGAGGGTCATATCACTCTCCGTGAATCCTTATGTTGCCTTTATAAAGTCTGGAGTGAAAGAATCCCGGAGGCAGTTAGTTTAATATAGTATGTAAGTAAGAAGGATTTAAATCCAGAACTCCTGAGTTTGAATCCTGTCTTCCCCACTTACTTGCTGTGTGAGCTTGAGTAAACTGACTTAACCCCCTAATGTTGTGAGAATTGAGTGAGATAATCCACATGTTGCTCTTACCACGGTGTCGGATGCGTGATGAGAACTCAAAAGTTAAAAAGGAAGTCCCATTAGTCTTCTTAAGAAAAGTTCTGAATCCAGTTATGCCAACTTATTGCCTCTCTGCTCTAAATCCACCCTTCCTTGCCTTGCTTTGTGATACTGGAGTTGAATTCTGTCAACATTTCTTTTTTGTCAGTGGCACAATGTTTGGCTTTATCAGTAGAGAGTGCTAGAGGGATGCTGCTAGACCAGAGATGAACTCGAATGTCCATAAAAGCCTCCCAGCTCAAGGCACTGTCTGTCCCCACCCACCACTCTTTTTCCCAGTAAATATGTATTGTGCGCCTACTATGTACCTGGCTGTGTGTTAGGTTCTGGGTATGCGGCCTTGAATAAAACCAAAGACCTTCATGGAATTTACAGTCTAGTATGTCGGGCAGATATTGGTCAAATAATCAAAAACATAAATCTTACATGGTGCATGGTACCATGAGATCCAGAAATAGGAGGCTTTGGATCAGAGATGTTTAGGGAAATAGTTGGTGTGAGATCTAAAAGGGAAAATAGGGGTTAAACTGGATGTATTGGTGTGCTTGGGCCGCCATGACAAAATACCATAGACCAGGTGGCTTAAACAGCAGAAATTAATATTCTCATAATTCTTGAGGCTGGAAGTCCAAGATCAAGCTTCCAGCCAATTCAGTTTTGGTGAAGACTCTAGTCCTGGCTTGCACATGGCTGCTTTCTCACTGTGTCCTCATATGTGTGCATGGGGAGAGAAGAAGAGTAAACTTTCTGGTATCTCTTCTTATAAGGACACTAATCCTATGGGATCAGGGGCTCACTCTCATGACCTCATCTAGCTTTAATGACTTCCTTACGCCAAATATAGCCACACTGGAAGTTAGGGCTTCAACATATGAATTTTTGGGGTACACATATGTTTAGTCCATAACACTAGGAAAATACGGGAAAGAAGGGTGCTTCCTGTAGAGGGAACAGCACATGCATAGGCCCTGTGGCTGTCAAGGGTACATGGTGATTTAAACAAAGAGGGAGAAGGTGCACAGACAATGAGGCAGATAATGGGAGGACATCAGGCTGGAGAGGCAGACAGTGGCCAGATCATGCAGGGCCTTGAAGGTACTGGTAATAAGTTGAGTTGTACCCTAAGAGCCCTTCAGTAAAGGTGTAGGGACAACGTGCTGGGTGCAGATCAGAATGGAGGGCTCAGAACGGATGCAGGGAGAAAAATAATGAAGTTGTCCTGAGTGTCCAGATTCAGCCCAGGTTATACAAATGGGCACTGGTTGGCCTGGAGGAGACACTGGCCAGCCAAGCTGCCCAGGACCAGGGAAGAGAACTTGCTTCTGGCCCAGGTGAACAGAGGCCTTGGACTACAGAGTCATCCCCAGTCACATTCTCAGCTTCTCTACAGTCCTGGCTTCTCCCCTCCCGTCTTCCACCTTCTAGACCCTGTGCCTTATACCACCTCAGTCAGGACAGCCCATCTCTGTGGCTGGTTCTGTTCCCCTAGCCCTAGTCTGGCCCAGCCTGCCTTCCTCCTTTTCCCACATTGGACCACAGAACCAAGATTCAACATGCTGCCCTCTAATGTAAGTTGGTGCAGCTACTGTGGAAAACAGTATGGAGGTACCTCAGAAAACTAAAAATAGAATTACCATATGATCCAGCAATCCCACTCCTGGGCATATATCCAGACAAAACTATAATTCAAAAAGATACATGCACCCCTATGTTCATAGCAGCAGTATTCACAATAGCCAAGACATGGAAACAACCTAAATGTCCATCGACAGATGAATGGATAAAGAAGATGTGGTACATATATACAATGGAGTACTACTCAGTCATAAAAAAAGAACGAAATAAAGCCATTTGCACCAAAATGGATGCAACTAGAGATTATCATACTAAGTGGTGTAGGTCAGAAAGAGAAAGACAAACACCATATCATATCAGGACTTCCCTGGTGGTGCAGTGGTTAAGAATCTGCCTGCCAATGCAGGGGACATGGGTTCGAGCCCTGGTCTGGGAAGATCCCACATGCCACAGAGCAACTAAGCCCGTGAGCCAGAACTACTGAGCCTGCGCTCTAGAGCCCACAAGCCACAAATACGGAGCCTGTGTGCCACAACTACTGAAGCCTGCGTGCCTAGAGTCCATGCTTGCAACAAGAGAAGTGCACCACAGTGAAGAGTAGCCCCCCTCGCCGCAACTAGAGAAAAGCCCATGCACAGCAATGAAGACCCAACACAGCCAAAATTTATTAATTAATTTTTTAAAAATACATCCAGTCTGATTTTCTATGGCTTTAGAATTTTTACAAATTTTTTTCTTTCTTTAAAGTGGTTGCCCAAAATTAACACTTTGTGGGGTTTTCAAATGTCATAGATACTCTACAGGCCAAATATTGCTAATATATTCGAATCAAACTGATATTTCATAGTAAAATCACAAACCATACATGTTTATTAGAGTTATTGCCAATAAACTCACAATTAAATAGAAACAAAAGTAATTTGAGTCACAGAAGGAGAGAGTGGAAAGAAAAAAATATTTGAAGAGATGATAGTTAAGAATGTTTCAAAATTAATGAAAGATATTCACAGGTTCAAGAGGCTCAGCAAATAAATAATACATTGAATACTATATAAAGAAAACCACATCTTAGACACAACATAGTCAAACTACTAAAAGCCAACAACATAGTCAAACTACTTAAAAGTAGGCAGAAGAAAAAGTAAGACATATTTCAGAGAAACAACAATTAGAATGACAACCTGCTTCTCATCAAATAGAAGACAGAAGACTAAAATGATATCTTTAAAGTTTACAGGCGGAAGAAAACTGCCAACCAAGGAATTTTGTACTAAGTGAAAATAGCTTTCAAAAATTAAATAAAATAGGGCTTCCCTGGTGGCGCAGTGGTTGAGAGTCCGCCTGCCGATGCGGGGGACACGAGTTCGTGCCCCGGTCCGGGAAGATCCCACGTGCCGCGGAGCTGCTGGGCCCGTGACCCACGCCCGCTGAGCCTGCGCGTCCAGAGCCTGTTCCCTGCAATGCGAGAGGCCACAGCAGTGAGAAGCCCGCATACCACAAAAAAAAAAAAAAATGAAATGAAATAAAGACATTTTCAGACCAGAAAAAAAAAAAAAAGCAACTTGGAGAATTCAATGCCACAAGCCTATACTACAAGAACTAAAAGTTTTTCAAGTCAAAGAAAAACAATTCTAGGTAGAAGCATAGATCTTTAAGACAAAATGAAGATCATAGGAAAGGGTATATAAATTACGATTTAACGCAACAACAACAATGTACTGTGGATTTATAACATGAAGAAGTAAAACATATGACAAAAATACCATACAAGATAGGAGCAGTAGGGCTTCCCTGGTGGCGCAGTGGTTGAGAGTGCGCCTGCCGATGCAGGGGACACGGG
>NW_006791814.1:1010131-1019221 GCF_000442215.2 Lipotes vexillifer
AAAAAAAAAAAAAAAAAAAGATAGGAGCAGTAAAGGGAACTGCACTGTTATAAGGTTCTTACATTGTGTGGAATATTGTAAAATACTAATTCAAATTATTATGCAATAAGTTAAGAATGTATATTATAATCTCTAAAGCAAGCACTTAAGATATGTATTTAAAATATTTTATCTAAAATCCAATGGGAAAGGAATTGAAAGCAGGGTCTCAAAGAGATATTTGTACACTCATATTCATAGCAGCGTTATCCAAAAGGCATACAATAGCCAAAAGGTAGAAGGAACCCAAATATTCATTGACAGATTAATGGAAAAACAAAATGTAGTATATACATACAGTGGAATATTATTTAGTCTTAAAAAGAAAGAAAATTAAATTCTGACAAATGCTACAACATAGATGAACTTTAAGGATATAATGCTAATTGAAAATAAACCAGTCACAAAAAGACAAATACTGATTTATATGAAATATGTAGAATGGTCAAATTCATACTGAGAGAAAGTAGAATGATGGTTGCCATGGATTCTGGGGAGGGATGAATGGGAAGTTATTGTTTAATGGATATAGCATTTCAGTTTTGCAAGATGAAAATGGTTCTGGAGATTGGTTGCACAAAAATGTGAATGTACTTAAAACTACTGAACTGTACATTTATAAATGGTTATAATGGTAAATTGTGTGCTATGTACATTTTACCACAATTTAAAAAATCTAATAGAGAAGATAAAATGGAATAATAAAAAACATTTGGCTGATCCAAAAGAAGGAAAAAAAGAGGAAAACAGGAACAAAACCCAGGCAGGACAAATAGAAGAGAAACAACAAGATTATAGATGTAAAAGATTTGGAACCATACCTGTAAGTATGTTAAATGTAAGTGGACTAAATATTAGGATAAAAAGAAAAAAATTGACAGGTTGAATTTAAACAAACAAACAAAAACAAGACTCAACTATCTGATGTTAATAAGAGACACACTTTATTATAAGGACGTCCGCCTGCCGGTGCAGGGGACACGGGTTCGCGCCCCGGTCTGGGGGGATCCCTCATGCCGCGGAGCGGCTGGGCCTGTGGGCCATGGCCACTGAGCCTGTGCATCCGGAGCCTGTGCTCCGCAGCAGGAGAGGCCACAGCGGTGAGAGGCCCGCGTACAGCAAAAAAAAAAAAAAAAGATAAAAGAATGGAAATATTCTAGCTAATATTTAAATAAGAAATAATACTTATACAAATTCTCTCAGAAAATAGAGGAAACACTTCCCAACTTATTTTACAAGGTCAGCATAATCCTACTACCAAAACCTGGTATGAACATGACAAAGAGAAAATATCACAGACCAATATCTCTCATGACCATAAATGCAACAACTCTTAACAAAATGTTAGCCAAATCAAATCCATCAATAAATAAAAATGGTAATAAATCACAACTAAGTGGATTTTATCCCAGGAATGCAAATTGGTTTAACATTTAAAAACTACCAACCACATTAACAGCATAAAAGGGAAAAATAATTTGATCATCTGAATAGATGCTGAAAAAGCATCTGATAAAATTTAACATCTACTCACAATAAAACCTCTCAGCAACCTAGGAATAGGAAAGAACTTCTCAATCTGATATAGGGTATGTAAAAACTCTAGAGTTAACACCATCCTTTTTTTTTTTTTTGCGGCAGGTGGGCCTCTCACCTTTGTGGCCTCTCCCGCTGAGGAGCAGAGGCTCTGGACGCGCAGGCTCAGCAGCCATGGCTCACAGGCCCAGCCGCTCCGCGGCATGTGGGATCTTCCCGGACCGGGGCACGAACCCGTGTCCCCTGCATTGGCAGGCGGACTCTCAACCACTGTGCCACCAGGGAAGCCCAACATCATCCTTAATGGTAAAATATTGAACATTTTCCTCCCTAAAGTCAGGAACAGAGCAAGGATATCAGCTAATACCACCTCTAATCAACATTTTACTAGATGTCCTAGCCAGGGCAGTAAGGCAAAAAAGAAAAAGTCATAAAGACAGGAAAGAATAAAATAAAACTATCTTTATTCCAAGATGACATGATTGTGTAGCTAGAAAATCCTAAGGAATCTCAAACAAACTTTTAGAACTAAAAAATGAGTGTCTTAGTCTGGCTGCTATAACAAAATAGCACTCGGTAGCTTGTAAACAATAGAAATTTATTTCTCACAGTTCTGGAGGCTGGAAGTCTGAGATCAGGGTGCCACCATGGTCAGGTTCTGATGAAGGCTCTCTTCTGGGTTGCAAAATCAATATACGAAAATCAACCTTATTTCTATACTCCAGCAAGAATCAGAAAAGAGTTTTTAAAAAGAATAGTCAAAATAGTTTCGAAATAGCAAAAAAAAAAAAAAACAACCAAGTACCTATAGGTGGATCTTACAAAAAACATGTAAGACCTCTATGGCGGAAAGCACGAACATCTTAATAGATATTAAAAAATAAATGAATAATGGAGGAAAATACCATGTTAATTAGATGAAAAGACCCAATAATGTAAAGCTATCATTCTCTCCAGTTGGTCTATAAAGTCAAAACAATCCCAGTTGATTTTCATATGGAACACGACAAGATGATTCTAATGTAAAATTTATGTGAAACTACAGAAAGCCAAGAACAGCTAAGATACTCTTGAAGAAGTACAAGGTGGGAAGATTTACTCTACCAGCTAATAAGACTTATAATAAAGCTCTAATAACTAAAACAGTATGGTATTGGCACAAGAGTAGACGAAAACTAATGGACAGAAGAGACACCCCCCCCCCAAAAAAAACCCAGATTAATAATAAAGATAGCACTGCAGAACAGTTTGGGGTAATGATCTTTTGAATAAATAGTGTTGAGTCAATTTAATATCCATATGGGAAAAATGACATTGGAACCCTATCTCACACCATACTCAAAAGCCAACTTCTGATGGATTATGGACCTAAATATGAAAAGTAAAACAATAAACATGGCCTGACACACAGAAGAAACTCAATAAATGAATGGGTGTATATATGGGATGCGTTATTCCAATTTAACTTCATTTAATTCAATAAACAAAAAACCAATTTCTGTTGGATTATGGACTTAAATATGTAAGGTAAAACAACACAGATTTAGAAGATAACATACAATAATATTTTCATGACCTCAAGGTAGAAAAGGTTTTCTTAAACAAGACAGAAAAAGCACTAATCACAAAGGAAAGACTGATAAATTGGACTTTTTTTTTTTTACAGTTAAGAGCTTCTGTTCATCAAGAAACATTATTAGCAGAGTGAAGAGGGAAGCTACAGAGGAGAAAGATTTGCAATGCATATAACTGACAAAGCGTTTATATCCAGAATATACAAAAAAACAAAAAAAACCTACTATAAATAAATAATGAAAAGATAGCCCAATAGAAAAGTGGGCAGGAACAGGCTCTTCACTTCACATCAGGAAAATCCAAATGGCCAACAACATGAAAGGTGTTTAGCCTCCTTAGTAATCAAGAAAATGAACCACAGTGAGCAACTACTACAGACCCACCAGATGGCTAAAAGTACAAACTCTGACAGTGCCAACAGCTGGTGAGAACTGTTGGTGAATGTACAAGGCGAGCTCGTATATATTGCTGGGTCGGACTGTACGTGTATAATCATTTTGGAAAACAGTTTGGCATTATTTTTCAGAATTAAGCATAAGGCATACTCATAACCCAGCAATTCTGCTCCAAAGTATATACCTAAGAGAAAAACATGCTCAGGTAGAGCAGTAGACATGTACCAAAATGTTCACAGCAGCATTATTTATAATAGTCCCAAGTTGGAAACAACCCAAATGTCAATTAGTAGTTGATGGGATAAATAAATTGTGGTATATTCACCCAATGGAATGCTATATGCTGCACTAAAAGTGAATGAACTACAGCTGCACAGAACAACATGGAAGACTCTGACAAATAATGTGGAGTGAAAGAAGCCAGACAGAAAAGAACACACACACTTAATGATGGCCCTTATATAAAACCCATAACCAGACAAAACTAAATATGCCCCTGCCCCCACAGACTTCCTCCACTCCTGTACTTATGAGATATGAGAAGAGCAGTAACAAAAGACGAATTTGAAAACAAGTTGAGGAATCATTCTTTTGTCCTCAGCCACAATCAGCCTCCTGTTTGGAGGGATGATAAGAGAAAATGACTGGGAGGTGAACTGAAGGAAATTATTGACACAGCTCTCTGATGTCGGGGTGGAGAATGATAGAGTCAGGCACCCTTCTGTCAGGTCCATTGTGATGGCCTCAGTGACATTTTAATAAAGTCACTCAAAGTTAGGGGACCATAATGACAAATTTCTAGTGTGTTAAACCTTCACTGGAAACCTGGAGACCATGATATGGGCTAACAGGTATGGATAGTTTCTGAGGTGCAAGGTGCAAGGGGGCCATGCAGCTTTTGCAAGATTCCCAATAACAAATACAATTTAGTTTGGTGTACGTTCTTCCAGATTTTTTCAGGGTACCTAAACATTGTTTGTTATTATAACTATAGGATTATATTACAGGCACTGCTGAACTTTTTTTTTCTAACTTAATAGGTGTTCAACATCTGTTGAACTTCATACTTTGTGGAGAGATGGATATATTCAACAGCTTGATAGTGGTGATGGTTTCATGGGTACCTACACATGTCAAAACTCAAATTGTACGCTTTAAATATATGGGGTTTATTGTATATCAGTCAAATTGGAAAAGCACTGTACTTTAAATCTCTTTTACTGTCTTCCCCACTTAACACTTTACGTTTCACCCATGCTGTTGGATGTACATCATCATTTCTCAGTGCTGTAGAGAATTCCAAGGTCTGCCTCCACCATGGTTTACTAACTCACTTCTGCTTCCTGCTCACCTATCTTGTCTTCTTATGTATCTGAGCAAACTTTCTTTAAAACACACTTCAAGGAGTAAGATTGCTGAATTCTCTGCCCCATGCATACTTACTTTTGCTGAAAACTGCCTGTTTATTTTGCTTACTTTATGGAAGGACTGAGCAAGTTTCCATTTCTGCCAGCTGAGCATGAGAGTTCCCAGTCTCTTCACCTGGATTTGTGACCCTTCATGCAGCAACAGGACAGAAGGCATGGATGTCATTCTTGGTGCCTGGCCCCCTGCCCCTCCCCACACTCAATTTGGTATAGACTTCATGGCTGCTGACAAATAATTGTTCAGTGTGTGACACATGGCTTTGGCCATTCCTTAGTGTTTAACAGATGAAATTTCTATTTTCACCTGTTTTTTAAATCCTGTTTTTGGGGAGAGGTGCAGGTGAGAGACGGAAGCTCTGTAGCCTGTCTTTCCAAGGCACTCCCTGGCAGCCTTCAAAGGTCCCACCTACATGAAGGCACTGGGCCCCTGTGCTTAGGCCAGTGTTTTAAGCTGCAAGGAATGTGGTGACTCAGCTGGTCGTCCAGGGACACCTCGGTGAACAAGGCAGAGGGAAGGAAGTCATTACACAGACAGCTGGGTTGTAAAAAACAAAAATACTCCACACACCAAGCTCTACAAAGCAGTGTGGCTGTGTGTCCCATGACTTAACGGGACTGCTTCTGCCACGTGGCCCTCCAGCCCATGATATGTGGCCCCCAGCTCATGACACGTGGCACCCAGCTCAGAATATGTGGCACGCAGCCCTTACTCACTGCTGGCTGCTCCTCAAGCCGCTTGGAAAGCTGACTGGGTGGGGACCCCAGGAAAATCCGTGACTGTCTTCTCCCTTCCACCCTCTCCTACTGCTTCCTGCATCATCGCTTTTCTCCTTGCTCCTTCCTCTTGAATTCTCTTGCCCTTAAAGAAATTTAAAAACATGGAATTTAGTATTCAGTGGGAGACTTGGCAGAGATACAGCAAGATCCAAACACTGACCCCCTAGGAAGGCCCTACTGTGTCAGGTAGATACTGGCAACAAGTCATATCACCTGCACAAGGTCCAGAGCATGGTGAGAGAGGCCAGAGGGAGACAGGCCAGAAGTAAGGGATGGAGACTCCAAGGTGGAGGCAAGACCGTCGAAGATGTGGACTCTCACCCAGGCTTCTTTATTGGATACGTACTATGTGCCAGACCCCATTCTTGGGATGCATCAGTGAAGACAGATCCAGAGTCTTATCTTCATAGGGCCTACACTCTCAAAGGGGGAGACAGATAAACAGCAAATATCAGAAGTAAGTCAATTATATAGCATGTGCATGGGTGGTTAGTGCTACTTTAAAAGATCAGAACAGGGAAAGATGCGTGGGAGTGGTCCCGGTAGAAAGGTGACAGCTGAGTGCTCCTAAGCGGGTGAGGGAGTGAGTCACGTGGATGTCTGGGGAAAGAGCCTTCTGAACAGAGGAAACCTCCAGGGCAAGGGGGAGTGTGCCTGTGTGCTTAAACATCCATGAGGTGGTAACCCTGGTGGCTGCAGAGTAAGTGCTTGGGGGGAGTGTAGTGGGAGGGCACAGCAGAGAGGTGGGAGGTGTGAGGGTGGGAGCCATTGGAGGGTCCTGAGCAGAGATCTAACCTGAACTGACATCCCGCTGTCAGATGGCTTTGACCGCTGAGAGTCCAATGCAAGCAGAGTGCAAAATGAAAGTGCCAATCTTGCCGAAGATGTAGAGTTTATGAAGCTGATGAGTGTGACGCTGAATACAGGTAGAATCATACAAAGCATTAGAAGATGACGGCCTGTCATTGTTAACAGGGCAGGAATTTCAGAAGAATAAGTAAGGGTTATGAGAAGGCTTTGGGGAAACCAAAGGAGCCCAGAAGCAATTTTTGATAGTTGTGCTCTTTCAGCAAATGCAATGCTCCATGAAGGATGTCATACCATGTAATCTATACCCTGCTCCCAAATCATTTATTCTTTAGTCATACTAAAAATTAGGCTAGAGTGGTATGCACAACCAGAATTTTATTAAGTATAAGATAATAACATTTTGTTCAGTATACTTTTGAGTACATATTAATAATTGGTTTCCTTTTCTTCATATGTAACAATGCTTCCCACTTTACTAGATTGAGTAAAGATTAAATAAGAGCGTTCACTCACTAACACATGCAACTAATACTTATTACGGGTCTTATTCTAAGTGACAGGCACCAAGTGAGGCTCTAGGGTACAGTGATGAACAGAAAGTACCCTCATGAAGACATAGCATTCATCAAATGGGATATATAAATAAAGTTCACATAAAAGAGTAAGATGAAAAAGCACATGATGTTATGAGAGCCTATGTAAGGGAAATTCAACCTAGCCAGAAGGTGTATTAGTTAGCTATTGCTGTAACAAATCACTACCACCTTAGGGCTTTAAACAACATACATTTATTATCTCAGTTTCTGTGAGAGTCGGGAATCTGAGCATGGCTTAGCTGAATCTCTGCCTTAGGGACTCACAAGGCTGTAATCAAGGTGACAGCTTGGCTGCGTTCTCATCTGGAGACTCAGCTGGGGAGGAATTGCTTCCAAGCCCCCTCAGGCTGTTGCCAGGATTCATTTCCCTGTGGCTGTAGAACCGAGGACCCTGGCTTCTCGCTGATTATCAGCTTCTAGAGGCCACCCAGAGCTCCTTGACATGTTTGTTTCCTCTACATGGCTGTTTACTTCATCAAGTGAGCGAGGAGAGTCTCCAGGGCTAGTCTGCTAGCAAGACTCTTTTTTTTTTTAGTAAATTTATTTATTTATTTATTTTGGGCTGCACTGGGCCTTCGTTGCTGCATGTGGGCTTTCTCTAGTTGAGGCAAGCGGGGGCTATTCTTCGTTGAGGTGCATGGGCTTCTCATTGCAGTGGCTTCTTTCGTTGTGGAGCAAGGGCTCTAGGCGCACGGGCTTCAGTAGTTGTGCCACACGGGCTTAGTTGCTCCACGGCATGTGGGATCATCCTGGACCAGGGCTCAAACCCGTGTCCCCTGCATTGGCAGGAGGATTCTTAACCACTGCGCCACCAGGGAAGTCCAAGACTTTTATATGATGTAATGTACTATGGGAGGTGACATCCCATTACCTTTGCTATATTCTACTGGTTAAAAGCAAGTCACAGGCCCCACTCACACTCAAGAGGAAGGGATTACACAAAGACATGAACACCAGGAGGTGGGAATACAGGGGGTGACCTTAGAGTCTCTCTGCCACTGAAAGCTTTCCTGAGGAAGGAACAATGGAGCCGGAATCTAAAAAATGAGTTAACTATATGGACAGGAGAGGGAACCACTGCCCAGGTAGAGAGAACAATGTGGGCAGAACAGTGCATATAACATTTACAAAGGATCTAGCACAGTGACTACAAATACTGTGTCACTCTCCTGCTCAGCAACCATCAATGGCTCCTCAATGCCGATGGTTTTGCCCCATATTCAAGGTCAGACAGGCCATCTCCTTGCACTCACTTTCATGGCTTCACTCACCACTTCCACAGCTTCACTCACCACTTACACTGTGCCTGACCCTCCTGTACATACTCCATCTATATATAATTCAAGGCCTAGCATCAACTGATCTCTAAACAATATTTTTGAACATCTATTATCATTCTATTTATGAACAAAATTTAAATCTTTTGAACATCCATGCTAGACCCTCCTTGAATTGAAAAGCATACCGAGACATGATTCTGGATGCCAGATGGAGGCGAATGGGGCCAGAAAGTATATCTAAATAAAAAGAGGGAAAATAAGAGGTCCCCTTGCTGAAGGTTCACCCCATGGGACAGCTGGTAAATCCTGCAGGGATTTTAGAACACACAGGAAGCTCCACTTCATAGAATGGTTAATGATCTTTTAGTTTTCTTCCCTAGGCTAGAAATCACAAATGGATTACAAAAGAGTTCGGTCAAACTGACGCTTTTCCGGGAAGGACAGCTGGAGCGGGGAACTGCCCAGCTGCAGCCCACACTGCCAGGCAACCTGGCCAGGTCGGGCCAGTCCTCGACTGGCACCAACAGCTTGGTTGGCAGGAGTAGAGGACAGCAACGGAAGTCCCCTGCCCTCCAGCCGAGGGATCCCTGACCGCATCCAGAGCCTGTCCCTGAAGGGCCTGGGAGAAGAGGTCCCAGTAGCATCACAGCCTTAG
>NW_006791814.1:1019791-1043639 GCF_000442215.2 Lipotes vexillifer
CCCAGATCGCAGCCCAGAATCTGGCTTCCTTCAGCCAACAGCTGCAGGAGGGGCTGAGTCTGGGGGCGAGGCCGGCGGTGGGGGCGGGCCATGGAGGGCGGGCCGGTAGTGGTGGGCGGGGTCTGGTGGGGCTGCTTCCCCAGCCCCACCCCTTAGCCCCAGAAGGAGCAGGCCTTGGTTGCTGCAACTCCACCTGCCCAAAGCTGTTATTGGGGGCTGAGTCTCTGCAGCTGCCTTGGAGGTCAGAAGCAGGCTGGATCCAGGGGCGACGGAAGGCCTGACACCCCCTGTGTCTCTCCTCGCCGTCCTCCCCTCCCCCACTATCTTCCCAAGTGCCCGCTCCACATGGAAGCCGGAGGGCTTTTTCTCAATACCCATTAAAGCTTCTTCCTTTGCTTTGAGGGCAGAGGACCCCGCACTCCCTCCCACAACAAACACACTATCTGATTCCTCCCCCCGCCCCCTACTCACACTGTCACAGCTTCCATCATGAACTATCAGACTTCCCTGGTGGTCCAGTGGTTAAGAATCCCCCTGCCAATGCAGGGGACACAGTTTGATCCCTGGTCCGGGAAGATCCCACATGCCGCGGAGCAACTAAGCCCGTGCGCCACAACTGAGCCTGCGCTCTAGAGCCCGTGAGCCACAACTATTGAGTCCGAGTGCCACAACTACTGAAGCCCGCGGGCCTAGAGCCCGTGCTCTGCAACAAGAGAAGCCACCGCAATGAGAAGCCTGTGCACGGCACCGAAGAGCAGCCCCCGCTCACCGCAACTAGAGAAAGCCTGCGTGCAGCAACGAAGACCCAACGCAGCCAAAAAATCAATAAATAATAATTTAAAAAAAAAAGACTGAACTATCCCCAGGTAGTTCTGCCCGGCCTCTGTACAAACTAGTCAGTACACTTGTAACACCGTTCCCACCCTTCTTCATCTAACTAATTCCAATTTATTTTTCAGGCTTAGATAGATATCTACTCGGGAAAGCTTTCCTGGACCCTCCCATCCTGCTACCTTACATCACAATTGCCTGACTGCCTGTCTGTTCTTTTTCTTTCCCTTCTCCCTCCCCCCACCAAGACTGTGCCGTTGCTGCAGCATCTCCAGTGCCTCACCCAGGCATGGGGCTCAGAATGATCATAAATGCCCTGCCTGGCGGTCCTCTACACCTCTATATCCTCTATACCTCTGCCTGGATGGGAGGTTCCTGCAGTTACTTCATGTCTTAGAACAACAGGTCACAAACTAGAAACCTTTGGTGTGGGGGAAGGGAGTTTATTCAAATACAGATTACTGGGCCCCACCCTCAGAGTTTCTGATTCAGTAGGTCTGGAGTAGGGCCTGAGAGTGTGCATTTCTAACAAGTTCCCAGGTGGTGTTGCAGCTGCTGGCCCAGGGACCACACTTTAAGAATCATGTCTGGGACTTCCCTGGTGGTACAGTGGTTAAGAATCTGCCTGCCAATGCAGGGGTCACAGGTTCGAGCCCTGGTCTGGGAAGATCCCACATGCCGCGGAGCAACTAAGCCTGTGCGCCACAACTACTGAGCCTGCGCTCTAGAGCCCGTGAGCCACAACTACTGAGCCTATGCGCCGCAACTACTGAGCCCATGCCTAGAGCCCATGCTCCGCAACAAGAGAAGCCACCACAATGAGAACCGTGCGCACTGCAATGAAGAGTAGCCCCTGCTCGCCACAACTAGAGAAAGCCCGCACGCAACAACAAAGACCCAACACAGCCAGATATAAAATAAATAAAATAAATAAATTTATTTAAAAAAAGAAAAAAGAATCATGTCTTATGAGCTACAGACTAGGAGAAGGTATTTGCAAATGACGCAGAGCTTAATTTCCAAAGTATAGAAACAGCTCATACAACTCAATATCAAAAAAACAAACAACCCAATCAAAAAATGGGCCAAAGACCGAAATAGACATTTCTTCAAAGAATCATACAGAAGGCCAAATAAATGCTGGTGAGGGCTGGAGAAAAGGGAACCCTCCTACACTGTTGCTGGAATGTAAATTCATGCAGCCACTATGAAAAACAGTATAGAAGTTCCTTAAAAAACTAAAAATAGAGCTACCATATGATCCTGCAATTCCACTCCTGTGCATATATCTAGAAAAGATGAAAACTCTAATTCAAAAAGACACATGCACCCCAATGTTCACAGCAGCACTATTTACAATAGCCAAGACATGGAAGCAACCTAAGTGTCCATCAACAGATGAATGGATAAAGATGTGGTATACTCAGCCATAAAAAAGAATGAAATATTGCCAATTGCAGCAACATGGATAGACCTAGAGATTATCATGCTAAGTGAAGTTAGTCAGACAGAGAAGGACAAATATTATATATCACTTATATGTGGAATCTGAAACATAATACAAATGAAGTTATTTACAAAACAGAAACAGACTCACAGACATAGAAAACAAACTTATGATTACCAAAGGG
Organism: Lipotes vexillifer; assembly: GCF_000442215.2. Classification (NCBI taxonomy): domain Eukaryota; kingdom Metazoa; phylum Chordata; class Mammalia; order Artiodactyla; family Lipotidae; genus Lipotes; species Lipotes vexillifer. The sequence continues at coordinate 1,022,254 of NW_006791814.1, forward strand.
GAAAGGGGGGGAGGGATAAATTAGGCATATAGGATTAACAGATACACACTACTATATATAAAATAGATAAACAACAAGGATTACTGTATAGCACATGGAACTATATTCAATATCTTGTAATAACTTGTAATGGAAAAGAAACTGAAAAATAATATATATATATAAAACCAAATCACTTTGCTGTACACTTGAAACTAACACAATATTGTAAATCAACTATATTTCAATTAAAAAAAAAAGAATCACATTTGAGAGCATCAGTTTCTTCACTGGCAAAATAGGATAACTACTGTCCCTCCTGTACTAGGTTTTGCGACAATCAAATGAGACAATGCAGATGCCTGCACCCAGTAGGTGCTCAATAAGTGTTTGCAATTACTACAGGGAATGGGCAGGAGAAACGCCAGGCAGGGAAAACATGAGAAGGGGCAGAGGTGGGAAAGGGCCCAAGCAGGGCAGCTGGCCTGGCAGAAGAGCAAGGCCCAGCATAGCAGCCAGGGAGTCCTGGTTGCTCTATGGAAGCAGCTGGGAGCCACACATAGTTCTGGAGCAGGGCAGTGACAGGTGGAAGCTGTATGTGGCAACATTAAGCAGGAGGCTGTTGCAAACCCCATGTGCTGAGTACTCCTTGGCTGTTTGACCAGTTATAGGGGTGCCAGATTCAACCAGTAAAAATAAAGGATATCCCATGAAATTTGAATTTCAGATGCCAATGAATATATTTTTTAGTATAAGCATGTCCCAAATATTGCATGGGACATACTTACACTAAAATATCTTTTGTTATTTATCTGAAATTCAAAGTTAACTGGGCATCCTTTATTTTTATTTGCTAAATTTGACCATCCTGGCCAGACATCAACTGCCTGCCACCCAACCTATGAGTCTGCCTTCTGCAGGGAGCCCGTGCAGGTTCCTTTGCTTCCCTTCCCACCTTCAACGGGGCCACCAGGAGTGGTTGACGAGACACTCCTGCAGCCAGTCTTGCTGCGCATGACAAGTGGCCACAGCTGCAGGCCTGGGTGAATGTGTCCTCCCACTTCATGCCAGGTTCACCCAGCAAGAAAGCAGTGGGGAGCAATAAATAATCATTGGGTCTGAGACTTAAAGAACATATGGCCACCAAGTTCTATGAAGAAGGCAGTGCCCCCTACACTGATGGGTTACTCAAAAAACAAACAGTGGTGTAAGCCCCTCCGCCCTGCCCACAACCAGTGAGGGAGAGGAGGAAATTGCCTCTATCCTTAACACCAGAAATGGGCGTACACAAGCGCTCATGCTGCTTGCATGCTCCAAGGACGCCTTGGAAATGGTGATGTAAACCGCAGGCTAGAACAGGGTGGTCCCTGCCTCGTACATTTCAGTTGGGTGTTAGGACAAGTCATACTAGAGGCTGCCTGTCTTCCCCACCACCGTGAGCATCAAATCCCAGATGATTCATTGTTCTGGAAACAAGCCTGTCGGAAATCCAATTTCTGCAACAACCTTTATGTCAACTTTTTTTTTTTCTCTAAGAAGGAACAATGAAAACAATGTGTACTCCATTTTTTTTTTTAATGTGATAAACATTGTTGAACACCTAGTGTTTGCCCTGCACTGTGTGCAGCGTTTTATTTAGCTCTGTAGCTCTCAGCCTTGGCTGCACATTACAATCACCTGGAGAGTTGTTGTTTGTTTTTTTTTAATTTCCACACCCCAGGCATCAGTATTTGCCAAGGGCATAGTGACTTCAGTGTGCAGCCAAGGTTGAGAACCACTGATTTAGTTCATCCTGTTTAATCCCCACAATACAATCCTGCAAGGTAGATTTTGTCTCCATCTTGCAGATGAGGAAATTGAGGCTCAAAGAGGTAGCATTACTGTGGCATCTGTAGCCATAACCCCTGATCTGTCCTTCCTTCCCTCCCAGCCTCCCTTGAAGGATTACTGATGTTTCCAGTTTTTCACTGCTGAATATAGTAGCTATATACCATGCTTCCACAGACATGTTTGTGACATGGCTCTGCCCTCCGGCCACCTTAAAATAGCTCTGCTCCCATCAGAGCTCTTCTGAGATACCAGTCAGACAACCTGGTTTCAGGACTGACACCAAATGACTTTTGCTAAAGCAAGGACAACTGAGGCCACTCACTTCCAGACAGGTCGTGTCACCTTGAGTCAGAACAATAGCAGACACTTCTCACTCCCCACCGCCCAGTACTTTCTAAGCCTGATTCTTAGCCATTGTGCCCCACCCCTCCGAGCTTTTCCTGGGTTCCCGCCCTCTTTATAGCGAACTCCCTCACCTCCTGACCTTTCTCGGAGCATCTTCTTAGCAGGGGCCGTCCATCCTCACAGGTTCTGGGAGAAGTCTTTGGTACAGGACTAGCCACCAACCACAGATCCAAAGGATAAAACCATTCCCCGACCCAAGCCTCGATCCTTCCAATCCTCGCGCAACCCGGGCTTACCTGTTTCCCTCGTGGCGCCTGCCGGCGGAAAGGATGCGCAACTGAGCGAGAAGGCTGGTCATCGCCTGTCCTCTGCTGGCCAGTGGAGGTATTGACCCCGCTTCAGCTCCACCAGGGCAACAACTGGATGGAATGGAAAGTGGGCATTTATTGAGCTCCTGCTGTATGTCAGGACTGAACTGGACACTGGGGTGTAAGGATGAACGCGACCTGTTCTCACGGAATTCAAATTCAGAGAGGCTGACAATAATCAAAGAGTTATTCAAGCGAATATGAAATTACAGCTGTGGGATCTGTCAGTGTATAATACGAGGGTCCGGTCCAGCCTTGGGGGTGGGGGAGGCAAAGCTGCCCCCGAGAGGGGACTTTTGAGCGCCAGGTGCCTCACAAAGTCATTTCAGGTAATCTCAAAAATCCTGTAAGGTGGCTACCCCATTTGACAAAGTAGAAAAATGGGGTCAGATTGGGGAAAGAATTTACCAAAGTCACACAGCGAGCTAGGAGCAAAGCCAGGAAGGTTTAGGTCGGCTCGATTGGAAACTCTGCTTTTCCGCCGCTCCTGGAGGTGGGGCTGGCGGCGGGCAACTGGGACTTTCCTTCGAGGAACGCTAGAGCGCGGGGCGGGACGGGCTGGAGCCGGAGTGGGCGGAGCCTGGAGCCTGGCCTCGCCCCGCACTCTATAAGGTGAAAGGACGCCCTTGGGCGTGGGGACTGGGCGGGGCGGGGTCTTTTTGGGAGGTGGAGTCTAGACGGACTGGGACTTGCAGAGGCCGCCCTTGGCTCGTGGAAGGGGCGGAACCGGGATCTCACCCACTCCTAGAGGAGCCGGAAGTGCCTAGTGAGTGCGGGGCCGAAGACACCTGCTGATCTGTGCACTCAGGTAGAAGCGGCAGCTCCGGGGCCCGGAGTCCAGTGGGCAGCTCCTCAGGTAGGGCCCAACTAGAGCCAGAGATGAGGTATCCCTCCCCTGCCCCACCCTGCCCCGCCCATCTGTCCTGCCATCTGACCCTCATTCCTTCCCGTTCCTGGGCCTGAGGGGCCGGCTTCACTTCATCCCTCTCCCTGATCCAGGGGCTGCGGGGCCTCCCGGACATCCAGAATGTGGGATCGGGAGAGAATGAGATGTAAAAACCTCTCAAGGGAAAAGTTTCACCCCAACTTCATTCCAGACTAACTGTGTCACCTTGGGGAAGACACCCACCCTCTCTGGTACTGAGTGTCCTCAGTTGCAAGACAGGGTCTGACCCTTGCCCACCTGCCCTGAGACTGGGCAGGTCAGATGACGCAGCTGTAAAGGCTACTGGGGATCCTGGGTGGAGCTGTCTCCCTTCCAGGGCAATAGCAGTGCTGATTCTCCTGCTGCATCTGGTCCTACACAGAGAGCCACATCCCCACCCCTCCCTGAATCTGGGAGCCCAGAAAGGCTGAGGGCTGACAACCAGGGCAGCTTGTTCTGGCTTTCCTGTGGTGGGATTGTGTGCCGGCCTGGGAGGCATGTGGATGTTCCCAGAGTAGGCTCTGAGGCCAGGGCACCTCTTGAGGCCCTCCTGGAGCAAAGAGCGGGGCCACCATCATGCAGGGCCTTGAATGCCAAGTTAAGAAGTCTAAACTCTCAACTCAGGGCAGGGGCAGTGCATTGGAGTCTGACCTGTCGTGCCCTCAGGACCAGCCCGGGTGAGTGGGGCTGTCACGATTCCAAAAACAATGCTGCTGCTGCTAGGTGGCATGGGTGGGCATTTACTGCATGCTACTGCTTTACACGAATTATGTCATGAATTCCTCATGCATCCCTTATGTTATCCCCATTCCAGAGGCCGAAAATGAGGCTCAGAGAGGTGAAGTGACTTGCACAGGGTCACCACTAGTAAGTGTCAGGGAGGGGATTAGAATCCAGACAGTCTCATGCCTTAACCACAGTGCCTGCTGTCACCCGGGATCTGGGCATTGGTCATAAAGCCTTGACCTAGGCACCTGGAGGAGAAAGGAGGGGCCAGATGAGCAGGAAATTGGGGAATAGGACTCAGAGGGCTTGGGAGGGAGGGGTACCCATGAGTCCTGAGAGGAATTCAGCTGACCAGGTTCCCCAGGGGAAGATGAAGTGTTTGATTTTAGACATGTTAGTTTGGGGGTGAAGGGTGGTATAAGGGAGCCAAGAGGAGCTCTCTTCCATCTGGAGCAGACCAAGGAGGCAGAGCTGGTCCTGGGGGCAGGAGATGCCTTCAGGGATGGGTGCAGGTAGCGGAGAAGAGCCTGGGGCTTGGTTCACAGGAGTTCCCCTCCCTCTCCACAATGCTAAGCAGGCAGAGATGGGGGCATCCACTCGTGGGGCGGGAGGAACAAGGAGAGGAATGACTTCTAGGCTCCCATGACATTAGAGCTGAGAAGGTCTAAGAAATCCAGGCCTCGTTTCATAGAAGGACAAACTGAGGCCAGCAAGTTACTTGCCCTAGAGTACTCCATGCGTGGATCAGAGTAGGACCCAGGTGCCCCCAGGTTCCCCCTCTGCCACTCAGCTCTTTCTGCTATTTCAGTGGCTCTCAACTGGGGGCAATTTTGTCCAGCAGGGGACATTTGACAAAGTTTAAAGACAATTTGGTTGTCACAGCTGGAGGTAGGGTGCTACCTGGCATCTAGTGGGTAGACTAGGAATGCTGCTAAACGTCTTACAACACTCCCACCAACCCTTCAACAAAGAATGACCCAGGGCTTCCCTGGTGGCACAGTGGTTGAGTCCACCTGCCGATGCAGGGGACACGGGTTCATGCCCCGGTCTGGTAGGATCCCACATGCCGCAGAGCGGCTGGGCCCGTGAGCCATGGCCGCTGAGCCTGCACGTCCGGAGCCTGTGCTCCGCAACGGGAGAGGCCACAACAGTGAGAGGCCCGTGTACCGCAAAAAAAAAAAAAAGAATGATCCAGCCCCAAGCAGCAGGGGTGGCGAAGTTGAGAAGCTCAGTAGTAGGTGGAGCCGAGCCTGTCTCCTCTGCCCCCTCCCCATCCACCCACCCACCGCCTGCTCTTTGGCTCTCCGCAGAGCAGATAGCTCAGACCTGGGCTGCCAGCTGGGCAGAACTTTGCCCCCACTCCCGGTGTGCCCCTCCCATGTGTGCTTCTTTATATTCCTGGAAGCTTCTGGAGTCTTCTCTGCTTTTCCTGGGCACAGTGGTCTAGAGCCCTGCCTACCACATGTCAGTCGGTCTGTCTCCCCAGACCCATATTCAGACTTTGGTGTTAGGGACAGAGAAACCAAAGTGGGAGTTTTCACCTATCACATAGCAGGTGCCTTGCAGATAAAAGATGTATACAATTTGAGTGACGTTTTTGGGGTCTAAAGAGTTTCATTTTTTATCCCAAATTTTCACTTTAGCAAATCTCACAGGACCTTATGTTTGTGTAGCTCTCCGTTTCTAACCAGCTCCCAGGTGATGCTGGGCCCTGGACCACATTTTGAGTGGTGAGGCATTACAGGGCTGTGCAGAAGTGAGCTGGGGGCTGGGCGGCCCTCTCTGCAGACAATGATGGTGTGGTTTGGGGACCATGGAGGGGAAGGAACCATGGTATGGAATCAGGAAACCAGGATATGAGTCATCACTCCCTCCTCCCTTCTATGGCCTATTAGCTTCATAAGGTTTGGATAAGTCACTTGACTTTCGGACACGCAGGCTCAGCGCCCATGGCTCACGGGCCCAGCCGCTCCGCGGCATGTGGGATCTTCCTGGACCAGGGCACGAACCCGTGTCCCCTGCATTGGCAGGCAGACTCTCAACCACTGCGCCACCAGGGACACCCCCACTTGACTTTTTTGAAGGGTGATCTTACATGGCAGGCGGAGCTCCAAGGGTTCTGATGCAAGGTCAGAGGGAACTGCCCTGTGGAGCTGGGATGGTTTTGGGTCCTGGCAGCCAGAAGGGCATAGGCCACTGGCGAGGCCAGCAGGGAAGGGGCAACGAGCTGAAGCTGGCGGGGCGGGCACCATGCCAGGGTAGAGGTGGCTCTCATTATGGCCCTGGCTCTTCTCCACGGCTGCTACAGCTCCTGCCTCTGGCTCACCCAGCTCTGCTTGGTGTGGGAAAGCTGGAGGGACCAGTCTGGCTGGGGGAAGAAGGAACAGCTTTGGTGGGCCAGGGGCCAGCCCAAGGCCTGAATGTGGGTCTGAGAAGTAGGGGTCGGGGGCTGAGAACTATGTCCTAGAGACACTGGGGTCAGGTTGTGGCCATGGACGGGCTTCCCACATATCCCAGGGAGACGGAAGAATTTTGGAGTTTGGACCTTAAATTTTGTAGTTTGGGCCCAGCTATAGGGGGTGCCCTACTGCAAGCATCTGAGAACTGGGCAGAGCCTTAGGTACCTGGGGTACCCCCACCCCTGGTCCCCCACAAATTAGCCACAATAGCCCAGCAAGGTCCCTTCCAACTTCTAGGACCAGGAGGCAGCAAGACAGCTGAACCCATTTCTCAGATGGAAAAACTGAGGCTCCTTCCTCCCCACTTCCTGGAAAGAGATCAGCCTTCAGGACTGTCACCTGTTACCCAGCAGGGCCCTGGGCCTGATCTATCATGAGGCTGCCCCTTGTTGCACCTCAGGGAGGGGTACCTGTCCCCACAGTTGGGCCATCCCGGTGGTTCACACCGAGGGCTCTGCAATCACACAGGCCTGTATGTGAACCCTGGCTCCTGACTAGTGGTGAGGCCGTGGGCAAGTCACTCCACCTCTCTGAGCCTGGGCTGGCTTGTCTGTAAACAGGTATAATGAAACCTGCTCGGCCAGCCTGGCAGGTTGTTGTAAACATGAAATGAGCTGCGGTCATTATCATTACTCATGGCATTTAGAGGCTCACAGCGCCCCGGATGGCCTTACCCGGTGCCCTGATTTGACAGATGTGGGCAGCAGCCCTTGGAGAAGGGAGGTGGCCGTCCAAGAGCCCCACAGCCGGTGGGGATTAGAGCCCACGTCTTCAGTCGCACCTCCCACCCCATCACTGCTGCCCATCTGCAGAGGCGCCCCGAGGGCCACACGCTGTAAGCCTGGGGTCCCAGGGGTCAGGCTGCGGAGCCCCGTACGGAGGCCGGTGGGCCAGGCCTTGGTCCCAGCACCACCTCCCTTTACCAGCACAGCCATGAACTACGTGGGGCAGCTGGCGGAGACTGTGTTTGGGACGGTGAAGGGGCTGTACAGGGGCCTGAACCCAGCCACGCTGAGTGGGGGCATCGATGTGCTGGTGGTGAGGCAGGCGGACGGCTCCTTCCGGTGCTCACCCTTCCACGTGCGCTTCGGCAAGCTGGGCGTCCTGCACTCGCGGGAGAAGGTGGTGAGTGATGGCGGTAGAGGGACCTCTGCAGGGCGCACTCAGGAAGCCAGGGTAGTCACTGCAGTCCCAGGACACGAAACAAACCTCCCCGGGGCAGGGCTGTGTCCTCTGGACAGGCTTCCCTTCTTTTGTATTTTCTTGGAAGGTTTTGGGTTGGTTTGGGGGTTTTGGTCCAGGAGGGCCCCTATTTTCCCCTGGAAGCTGCACAGTGGGGCAGCCTTCTGTACTGGGGCCATCAGACCTGGCTCCAGCTTCCTGAGACCTTACCTGTGTATTCCTGGTAAGTCACCTCACCTGAACAAACTGATACACTCTCATTACCTGGTGATTAAATAAGAGGTGTTAACACTGTCCCAGGGCGAGGCATGGGGCTGATACTCAAAAATTACCTCCTCACTCTTAGGAAACCAGCACCGTCTTCATGGGGCTCAGGTGAACGTGACAGATTTTTGTTAGCACTGAGTTCTGGTGTGTGAATAGAGGTTTGGTGGGCCCAAACCCCCTTTACACTGGAGTGACTGTGAATCTTCCAAAATCCTAATGGGAGAGTGTAACCTTGCGGGAGACAGTATAGCTAAGTGGTTAAGAGCTTGCGTTGTGGATTCAGACCTTCTGGGTCCATAGTAATTCCCAGAGAATTACTTAACCCCTCTGAGCCTCAGTTTCCTCATCTATAAAGTGGAGCTAATGATGGGAGGTACTGCCAGGGGTTGCTGTGAAGATTAAATAAGATGGTCTATGTAACACACTGGACGAAGTGCCCAGGAAAGGGTCATTCTTACTGTTCATGTTACCCACAAATGTTCGGGGACTCTTCTGTGGCTTGGAGACACACAGTGACAAGATTGGATCGTGTTCTTGTTCTTATGGGCTGTGGGAGAGAGAGGAACACAGAAACCAAGGCATAAACAAGAATACTGAGATGGTGAGCAGAGACCCTCAGAGTGGGGAGCAGGGGGCTCCCCGAGATCTGGGGGGAGAGAGTTCCAGAAAGTGCAGTGCTCTGGGGAAGCAGGGAGCCTGTGTCTCCAGGACCAGCTGGGAGTCCAGAGGACTGAAGCATGGGAGTAAGATCCGACGGTGGGGACCCCCATCCCACCACACCCCATTACAGGTAGACATCGAGATCAATGGGGAGCCAGTGGACTTGCACATGAAGCTGGGGGACAGCGGGGAGGCCTTCTTCATCCAGGAGCTGGAGAGCGATGTGGTAAGTGCCTCTGGGCCTGCCTGGCCCTGTCTCTTCACTAGTGTTCCCTGCAGGCGGGGAGGACCCCATCGGCGAGGGTCTGAGGCAGGGGCATCAGGACGTGCTGGTGGACCCTGGGGAGGGATGGGGGCAGGAAGGGCTGGCGCTTCTTTGGGGGAAGTTTTCTCAGAAGAGGACACTTGAGCTGGGCCCCTGAAGGGGGAAAAGGAGGCCCTCCCTGGGCAGCTTGGAGAGGAGGAGGGTGCCGAGCAATGGCCGGGACTGGAAAGCATAAGATGGTTTGTTGTGGATCTGGTGCCGGCTCGGGGCAGCTGGAACATGGAAGTGTGGGAGCCGGGGAGGACCAGAGAGGTGTTTGCAGAAGGGAGGCAGGGCCCAGCAGAAGCCAGTAGAGGTGTTTAAAGTTTTGACAAACTTTAATTGAGCTCCTACTGTACTGTAGGCCAGAAACCGCAGTAGACCTGGATGAGGGGTGACCCCTGCCAAAAAAGAAGGTTCCCAGACTAGCCTGGGAGACAGACATGTAAACAACAGATGAAAGAACTATTTGGTTATTGCAGCGAAGGGGGTTGGAACTGAGGCTGAAAAAAGTCAGGGCAAGCTTCCTGGAGGAGGTGACACCTGGCTGAGTCTTAAAAGGGGAAGTAGATGTCTGCTGTGGTAGATGTGGGCAGGGGAGATGAGAGGCTGATGCCCAGGTTTCTGTCTGGACTGTGTGGTTGCCATGGGCTGCCAGAGGTGTAGGCACCCCTGGGATTGGGGCCGCTTTATCTCTGTTAGGGAACTTTGAGGCCAGCAACAGTTACAAGGCCATGCTACCACTGGCTCTGTCCAGCCTCCAGGCCTGTTTTCCTGTCCCCTGCCCCCAAGCTGCAGACCCCTCAGCCCTGCCCCTGATCTGCTCCACAGGAAGACATGCCTCCCCACCTGTGCACATTACCCATCCCTTGGGGGGGCCTGTCTGGGTTCCCTTCGGACTCCCAGCTGGGCACAGCCAGCAAGCCTGAGGCCAGCATCGCGGGCACAGCCTCCATGGGGTGGAAGAAGAAGCGTCGCAGGAGGAAACCCAGGCGGAAGGAGGACACGGTGGCAGCCGATTCTAGTTCGGAGGAGCTGGAGGCAGGCGCTGGGAGTGAGCTATCCCTGCTGGAAAAGCCGAGGCTGGAGCCCCCGGGGTATGTAGGGGGTTGAGGGTGTAGGAATGCCACTTGGGGTTCAAGCACAGTGTCCTTTGCTGATGCTGTGTGACCCTGGGCAAGGTCCTTGACCTCTCTGGCCTTTAGTTGCTTTGCTTCATCAAGCCCGTGATGTCCAGGCTTCCATGCCCTGCCCAGGTTGCCTGTCCTATCAGTGACCATTTATTTCCCTGTGGTCCTGCAGCAGTGTCCAGCCAGAAGGAGAGGCCTCACTGCAGCCGAAAGACATCTACCCCTACTCCGATGGGGAGTGGCCCCCCCAGGCCAGGTGAGAGTCCAGGTGGGCTACAGGCAGAGACTCAAAGCCAAGGTCTCAGAGGGCTCTCCATTTACATTTTTCTGATGAGTAATGACATAGAGCATATTTATTGTGTTTACCAGCCATTTGTATGTCTTTTCAGTAAAGTGTTGACATTCAAGTCTTTTGCCCATTTTTTTTTATTGTGGTAGAATACACATAACATAAAATTTACCATTTGAAAGGGCATAATTCAGTGGCATTTAGTATATTCACAGTGTTGTACAACCATCACCCCTTATCCGATTCCACAACTTTTTCATCACCCTTAGTGGAAACTCTACACCCGTAAAGAATTCACAACCTTGCCCACTGTTTCGTTTTGTTTTGTTTTTTCTACTGGATTACCTTCTTATTGTTGATTTATAGGAGTTCCTTATACATTCTGGATCCAACACAGGCATAAATACGTGTTGCAGAAAAAATTTTCCCAGGCCCAGGAGGGCAGCAGGGGGTGGCAGGCTGGCTTGGGGGCCTCTGAGTTCTTGCTTCCTGCAGCCTCTCAACGGGTGGGCTAACATCCCCCAAGAGTGACTCGGAGCTGGAGCTGCGGACCCCCGAACCCATCCCCCTGAGAGCTGAGTCCCACATGCAGTGGGCCTGGGGGAGGCTGCCTAAGGTGAGTTCCCCTGTGTCAACCCTCCATCCTTACCTTTCAGCGGCTCCGTGGCCCCTGCGGGTCAGGACTGGAGTGACTTGAGACTTGGGCCACCTCCCTGAAGCCTTGTGGGGTGTGGGGGGCAGGCCCTGCACCGCCCCTGTCTTCCCCCATTTGTTTGATTGAAGGTGGGCAAAGCTGAGTGGCCCGCATCCTCAGTGGTCCCTGATGGCAGCTCCAAGACAGCCTCTCCACCTCAGGGGGCGCCCAGCACCCCCTCTGCCTCTGTGGTTGGCGTGGACCCCTCGGGAATTCCAATCCTGCAAACAGGGCCTGGCACCCACTTTCTTCACCCTGACACGGAGGTGCCTGCTCTGGTGGGTCCCCCTCTCCAACCCCCTGAGAGAGAGGAAACCAAGACTGAGAGTTCCGGGGATGTGGGCCTCCCTCCTCCCTCTAAGTCGTGGAGCTGGGCTGCTTTGGAGGCCCCCGCCTGCACAGGGCAGCCGGAGGGGATCTCCAGGAGGAAAGGTGAGTGATAGCTGGACCCCTTCCACTGCTTCCCTGGCCTCACATTATCCCCTGGGTGGACTCTGGAATTTCGAGCATGTTTGAGCGCCTACTGTGTTCCGAGCACTGTTTCTGGCCCCGGCCCTCATGGGACTCACAGTCCAGAGAGGCAGACAGATGACAGATGCATAACAGGAAGAGCATGATGTTGTGGGGGCAGGACGCAGGACAGAATCATTGGTTGGGACGGGGGCTATTTAAATCATGTGGCCAGGGATGGCCTCTCTGTGCGGGTGATGCCTGAGCTGAGACATGGGCCATAAAGATCCAGCCAAGTGAGGACCAGGGGAAGAGAATTCTAGGCAGAGAGAACATCAAGGCCATGAGGAGGGAGAGAGGTTTCATGTCTAGGAACTGAGGCAGCTGGTGTGTCTTGAGCGAGGCCAGGGAGAGGGTTGGGAGGGGAAGCTGGCACCTGTGCTATCCAGATGGGTAGTTACTGGCTATATGTGGCTATTTAAAATTAAATTTAAGGTAATTAAAATTAAATAACACTTGCAGGACTTCCCTGGCGGCCCAGTGGTTAAGACTCCGTACCTCCACTGCAACGGGTGCGGTGCGATCCCTTGCTGGGGAACTAAGATCCCATATGCCACACGGCATGGCGAAAAGAAAAAAAAGAATTAAATAACACTTAAAATTCTATTTTTCCATCACACCACATTTTAAGTATGCCCAGTAGCCTTCTGTGGCCAGCAGCTACCCTACTGGACAGTGCATAGAGCTTTTCTAGCGTTGCAGAAAGTTCTACTGGACAGTGCCACCTTAAGGCGTTCAAAGGCAGGGGGACGCACACTGATCACAATAGTAGTCCTCACGGGTTAGGTCTACAGATGTCCCCTCCTCTGCTCTCAGGCTCCCTGAAGAGAAGCCAGCACCTGGGCCCCAGTGAAATCTACCTGGATGACTTGCCCTCTCTGGATTCTGAGAATGCAGCCCTTTACTTCCCCCAGAGGTGCCTGGGTTCTGGACGCCAGGGTGTCCTGGGATTGGGGCCTGTGGGGCTAGGAGTCAGCTATCAGGGGCCTGGGAGGGCTCCAGCCCCTCCTCCCAGCCTCCTTGTATTCATGTCACTATTGGCCCCCTTGTCCCCAGCGACTGTGGGCTGGGGGCCAGGAAGTGGAGTGAAGCCGGAAGCCAAAAGTCTCTGGGGGACTGCAACCCTGAGCGGGAGCCAGAGCCCACTCCGGACACAGCGGACACAGTCGTGCTGTCCCTCTCGGGGGGGCTGGCTGACAGCGGAGACATCTCTGTGGGTATGCTCAACTGTGGCCCCCCACCCCTCCAAGGACTGTCACTGAGCCCAGGGGACGGGAGAAGAGAGGGAAGACCCCGGGGTGTGGGGGTAGCAGAGGTGTGCATGACTCTGGGGTTTGTGGAGCCCACCCTTGGCCAGCAAGCGTTGGGCATCTCCAAGACCCCGTGAAGCAAATGCTAAGTCATGCTAAGCTGTGACTTATCCTGTGAATCCAGGATGGCAAGTGCCTGGGGTGGGACCATCAGGTGCCAAAACCCCAGGTAGCAAGGAGCCCTGCTAGGTCAAAGACCCAAGTTGCAGGAGGCCTGAGCAGCAGAGGTGGGGCAGCCAGGAGGGGCGGGGGCAACGGGTCGCGTGGGATGTGTTGGCCTCACCCCTCGCTCTCTGCCTCTGTGCCCAGAGAAGTTCAACCAGCACATCGTCTCCTACCAGGACCTCGCCCAAAACCCCGGCCTCCTGAACGACCCAAACCTGGTGGTGAAGATCAACGAGAAGTGGGTACCGGGACTGGGCCGCTGGATCGCCCTGCCGTCCACGGCCCTAACACCCTATCTGTCTCTCCAGGCATTATAACTGGGCTGTAGCTGCCTCCATGATCCTCTCCCTGCAAGCTTTCCAGAAAAACTTGCCCAAGGTAATGGTTATAGCACCCCTGGGCCTCCTGGGGGACGTGGCCCTAGCCTTGGGGTCGGGGGCCCTTGGCAAGGAAGTGGAGGGTGGGCAGAGATGGGCCTGGGGCTGCAGGACCCACTCTGAGAGAAGAGACCCAGGTCCTCTGAAGCCTTGCCCCAGGCTGTGTGGACAAAGCACCCCCCGCTTCCCTGGTTTCCTGGCATGGCTGAATCCATTTGGATTGGATTTAGACTTTACTTCAAAGGAATTCAGGACAAACCAGAGGCGACAGGGACATGCCTTCAACATGCCAAAAGCCTTCAAGGAGGTTTTTGGATCTGCGAGACAGTCTTGGGAGATGGAGGTCCTACCCCTCACTTTCCTCTGAGACCCTCTCCAGGCTGGGCTGCAGGCGCTTGCTTTATCAGCACACAGTTGTTGAGTACCTACTGTGTGCCAGGGCCAGACTGGGGACAGTCATGCCCTCATAGGAAGACAGTTAATCAAAGACTCATACAAATGAATATAAAATTCAACTGTGAGTACTGGGAAGGAGAGGTCTGGGGTGCTTTGAGAGCCTCCAACAGGGGGTTTGCTGAGCAAGTGCCCACTGGGTAGAGGTCTGAAGGATGAGTAGGCAAGGGGTGGGGAACAGCATGTGCAGATGCTCAGAGGTGGGAAGGACCAGCCGCTATAGTCACTCCCAGAACCTCTATCCTGTTCAGGGCTGGCCTGCACCTGCCCCTTCTGCCCCTCTGGGAGCCATCCAGTGCCCCACCCTGGTCTGGCCCATCATTACTGGCTTGGCTTGCCCAAAGAACCTCACTCACCTGATGTTGACAGCTGGTGCCTCCCTTCGGTGAAGCTCAGCTCTGTCCTCTGGCTGGCTCTGGGTTTGGGCAAGGACCCAGAGCTTGTGGGAAGAGAGAGGGTCCCCCCATGCTTGGCTTTCCTGACCTTACCCAGAGAGACCCGCCACCTAGGGGAAAACTCTCCCAGCCTGTTCCCAGCCCCAGTGGACACCCTGGCTGTTTTCCTCGACTTGGGTTCTCCATTCTGTGTTTGCAGGAAGCTGATATGTCTCCTAGGTGGGCCCGGGCCCTCCCTGGATTTATCTAGCACAAATCTAATCAGAATTTTTCACAGGGTCATATTGTCCCCACCAGACAATGACAGTAACAAGCAGAGAGGGAGGCTGTTCACGGGATAGATCACTGACCTTAGGAATTGCCCATGTTGGTCCTGGAGGTTGAGGGTGCTACTGACTAGAGACTGTCCCCTGCCACCAGTTGGTGGCATCATGCAGGAAGACCCAGATCTTGAGAACCTCCCAAAGCGCTGACTTTAGTTACTGGAATAGGGAGACTGATCCACAAGATCTGGAGGCCAGGCCAAGGCTGGGCTAGAGCTGGAGGCGGGCGGGGTCAGGGCTGGGGTGGAGTGGAGGCGGGCAGAAGTGGCCCTTGTTCTCCCATGCTTATCTCCTTGAATCAGTGCCCAGAATCCCAAGATGGGGGTGAGTATGCTTCGTTAGCCTCCAGATGTTGGTAGCACCTTGCTGCAGGGTCAGCCCCAGACTCTGGGCCCATGGGGGCCCCAATGGCAACGTAAGGTGGGTTTGTGTGGTACAGGAAAAAATGCCATGGCCTTCATCTGCCCGCAGAGCACCGTGGACAAGCTGGAGAAGGAAAAGATGCCCCGGAAGGGAGGGCCGTGGTGGTTTTCCTGGCGATGCAGGGACTTTCCGGCCAAGGAGGTGGGTGGTCATGTCCACAGGGCGGGGCCGGCACAGGCAGGAGGCGGAGTTCACTAGATGGATATTCTCTCCACAGTGCAGTGCCCGGAGGGAGAAAACCACAGCGCGGCAGCAGCAGCTGGGGTGAGCTGGATCTCCTGCCTGGGGCTCTATGGCTGGAGCTCAGCCTGGGAAAGATCACTGTGGGAGCGGGGGTGCAGCCAGAACCCCTCCCCTGCCGTGGCACGTCTTTGTCACTCTGCAATCACTTCTACACCTCTTCTTTCTCCTGGGACATGTCCCCATGTCACAGATGGGAAAGCCTAGATACACCACAGTTCTCACAGCCGGGAAGTGACAGGGCTGGAATGGGTACCCAGACTCCCGGCCCAGACAAAGGGCTACCATACGAAGGCGGAGAAGGGCTTCCTTTCTCCACCAGGGGCCAGCTGACCTTGCTTCCTTTTTTCATGTCTGAAGTGACCCAGAATGTCCAAGGCTGGGTGGGGGGTGATCAAGGACGGGCTGACTGCCTCCCACAGCAGGTGGGATTGGCCACGATGCAATTCTAGGTTTTTCTGGTACACATCCCCAAAGCAGGTACCAGCATCCTGGCTATGGAGAGCGGCCTGGGGCCTGGGCGCCCCGGGTCTCTGCTCCAGCTCTGCAGTCACCGTTCTGGGTGTAGACTACTGGCCTGTATCCTGATGTCTGCTGCCACCCCCAAAATGGGTGGCACCTAGAGGGAGGGGTCCTTAGAGGGGCAGGGACCAGCAGCAGGCTCCTTGCGGCCTGGGTGAGGGGTGGGCATCTACAGGAGTGAAGGCCTTGGCTGGGGGAACTGGCTCAAGCGCCGGGCGGCCCGCAGGGAGAAGACCGAAGCCCCGAGCAGTGAGGACGATGCCCCCAACAGCCCCGTCATTCTGGAGGCCCCGTCCCCGCCCCTCTCGCCTCCAGCGCACACTCCTACCTACAAGAAGTCCCTCCGCCTCTCCTCCAATCAGATTGTAAGTGTGTGCAGGTGTGGGAGTGGCGGGCCTGAGATGACGGTGTTCCCGAGGCCCTCAGGGCCCGGCTGAGGAACGGCTTGTGTTCAGCAAAGCCCAGAATCCATCCCTGTGGCAGCCGCCTGCCGGCCTCTGCTTGCGTCATCCGGGGACAGCTTTCCGTGCCGCTTCACGTGCCAGCCCATTCTCTGTTGGATGTTCTCGCTAGAAGAGCCCCCTCTTATGTCATCTTAAAATACCTACCTGTGGTGGGTTGGCTGGCTCTGGGCCTGCCTTTGGGAGCTACAGGAACCAAAGGGCCGATGACAGCCTCTCAGATTCTGGCAACCCCAGGTCCCCAACTCACACCTTGGAGTCACTGTGGCTCCTGTCATGCCTTCTTCCTGAGTGGAACTCTGTGGTCAGAGAGGTGCCCAGGAGAGTCTGGCACGCCTGGTACACAGTGGCTGCCCTCTGTGTGGTTCCCTGGGGCTCACACCCAACTCGGGGTCAGCCAGGTCACAGGCTGTGGCTAAGAGCTGCCCTGATCCTTATCTTTGGACCAAGGACAGGGCTAGGTCTCTCTTTGGGTGGGTGGGGGGGGGGGGGGCGCTCAGGGAGCTTCCCTCCACCTCTCCCTGCACCCCCAGACATGCTGCTGCTCAAGAAACAGACGGAGGACATCAGCAGCGTCTATGAGATCCGGGAGAAGCTCGGCTCGTGAGTGTGTGTGTGTGTGTGCGCGCGCGCGGGTGTGAGTGAGAGTGAATATGTGTATCTGTGTGGCGGGGGGGGGGGGGGGGGGGGGGGGGGGGGTGTCCCAGGTACCCTAGCCCCAGGCAGGAGGCTGCCTGTGAAGATCCCCACAGGGGCCCCTCTGTGGAGTGGGGTGTCCCTCTGCCCAGAGCAGTGCTGGCCCCAAGGCTGACCTGAGAAACCTGGATGGGGTCATGGGCCAGGCTTGGTCCGTGAGCCTCATCTCAAAGCTCCTGTGCCTGGAGCTTTGCAGGCCCCATCAGCACCCCTCACTTCCTCCTTGCAGTCACCTTCTGCCTACATGGCTGTCTCTGATGAACTCAGGAAGGTTCTTGAGTTGGGAGGAACAGGAGATAGAGAGGCCCGTGGAGATGGAAGGCCACAGTTCTGGGGCGGGGGGTGGCGGTGGGCAGACAGTGTCCAGCTGCGGCAGCTCACAGTTCCCCCCTTGCCTGGCCTCAGCGGCGCCTGAACCTGCAAGAAGGTGCCAACAAGGTGGTCTTCAGCGTGACCACCCAGTACCAGGGCACCTGCCGCTGTAGGGCCACCATCTACCTGTGGAAATGGGACGACAGGGTGATCATCTCAGACATTGATGGCACCATCACCAAGTGAGACCCGGTCGGCTGTGGAGGGGGAGAGGGAGGGCCTGGGGACTCGCCTCCCTCTGTGCTGTGGGAGGGGGGACAGGGAGAGAGGCCCTCCCCTCCTGATGGGCCATCCTGGGACGGGGCGCGGCCACACCCACAGAGCAGGAGGGCCACGTGGGGCTGCCTTGGCGTGACCATCACTCTGGGTCTAGGTCAGATGCCCTGGGCCACATTCTGCCCCAGCTGGGGAAAGACTGGACACATCAGGGCATCACTAGTCTCTACCACAAAATCCACCTGTGAGTGCCTGGACTGGGCTGGGGTGGGACCCGAGGGAGGGAGGAATGGCCTGGCCTCAGCCCCGGGAAGCCAGGCTTGGGGACCCACAGGGAAGGAGACCAGGGCAGGTCCCTGGCGTGCTAAGACCTACTGGTCCTCAGTTCTCCTGTGAGAGACTTGTCTCTTGGGGCTGTGGTCGGGCTCTGAGTCTAGCTGCTGGCCTTCCTGCCGTAGGCAAAGCCTACAGACTTGCCCAAGTCCTCACCTATCCTGGTCCACCTGGGCCTCAGGACTCTATGCACGCTCCTTCTACCTGTCAGCCCTGGCTCAGCTCAGCTCTTAAGTCCCCTCCCTGCAGGGGCTCCAGGGTTGGGCTGAGCTGGCCAAAGCCCAGAAGGCGAGATGGGGATGGCTGGTCTCTCGACGGCTCTGTGCTACCCCTTTGTCCCGCCCCCAGAAATGGGTACAAGTTCCTGTACTGCTCGGCACGGGCCATCGGCATGGCTGACCTCACCAAGGGGTACCTGCAGTGGGTGAGCGAGCGGGGCTGTGGCCTCCCTGAGGGCCCCATCCTGCTGTCTCCCAGCAGCCTCTTCTCTGCCTTGCACAGGTAACCGCCCTGCACAGGTAACCTCCCCGTGGGATGTGAGCCCACAGCCCAGCAGGGGGTTGCACAGGCCCACTGCCAGCCCCACACAGCCCAGGCTGGGCCATCATCAGACCTCGCTCAGGTGTCCACTGGGTCAGACCCTTGTCACCAGCACTGTCACCTCACCCTGCCATCCTCTGGTCGCTAACCCCTCCCCTGCCCATGGCCCCGACTGCCGCAGGGAGGTGATTGAGAAGAAGCCGGAGGTGTTCAAGATCGCCTGCCTGAGTGACATCCAGCAGCTCTTTCTGCCCCAGAAACAGCCCTTCTATGCCGCCTTCGGGAACAGGCCCAATGTGAGTGTCCCCTCCACGGCGGGGGCGAGGGGCCTGAGCCACCTTCTCCACACCTCCCAGCCCACCGACCCCTCCTTGTCTCCTGTAGGATGTCACTGCCTACCGGCAGGTCGGCCTGCCTACATCCCGCATCTTCACAGTCAACCCCCGGGGAGAGCTCACCCAGGAGCTCATGAAGAATCACAAGTCCACGTGAGGCCAAACCCTACCACGTGCCTCCGCAGCCCAGCCTCTCCCTGGGACCCAGTGCCACGCCACCCCGCCCCCGCCAGGGACCCCCTCCCCGGTCCAGGGCTCCCGGGCAGGACCCCCTCCACCTGCTGTGATGGGGCCGAAGCCCAGCAGCAGCTGAGGCTCACTCCAGCACCTCCTGCCCGTAGGTACGAACAGCTCGGCGAGGTGGCTGAACTCCTCTTCCCACCTGTGGCCCGTGGCCCCAGCACAGACTTGGCTAGCCCTGAATACAGCAACTTCTGCTACTGGCGGGAGCCACTGGCCCCTGTGGACCTCGACACCTTGGCCTAAATGAGCCCTGGCTGCTCCCCAGAACTGTATGTCCCAGGGCATGGGGGTTAGAAGTTGGATGCTGCAGGGCCAACCCACTGAAGGGGAGGAGGGGACTGCAGGCTAGTTGTGGCCTCTCCTGTCCCCTGCCTTTGCCAGCTGAGCCGTGCTACAGGCCTCAGCATGACCCTGCCCTGTAGCCATTAAGTGACTGGGTCCTTGCAGCGTTCTCCATACCCTTGATATCTATCCCTGTCACCCTGCCTCAACTCCTGATAGGACAGAGACAAGAGGGAAGCCCCTATGAGGCTTGAGACCTGTAAGCCCAGGAAAGGGTTGGTGGCAGCCAACAATCAGGGAAGAAATTTTCCCCCGACCCACTTCGGGGAGTCTGGACCATACCCTCTGAAGCTAGACCCTACATAGCCCTGGCCCCTTCCCATAGCTCTGGAGCCAGACATCACTGCTCTCCCACACTGGTGCCCTGATTATCTCAGCACATCCCAACCCCAGATACTCTAGGGCCCCTCCAACATCTGGGAAGGGGGGAATCCCAGGGCAGTGCCAGGGCTGAGGGGGGTGGCTCCCACTTGGCTTAGTACATACCCAGCTGCCATCCCTGCCCCTCCCCACAACTCTGCTGAGGACACAGCCCCAAACCCTGCCAGGGCAGGTGCCTGGCCTCACCCAGGCTTTGCCAGTCATTTCACTGCCCGCACACCTGCTGAGTGAGCTCCTGCCCAAGGAGCAGGGCTGACACCCCACTGCAGCCTTCCCGCCTACTGCCTTTGGGGAAGAAAGTTCCTTTAGACAGGCTAAAAGCTTTAATCCAGGCCTGCCCTCCCCCAACGGCACCAAAGTGGGGGGCAGAACACCAAATGTCAGGAACCCAGAAGGTGGGGCTGCAGGGACCTGCAAAACAGCACGGAAGGGCCCGAGCTGCTGTGAGGAAACTGAGGCTGGGAGCCTCAGCAGGGATGGGCCTCTGGGGCGTACGCAGGCCAGACGAACGCTTGTGTCCTCATGTTTTCATACCTGAATTTCTCACCACCTTGTGAACATCCGGGCAGGGCTGGGGTTTTCCAAGGATGTTGGAAACTAGGCCTGGAGCCCTTTTCCTCCAGCTGTGGCCTCCTGCCCAGGGTCTGGCCTCATTCAGGCCATGATGTACATGAGGGCCGCCCTTTGGAGAGAGGCCCTAACCTGGGGTGGAGGGAGATTCTCCTCCAAGTGGGAAGAGGAGGATCACGTGGGGACCAGAGTACCCCAAAAACATCTTTGGGGAGGGGAAGGAAAAGGATAAATTACAGTTGGGAGGCGTCTCCAAACAGATCACTTGGACCCCATCCTTTCCTCTGGGAATCCACGGCTGCCTAAGCCCTCACTTTGGGAGAATCAAAGGGAATAAAGAGAACTCTCCACTGAGTCCTTGTGTTTCCGTTCTGTCCTGAAGGACCTGTAGGGTGGTGGAAACCTCTGGTCCTTAGTTCAGAAACAGCATCCTTGAAGCTGCCAGGTGGGAGGACAGTGCCAGTGGGCACCACCTTCCTGAAGAAACCAAGCCCAGGTGGCTGAGAAGCCAAGGGGACAGGGGGACCAGAAGCCTCTAAGGGCTTGGAGCTGCTGTCCATGGGCAAAGGGAGATGCGGAGAGACTGCTGTCTGAGAAGGGACCTCAAGGTCTGCGCAGATGCTAACTGGTGTGTCTGCAGGAGAGCAATTTGCAACCGTGGATGGTGCAGCCTTCAGGCATGACGTACTGGCCTTGACCGCAGTCCCGAATTGCCCAGTTGGTGCAGCACCAAGCGTGGATATTGGTGCCTGGGCAGTCAGGTGGAGCCGGACCAACACTGTTCCATCAGGGCCCTCTGAAATGGCATCTGCGCTGGCCAGGGGAGGCTGGGAGGCACTGCTAGGCAAGGCTGGGCTCTGGGGGAGGGTCCCCAGGGTTGGCGGGATCTGGGGGTTGGCCTGTCCAGCCCACCTAGTCGGCCTGCCCTGCCCGGACCTGCTCGGCCAGCTGGGCCCGGCAGTCCAGCAAGTCATCCCGGAGTCGGGCAATGTCCTTTGCGTGCTGGGCCAGCGTGCGGTTC
>NW_006791814.1:1044056-1048780 GCF_000442215.2 Lipotes vexillifer
TCAGCTGGTCCACGTGGTCCCACAGGCCCTCCCTGGGCCCAAGGGACTCAGCCGCCAAGCTGTCCAGGCCCGCAGCCAGCAGGCCCAGCCTCCCACAGGTACCTTCCACTTGCGCCACCCTCTGGTCGAAGTGACCCACCGCGAGCTGCAGTTCCTGGGCTGTGTCCTGGCAGCGGCTCAGCCCGCCAGCCACACTCGCCACGCCAGCCTTGAGTTGCTCCAGCTGCCCCCGCAGGCTCAGGACCTCCCTGTGTCCGGCCCGAAGCCAAGAGCCTTGGCTGCTGACCTGCTCCTGGATGGCGTGGACCTCAGCCTCCACCTTGCGTTCCCGCTCATCCAGGGATGTGTTGGCAGCCAAGAGGGCATCAGAATACTGGCTGACAGAGTCACTGAGGCCCGTGAGCGACTTGCTCACAGAGTTCAGATTGACCTTGAGCAGGGTGATCTCGCCTTGGAGGGATCTGCCCGTTGCTTCTGCCAGCTGCCCCTGGACCTCAGCCACGGTGCCATTGAGCTGCTGGAGCAGGGCCGCATGGCTGGCCACCTGGCGTAGGAGGGCCTCGCTCTGGCTCTGCCAGGCCTTCACTTCGGCCACAAGATTGTCCAGGATGGCTAAGGTGGTCCTAGGGGTACACGAGGCCTCCAGTGAAACCAGCCGTTGTTCCAGCACCGCCAGCTCCGTCTGCACGAGGGGCCGAGCCGATCTGCCTGCAGGAGCGCTATCGTGGCTCAGCTCCCCAGCCAGCGTCAGCAGGCGTTCCTCCAGCCTCTGCACGCGCTCTTCCAGCGTGGTGTGGAAGCCACGCACACCCCAGCCCCCCTCCTCCATCCCCAGACAGCAGCCCCTGGCTCCACCCTCTGTGCTGTTGACGGTCTCCAAGCCCTCCAGCAGCCCATCCACGCCCCCCTCGAGCATGGCAGCAGAGAGCCGTGTGAGGTCATTCCCGTCGGGGGGGCTGTGGCCCCTTTGAGCCTCGGTCACTGCCTGCAGCTTCCTCTCAAGGCTGTCCACGCGGGTACTGATCAAGGCCAGCTGGCCACAGCAGCTGCCCCTGCCAGCCACGCCCAAGCCCTGCAGCCGGGTACCCAGCTGTGAGAGCTCCCGGCGCAGGGCCAGCTCCCGGCCATCCAGGCTCTGGTGCAGCCTCCGGCTGGCCGCCTGGCCCTCCTCGAACTGCTGCCGCACCTCCTGCACCCGTAGGTCGCACGCATTCTGGACACCCTGCAGCTTCTGCTCGAAGCCATCCAGCAGGCTCCCCCAGAGTCGGTGCAACCGTCGGTCCACATACTCGTCCAGCAGCGCCAGGGAGGTAAGCGGAGATGGGGGGGTCTCCCGCAGCCGCTGCAGGTGAGCCTCATGGCCGAGGGCCAGTCCATGCACCTTGTCCAGCAGTTGCACCTTGGTCCGGAGTGTGTTGCTCACCTCTGTCACCTTGCTCAGGATCTCATCCAGAGGAGGAGTGAGTGGCCCTCCAGCTCTGTCTCTGGGGTTCACAAACCCCTCGGGGATGACCCCGAAGCCCACAGGGGCAGCAGGAGCGTTGGGGCCACCAGTCACCCTGTTGGGGTCTTCGTGGCTGGCCACCAGGCCACTGAGGGTACCATATGCTTGTGCCAGGCGCTGGACATCACCCTCCAGGCGTTCCAGCCGTTCACCAAACAGCCCTGGGCCTTTCCTTCCTGGGAAAGAGGAGGAGAGAACCCCAGGGTCATCTCTGGCCTGGCTCTCTCAGCTTGTCCTGTTGCCGGGCCACCCGAGAGGTTTTCTGGTCTGAGCCAACCTTGCTGGGTATGGTTCCCCCAGCTGTGGAAGGGGGCTCTGGGGGCTCACCCTCACGTCCAACATGAGATGCACCCCTCCCCAGCCCTGATCGGGCACAGCCACCTTGTGTCAGTCCCCAGAAACCGATCACCTTGGTGAGGGTCTCCATGGGCAGACTCACCGTGGAGGCTGGAGGCTGCTCTGCTAGAAGGAAGGGGCCTGGGGCCTGGGCCCACCTGCCCCAAGGGAACCTGGGGCTCAGGCTCCGGCTGAGGTGGGGTGGCCGCGTGGTCCGTGAGATGCTCGGGGCAGCCTTCTCCAGCGAGGCCAGGGCAGCAACGCCAGGCGAGGTCAGTCACTGTCTTGTAGCCCACCTTGTATTTGGGTCTGAGCACTGTGCGGTACCTGGGCCAGAGGCGGGCAGAGGGCAGGGCTCTGTACCTGTGGGCTGAGGCTCCTGCCTCCTGGTGAGTGACCTTGCCCCCTGGCTGGGGTCCAGGGCCACTCCAGACACTGGCAGAAGGTCTAGATGTCTCCCAGCTTCACTACACCACCAGCATTTTTCCTTCCTCTGTGCTTAAGGTGACAGGCGGTGGGGTGGAAGCAGGCCTTGCAGAGGCTCAGAGATGCGTTAGGGGAGGGGACAGGTAGAAGCCCTACCCCCATCTTGTTTGCTTGGGGAAAGGCTAGTGGGAATTTAGCCTCAAGACTCCCAAGACCACTTGGACACCCTGCGGCTCATGCTGCCATCAGAAATTCCACTCTGGCTTTGGGGGAACTTGAAAACTTTTGACGAAACCCCAGCCCCTCCCTCTGGGTGGATGAGGGGTACAGCACTGGAGCTGGGGCAGGCAGCCCTTCACACTGCCTGGGGGCCACTCCCTACCTGGGGGCCACTTAGCTCTTTCCCCTCCTTCCTGGCCTACTCTGGGAATTCAGCTCTGGTCCTGGAAGCTGGCGGAATGGCACCTCTGATTTTGAGCACAGCGGGGAAGGCCCAGGGGTGCAGGGCAGAGCTCACCATGTGTACTCTCTCCCCTGTTCAGCCGTGTACCTGTTTACCCACTGACACATGGGAATAAACAGGTCTGTTTTCAGACACATGTTTGAACGTCTCCAAGTACATCACACCTGCATGCAACATGTCCTCACAGCCCACCTGTCTGGCTGAAGCCCCAGAAATCTGGCTTCCCTCCTCTCACCCTTGGCCTGCCTTCTCCACGGTCAGCACAACTGTCCCTGGGTCTACCCAGCGATCACCCATTGCTGGTGTTACCCTCTGCTCTCCCCTGTCCCCAGCCACCCCCCTTTGCCTCTGCTGCTTCTTCCTTGCCTTGCACTGCCTCTCCCCTGGGAGCCCTCCCGGGTCCCCTTGGGGGCTCCAACCAAGCCTGACCTGGCGCCCCCCCGGCCCCCTCCAAATGGTCTGTGTTGGGGCAGGGGTAGGCTCTTTGGAGTCCAAGGATTTATAACCCTTGTGGAGCTGGCTGCTAGCCTCAGCTGAAGGCAGGCCTGGGGCTTATGCCCAGGGATCCTGAGTCGGTGGGATGGAGGTGCACTCACGTGACTGCCCTGGGGCACTTGGGCCCCCATCCACACTGCCGGTATTCAGCCTTTATGTAGTTATCCGCTCCCTCCTGTAGGACACACGTCACATTCCTGTGTACAATGTAGGCACAGAGGGCCCTGCAGGGGGAAATGGCATCCTTGGAATATCCGGCCTGTGCCAGGCCCACTGAGGCTTCTACTCCTCCCCTCCCCCAGCTGTGGGCCTAGGAAGGAGACCAGACTCCCATCTCTCCTCTGCCCCTTCTTGTTCCTGGGATCCAGGGCCCTTGGCCTGGGGTCCTGCCCCACTGCTAGTCTCTCCAATCCCAGCCTCACCAGTGGGCTGGTCCCTGGGCGAAGTGCTGTACTGAACCAGGAGCCCAGTGCAGCTGCCTCCCTGCCTGGGGAAGAGGCCCACCCTGGATCCCCCTCAAGAGCCTTACCACACTCCCCACCCTCCTCCAACTCCTTCACTGGCTCTCAACTCCTCATCTCGGCATTGAAGCTTCTGAGATCCCAACATACTGCCTTTGAGACCACACTTCTCATCTTTCCTCCCGACTGACTCCCACCCTGTAGTTTTCCCACTCCTGCCTTTGCTGCTGGTTCCTCCCTCTCAGATCACTTTTTGTACCACCTCCTCCAGGAAGCCTGCTCTGATGTGCCCAGGCCTACTGAGTGTCAGCCATGGGCTGGGTACACTCCTCCTATAATACCTCTCAAACTCAGCTAGAGTTCACATTCAGCTAGCACCACAGGCAGAGGCCCTAACTCACCTGAAGCTACTAAAGACCAGAAGCTGAGGCAGGGGAGGACACAAGGGCTAGGGAGGCTGCTGCCTGGCAATAAGCCGACCACCTGTGGACTGCTATTGGGCTCTGGAGCCACAACACGGGCCCAGGACCCAGGAGCCCCCACCAGCTCTGCCGCCCAGCCACGTTGGGCCTCCCAAAGGGTCGCAGGGGTCCAGGCTGAGCACGGGAGGGGTTGAGCCGCCGAGTGCACGGCCTCCATCTCCTACCTGGCGGGGCAGGGGAGAGATGAGAGGCCCTGGCACGGGATGGGGGTGGCCCCGCGTGCTCCGCGTCGCGGGCCGCCCGCCCTCCCTCCTCTCCCTCCACCTGGTCCACTGCGCCCGGAGTCTGCACACAGAGCAGCTGGAAAATGTTACTTCGCTGGAAAGTTTTCCGCGGGCACTGCCAGTACCCCAGCCGCCGCGCCAGGCCCCCTCGGCTTCTTTTCCTTCGCCAGCCCCGCAGGCCCCCGGAGCGTGGGGCGCCCGCCCGGGCGGGGGCTCGTCCTGGGGTGCCCGGGGCCCCCGCGCGCGCCGGGGGCAGGTGGGAGCCTCGCCCGCGCCCAGCCCTCCCGCTTCCCGCCCGCGGAGCGGCCCGCGCTTACTTGTGCGGCCCCGGGC
>NW_006791814.1:1049507-1065100 GCF_000442215.2 Lipotes vexillifer
CGCCCGCCCGGGTCCCGCCGCCGGTCGCGGCCCCCGGAGCTCGCTGGCCCTTCGCCTGGCGCTTCGCGGCGGCTGCGTCCCGCCGAGTGGCCGGCGCTGCTCGCGCCTGGGGCCGCCGAGGGGAGGCGGGAGGCGGGCTCTGCGCTGATTAGCATAAACTTGGGGCCGCGTCGCTCTCCGCCGCCGGCCCCCTCTCCGCCGCCGGCCCCCCGCCCCAGCTCCGAGCTGACGCCCGAGGGGCCGCCCTCGAGCGAGAGGTTAAGAAGAGAGCAGCCCCGGAGTGGCAGGGGCGCAGACCGTCGCACCCCGGGAGGCCCCCCAAACACACCCATCACCCATCCGCCACTGTGTCCCGCGTGCACCAGGGCGAGAAGCAGAGCCAGAACCCTGGGGCCGGCCTGGACGCAGGGCCGTCTAAGAACGCCCACCCGCGGGACACATTGCCCTTAAAAACCCGTGTGCGCCCGGGAACCGCGGTCCAGGGCTCTGAAGCTGAGATGACCGTGTTTGGGGACGGGCCAGCAACACCTTCGCAGCCACTTCCTTGGAATAGGCCCCAGATCATCCCTGTTGGCTAGCTCTGCCTCCCCGCAGCGTCATTGTCCCGGGGTGCCCAGGACATCTGATAACTCTGCCTACCCCTCCCCGGACAACTTAACCCCTCTCTGCTCGAGAACCCTCCGCAACCCGTCTGGTGGCCAGGCTGTCCTTCTGGTTTCCTGGTGGAGTGCATCTTATCTCTGTCTCTCTCAGGTCTCTGGCTGCACGGAGTCCTGAACGCCTGTCACCCCTTCAGCCCCGCCAAAGGTGCTCTGCTTCTCTTTGTGCAACTAAAGCTCTTAGCAGGCTGGACTGCAGCACTGGCCCATTTTCAGTGTCTGGTCAAAGAAAACCTTTAGGTCTTTCTCACGAGGAGTTGCTGTTAAGTCAGGCTTCCTCCATATTTCCCTTGTGAAACTGACTCTTGGAACCCAAGAGTTGACCTTTACAGCCATCCTCATTCAATGTCATCTTGTTGGCTTTCTAAGCTGCAAAAAGCCTTTTGAATCCTGCTTCTGTCCTCCAACAGACTGCCGCTTCTTCCTGGCTTGATCTTATCCACACAGATGATCACAGCCACCTGGGTCTTTCCCCAAGTAAAGACAGGTGTGCAGAGGCACAGACCTGGAGAGGCCTCTCTCCAACCGGACTTTGAGATGTGAATTCACACCCTTTGGGGAAAGCGATGCTATCAGGGGTGCTGGACTAGGGCAGGTCTGAAGCCCACATCTGCACCCCTGCCCTCTCCCAGCCGTTCTGGCTTGAGGGTCTTGGAGCAAGGGTGAGGCCGGCACACACCTGAGCCAAGCGGGCCAATTGTTCTCTCTCCTGGGTTTTGAAATTGAAACGCAGAGGCTGAGGGTGATCTGGCTTCCAGGTGGAGACTCTATTTGTTTCCTAGGGCTGCTGTAACAAATTACTACAAATATAGTGGCTTCAAACACCAGAAATTTATTCTTCCACAATCCTAGAGGCTAGAAGTGTGAAATCAAGGTGTCAGCAGGGCCACAGGGAAGATTCCTTCCTGGTCTCTTGCAGCTTCTGGTGGCTTCTGGCATCCTTGGCACTCTGGCTTTTAGCTGCATCTCCCAATGTCTGTTTCTGTCTTTACGAGGCCTTCTCTCTTGTTCTACATGGGCTTATTCACAAGGCCCTCGTCTCTCTGTGTCTCTGGGTCCTCTCCTCCTACGAGGTCACCTGTCATTGAATTTAGGTCCCATTCTAATCTAGTCTGACCTCATCTTAAGTAATTACATCTTCAGAGACCCTATTTCCAAATAAGGTCCTATTCTAAGGTTCTAGGTGGACATGAATTTTGCGGGAACGCCATTCAACCCACTACAGGGTCCCTGAGGGGTAGTGAGAGGACAGGCCAGGGCACCCTGTAGCCATAGCTCCGCGGGAGTTATGGGGAAGCTGAGGAAGAGAGCTTGCAGGAGAATGGGGCAGAGTGGAGGGGCTATGTACTCAGGGTGAGTTGCCATTTGGTGACTGGCTTCCTCTGTCTGCCTCCAATAACCCACTTCACTTGAGCCAGCTCCAGTGGGTTTCTGATCCCACCAAATGATGCCTAAAACAGTCTTCATCCTCCACCACAAATCCACCCAATGTGCTCCAGACTTTAACAAAGACGTCCATCTCACTGGGCAAGATACACAGTATGCATGACATGATCTTGATCTTGTAGCCACTGAATTTCTACTTCTCAGAAAGTGAGAGACATCTGAGTGGAAGATGAGCAGAGCCTGGCTCTTCCCCCTAGGCTGGGTTCTGACTGCCTGGCAGCACTGCCCATCCGGCTCTGGAAAAAACTCCCCACCTCCCTGCCCCAGAGCTCTGATCCTTTTCCAAGGGGTCCCACCCCTTCCTCTCACTCCCTTCCTCAACCCAGATGTGGGACCCACAACTCAGAGGGAGGAGGCTGGGCCTTGTCTGAACTTGGAAAAGCCCACATAACAAAGGGCCGAAAGGACAGATGGACCCCCGCTTCCCCCTTCCCCAGGTGGTTGACATCAAACACCATGCTCCCTCTCTAATTGGAACAGTTTCGGGAGCCACCACTGGGACCACATCCTGGTAGGGGAGGAGGACATATGGGTGGAGGAGATGCTCGGGGTCTTGGCTGTATCCAGCCAGCGGCTGAGGTTCCCCCGCCTCCCCCCACAGATGATGAGGCTACTTTGCATCTGCCAGACAGGAAACCTAGGGAGGCCAGAGGCAAGGGAGGAAGACAGATGGTCGTGTCCTCCCCCCACTCGGGCTGGAGTTTCCGCACCTGGATGGAGGTGGGCTGAGGGGCCACACACAGGATCAGGCTTTCTGTTCCCAGGGACATGCACAGCCATATCCAGACACATCCTGTCTATCCCAGTCCACTTCCAGACATGTGCAGAAGCAGATTTTCCCAACTTTCATTAGCCACTGGTGACAGATGTGCCACCTCTCTCTTCAGGAAAAAATGGAGGATGACATCAGGATGACAAGATAAACCTGGACAGGAATGAGTGTAGCCTTGCATTTAGGGTTCAGGGGGGAGATCATAAGTGGGCACCTCTGCCAGACTCTGGAGCTTCCTTCCGTCTTCCACAGGCTCCCTGGGGCACAAGGGAGAACTGGGTCCTAAGGGCAGAGAAGACGAGAGACTGGGTCCCAGGAAGCTGCAGTGAGACAGATGGTGAGTTCACACATAGCTCCTGTGGAGCCTGGCATCCCATTGCCTGCCTCCACGCACTTCTCAGAATCCGAGGAGGCTCCTCTCCCCTCTCCGGGCTCCATCCACCTGCCTCAGGATGTGCTCTCCTTTTTCATTGAGGCCCCACCACATAAGATCATTGAGAGCCTCACAACATTTTCTGGAATGTAGCTCCCCTGAAAGAGACAGAAATAGCACTGAAACTGCTGACTTTCTGGCACAAGCCCTTCCCATCGCAGATGAGCCCCTGCCACTATGAGAAGCACACCTCCCCCTTCCCCAAGCCACCTGTGCAGCTCAGCCTTCCTGCACGTGAGGCACCTTTGGAAGTGCTGTGTAGCAAGGCTCTACCCGGGCCCACTCTCTCCTCAACATAAACATTAGCATGCTCAAAGCCCAGCTGGCATTTTGATTACACCCACACCTTCAAAAGAGGTTACTGTCAAATCCACATGCGTTTCAGAGCAGGAGTTTGGAGTGACCCCTTCCAGCTGGGCAGAAGCATGGCCTCTCTGGGACCTGGAGTGGGTAGTTATGCAGCCCCAAGGTGAGGGCCTGAGAGAGAGTCCAGAAATCAGGGAAATTGGACTCAGTAAAGCCCGGGTGATGGACTTACTAGAGTTGCTTAGAAGCAACTTAAAAATGGTGCAGCTGGGCTTCCCTGGTGGTGCAGTGGTTGAGAATCTGCCTGCTAATGCAGGGGACATGGGTTCGAGCCCTGGTCTGGGAGGATCCCATATGCCACGGAGCAACTAGGCCTGTGAGCCACAACTACTGAGCCTGCACGTCTGGAGCCCGTGCTCTGCAACAAGAGAGGCCGCGATAGTGAGAGGCCCACGTACCACGATGAAGAGTGGTCCCCGCTTGCCACAACTAGAGAAAGCCCTCACACAGAAACAAAGACCCAACACAGCAAAAATAAATAAATAAATTACTAAATTCCTACCCCCAACATCTTCTTTTAAAAAAAAATTGTGCAGCACTGACGGGTCCTCAGCATGGACACATGCAAACCAGATGCGATCATTATGCAAATAATATGCAAAATACATGTGTGGGCCTCCCGACCATTGCAAATGCCAGATGTGGCCCTTGGGGATCCCGGGTTTAGCTGAGCCAGGCTGTGGGGCTGAGAGATGACCCGGGACTAGTCTCTATGGTGGGCAGGAGGGACTCAGCTCTGAGGCCTTTCACACACTGATGGAAGGAACCGGACGGGGAGTCAATCAGACCTCCAATCACAAGTCCCGTGACCTTCATGGAGGCACTTCACCCCTCTGAGCCTCTGTCTTCTCATCTGTAAAATGGTCGACTACGAGGACTAACTGAGAACATTGGCTAAAGGCCCCATCTGCACAGCCAGGCACATAAGAGACACCTTTCACTCACTGAAATGCAGGACCTCCAAGGACAACATTGCAGCTGTGGTCTTGGGGAAGGTCAGGGTTGGATAGGTCAAGAATCCACATACTCCTCGTTCATTCAGAATCTGTCAGAGGTCCCACTTGACAGGGGGTGTGGTGGATGCTGGTGGTACCCTGCCAGACCCCCTGTCCCTGGCCATAGCACTCACAATCCCCACCCCCCACCCCCATTGCTAATGCCTAATGCCCACAGCTGCCCCTCCTGCGGATTGCTATTGGCTAATGAGAGTCGCCTCCCCTGGGAAGTTCCAAACCCTCCCATCCCACAGCCAGTGACTGGCTGATACAGGGATATGACGGGCTGGCCTCCTCACCTCAAGGGGACAGTCCAGCCATGTGGTTATATCCCAGAGCACCCCTGCCCCCCAATCAGGCCACATCTAGACTCCACCTGGGATCCCCTTCTTGCTCTGCCCCTTCCCTCTCCTGCTTCCCTCCCTCCCTCCCTCCCTCCCATATGCATTTCTCCTGGGAGGCCTCCCTTCATAAATCTCATGTTCCTGAATCCCTATTTCCAGCTGTGCTTCTGGGAAACCCAACCCAAGACAGGGAGACAGCCCTGCAATCAGAGAGGGATAATGAATGTGATACTCATTATGTCAAGGACCACAGGGAGGTATGGGATCGCAGAGGAAGAAGTGACCAGAGTTGGGAGAAAGGATCAGAGACATCTCCACGGACAGCCACCACCGGAGATCAACTGTGGGGAGAAAGCATGCAGGTGGCGGGCGCAGCATGTGCAAGGCCTGGGGGCAGAAGACAGCCTGTGGGTTTGGGGAGCCCGGCAGAGCTCCAGTGGGGGGCCCGGCCCCAAGAGAGACTGGCAGGCGCCAGAAAAGAGGGGCCTTGAATCCCGCCCGAAGAGTCTGGACTTTACGGCAGGGGAACTACACATACAGAACTGCCTGCAAAAATGTCCCTTGGCTACCACTGCTCTGAGCAGGCAGGGTGCCAGGGAGGCAGCGCCTGCAACATTCAACCACCAGGCTGACAAGGATGGGGAGGGGGATTGGGTGGGGGGAGCGGGGGGAACGGGGGGAATCGCAAAGGCTTTCAGGACAGAGAGCTGACAGGCCTTGTTGCAGTCTGCGGGTGTGGGGAGGATTCTGGAAGGTGCCAGGCAGACCAAACGTCAGACAGCACGTTAGGGTGGGGCTGGGTGACCACGTGTGGTCAAGCGTGGGGAGAGAGGAGGGTGTCATGAGCCGTACGGGGCAGGGGTCTGCATTCCGCGTGCGGCCACAGGGCAGCCACAGCCAGGCTGTTCTGAGCAGGAGGCCTCGGTGAAGGCGGGCGCCGATTGGAGTGGATGGCAAGCTGGCCTGCTTCCAGCAGGCGGCCCAGGAGCTGCTCCCGCTGGCGGGGCGGATGCAAGGCCCTGGGAAGACTCGCCTGCTTTCATCTCTCTCCTATTCATGGACACCAGAGTAAAAACCACATGGGATTACCACTGCTTGCAGAGGAGGCAGGCATGGGATGGGCGGGTGCAGAGCAGCTGAGCCAGGCCGGGGAGGAAGGGGTGGTCGTTGCCATGGAAAACTCACGCTTGGGTAGGCAGAACCTGACCTCTACCCAGACACTGCCCTGATCTCAGACCTGCTCTGCCTTAATTCCTAACGCAGGGACCTCTGCTGTGCACAGGCTCCCTGCTGCAAGCACAGACAGGTGGGCCCCAGGCTCTGTGCTCAAGGCACCTGGGACTGAGAGGCAGAGGTGGCTGAGAGTCCGGAGAAGCCTGGGGTTGGCAGGGAGGTCAGGAGAGGGACCTGGGGAGGGGGAGGGGCAAGAGAATCCCTGGTGGGCCGTGAGCTCCAATGAGAGTGGGGCTCTCTGGAGGGGATATTTCTGGGATGGGGAGGGCCGTTTTCAGGCTGAGGACTTGGGGGTGGTGCACAGAGAAGCTTGGTCTTCACCCTGTGAAGCCAACTCGCCTGCCACTTCCCGTGTGCCACAGTCATTGTCTTTCTGCATCGGGCTGCCCTCCCAAGAGATAGTCCATGATGCAGGCACCACCTCCTGCCTGTGTTTGCTGAGTGGATGAACTATGGGTCCCCCTGTAGTCATGAGGAGGGTACAGTGGGGAAGGTGGTGGTACAGGCAAGAGATGCTGAGGATAAGAGAGGACAGGCATTTGGAGGGAGAGTTACCAGGCTTCCGAGAGCTGCCTGGAGAGCTGGGTCAGCGCCAAGGTCAGAGTCATGGGCCAGCACCCCTGCGAGGTCCCAGGCTCTGTCTCTCTGCCCATTTCACACTTAGTGCTCGACAGTACATCTGGCAACTATTCAAAGGGCTTCCAGCCAGGGTCTGACCTCTCTGACCCCCAGCCGGAGCGGCCCACACACCTGCTCTTGCCACCCACCATGTGACCAGTGGGGCCTTCCCCAGGTTGAGCCTCCGCAGCCAGGGGCTGCCACATTCCTGGCTGCACTGATGTTGGCCGGCAGCCCCAGTTCCTTTGGGAAAGGCCAGGCAGGAGGCTCCCACGGTGGGACTTTATCCCTCCCTTCCCTCCCCCATCCGGGGGCTGTGCTGGGATTAGGGCACCCTCCTCCCCTGCTGTGTCTCATCACTGTCCATGTGGTCCAACCACTACTGAGTGCGTCTGCAATTGCAGGCCCCTTCCCTCACACCTCCTCCTCCCATGCCTCCCTCTGTCCCCCTCAGCTACCGGCCATGGAGTCCCTGGGTGGGTGATGGGAGGGGGACAGGGCAGCAGGCTGTGCTGGCACCAAGGGCACAGGCCGGAACTGCTGCATGCAGTCAGGGTGGAAGGGAGGGACCTCCCTGGTGGCACAGTGGTTAAGAATCCGCCTGCCAAGGGCTTCCCTGGTGGCGCAGTGGTTGAGAGTCCACCTGCCGATGCAGGGGACGCGGGTTCGTGCCCAGGTCCGGGAAGATCCCACATGCCGCGGAGTGGCTGGGCCCATGAGCCATGGCCGCTGAGCCTGCGCGTCTGGAGCCTGTGCTCCGCAACGGGAGAGGCCACAACAGTGAGAGGCCCGTGTACCGCAAAAAAAAAAAAGAATCCGCCTGCCAATACAGGGGACACGGGTTCAATCCTTGGTCCGGGAAGATCCCACATGCCACGGAGCAACTAAGCCCGTGAGCCACAACTACTGAGCCCGCGTGCCTAAAGCCCATGCTCTGTAAGGAGAAGCCACTGCAATGAGAAGCCCATGTACCTCAATGAAGAGTCGCCCCCGTTCGCCACAACTAGAGAAAGCCCACGCGCAGCAATGAAGACCCAACGCAGACAAAAATAAATTAAAAAAAAAAAATGAATGGAAGGGAGTGGAAAGCATCCGGGAGGATTAGGAGAACAGGGAGCCTCAGTGGCTTTTGAGGGGCTCCAGGAGGACTCCAGTTTTCCGGCTTGGGGGTCTTTTTTGCTGTGACAAGGGAAGAGAGGAGACAAAAGTCTGGAGGGCAGTCACCTTGACTTGGAGGTGCCTGCAGGTGCCCTGGAGGAGTTGGGTGTCCTGTTTGTCCATTGCTCCTTCCCAGCTGAGGTGGGGGGCTGTGTGCCCCTAGGGCAAGATCAGAGCCCCCCCATACACAGCATCCCACACAGATGGTGGCCAATTAGTGGTCCTGGGGACCTCACTCCTCCCAGATACTGGGGGGGAGGGCACCAGGTCAGAGGTCGTGAGGGTTCCTTCTGCCTGGGCAGCTGGCTGAGGCCCCGAGCCGCCCTTTGTTCCACTGAGCTGGCACCTCCCAGGCAAGTGCTCTACCACCACCCACCCTTTCTGCTTCGGGTCACTGTGTCCCCATCCTTTCCCCTCTCCCCGCTCTCCCACCCACCGAGTCTCTCCCTCCCTCTCTCCTCCCCAAACTTCTTTCTCCTTTTCCCATAATAAGGAAGAGCCATGATTGCCCATCATATCCAGAACCCAAATCGTCAGCAACAGAAAAAGTGGTTTCCCCCACCTGGAGGGCTCTGACTTTAGACACCCAAGGTCCAGGCGGGTGGCATTCCCAGGAGGAGGTAGGAGATGGCTACACTCTGTCCTGGGGAGGGGCACCCTCCCCGGAAGGGGCTGATGGCTCCTAATACAGGGGGAAATGAAGACTTCCCCCCCACCCCACGAAAAAGTTTTCATAACAAAAACAAATTGAAGGTTCATAACCTGCCTGGTCTGGTTGGTCCAAAATTGGAGAGAAGTTAACTATTGGCAAAAGTTAAGACCATGGGAATGAAGAGATCCTTCTCCAAAGGAATCTGTGTGGTGTGAAAAGAAAGCTGGGACGTTTAAGGTAAAAACCGAGGAACAAGAGTCAGTGAAGGAGATAAGAAGGATGAGGTCAGGGCTTCCCTGGTGGCGCAGTGGTTGAGAGTCCGCCTGCCGATGCAGGGGACACGGGTTTGTGTCCCGGTCCGGGAAGATCCCACGTGCCGCGGAGCGGCTGGGCCCGTGAGCCATGGCGGCTGAGCCTGCACGTCCGGAGCCTGTGCTCCACAACGGGAGAGGCCACAACAGTGAGAGGCCCGTGTACTGCAAAAGAAAGAAAGAAAGAAAGAAAGAAAGATGAGGTCAGAGGAGCAGAAGGAACTTGAAAGTGGGGAGTGGGGAGAGATACCAGCTGAGACCAGGAGGGGAGACATTTTCAGAAGGAGATTCAGAATAGCAACAGATGAGGGCTTGGATTTCCTAACCAAATGAGAGGGCAGTGGGGCCCTTGGCCTGGACCAAGCTGGGCTGAAACAGGATGAAGGGGTGAGGAGTGGAGACGGTGCCTGTGGGGGAAGGAGCCAGGGAGAGGGAGAGGTTGGAGGCCCAGAGGAAGGAGAGCGAGGCCCCCAAAGGGACAGGACCCAGGCCCAAGGAAGAGGATGGAAGAGGTGGGCCAGGAGGGTGCGGGAAGCAGGGCACCTGCAGGTGCAGCGGGGAGAGGCGGAGGGGCTCCTTGTGCTAAATGACAGCTGAGGTTCTCCCCCTGGATTTGGGGTGAGGATGGAGGGATGTTTAGGCAAGGCCAACGAGAAGTGCAGGTTTGAGGAAGGGCGGCAAGGAAAGGGCCCTGGAGAGTCTGGATCACAGGGTGTGCAGTGGCCGCCAGGCCCCAGTGACTTTCCACCAACCACAGCCCTCCACAGCTGGAGGGCGGGGCCCAAACCGAGGCTTATAGGGCTTATCCCGGGCTGTGAGTGCAGATCTGGGGAGGGGGGGACCTGAGGGCCTAAAGGTTGGGTGCTCCCTCACCCAGGTTCCCAGAGAAAAACACATTTAGAATCAGCAGAAACATGACAGCGCCTTCAAAGAGTACCTGAAACCAGGTGTGTAAATTAGGAAACACGGCTTTGCTATATGTTTTGTGGCAATGTTAAAAAAAAACCCAAAAGAACCCACAGGTTTTCAACTTGAAAGAAAAGAAAAAACAGAGGAAAATAGGAATGTTTGCGAACAACCCAACTGGTGCTGGCATTTCCGTGGCCCTTCCTACCTGGCTGGTGTCATCAGCCTGCCCGCCCGCCTGGCCTGCCTGTCTCTGTGCTTGCAAACATTTTTCCTTCTCCACTTTTTGACATCTTAACCAACGTTGGCTGTGGTTTCTTTCTTGGTAACTGTGATTATTTTAAGTGCAGAGTCTGTTGTCCTTTTCCACCAAGGATCTAGAGGCTATCCAGGGAGTTAAGTGATGGTACAGAGTTTTCCAGAATCCTTAATACCTAGCACCAAAATCGAGTGATTGATACCATTCCAAGCCAAGTGTCACTTACTTAGTGAAGGTAAACACGGGTTAATATAGCCTGTCAAAAAAATCCACAAGTTTTGTGCAAACTTCAGGATTTTTAAATCTTGGAAATCGGAAAGATTTAGCACTTTGTGTTTGCCAGTTTTCTGTCATAAAAAAGTCAATCTTAAAGAAGCTAACGTATTTACCAGGAAAAGACCGTGCCTTGTCTTTTTCTGACGGTGTACTTTTGAAGTTCTTGGAGGTCAGAATAAGAACTAAAGGAGAAGAAATGTTTTGATCATTGAGGAGGAGTGCCAGTTTCTACAAAAGTGTGCAAATTCTAAATAAACTGCTGGGAAAATTAAAAACTGAAATGGTACAGGGTTTGTGATAATCAAATTTCCCCAGCTTAAAAAAAGAAAATGAGTATTGAACCCTGGAGTGGGTCCATGGAGAGTCCTTGTCTTATTCTCTCTCTTGTAGTGTGTGTTTAGAAGTTTCCATAATAAAATATATATTTTTTTTATTAAAAAAAAAGGAACAGATGGAACAACTGACAATAGATGCTGGTCCTTTCTCTTTTGCTTTCTCATTTTGGAAGCTTTACTGTATGTTGCCTTCCACGGTCCTGACCTTTCCTTTTCTGGTTTTCATAAAATACAAACCAACCAACCAACCAAAAAAACCACTTTCTATTATATGTCAACAAAGTACCAATCAATTCCTCCCACCCAGGATCTCTTTTTTCCTTCTTTCTTCTCCCCGACCCAGTGAGAAATATTTTAAATGCTTTTGCTGGCCCTTTCCCCCCTCCTCAACTCCTACCTTTTGTCAAGATAATTCAGCACTTTCAGTTGTAGGTTAGCAATGGGTCTTATCGCATCTCTCTCCTGTCCTGTTTGTTAACTTATTTAGTGCTTATATTACAAATTCCATCTCATCTCTCGTTAGCCTTTTGGAGCTAACTATACATAAATTGGTAGGTTCTCAGCTACCATGGATGGCTTCCTCTTTTCTTCACCTCATCTCCAAACTGACTCTTTCTTTTATTACCTGATTAGATTCCTTTGTCAGGCATTTACCACGGGGTCCAGGGAGGGTCTCTGGACCTTTGAGCTTCTTCTATCCCAGGTATGTAAAGGGCACGTTGGCTGACACAGGATGCTCTTCTCTTTTCTGACTTTAAAAATGTATGGTTTCAGGCCGATTCTCTTAACTTGGTCTCTCATTCGGGAAGCTCATACGAGTTTTCCCTTTAATCATGGAATTCAGGAACCTTCCCAGGCTATGCCTAGATGTCTGATTTTTTCCATCATTCCTGCCTGGAACTCCACGAGCCCTTTCAAACCCAAGTCTGTCTTCAAACCATGGAAAAATTTCTTTCTCGTTTTAAAATTATGGTTTCTCCTCCATGTGTCGCTTTTTTCCTTCTAGGCTTTGTATTATTCCCATATGATGTGTCCTGGGTCTCTCTCCTCCTAGGCTCTGGGTTTTCCCTGCATGATTTGTTTGCTACTTTTTGCTTTGTGTGTTGCATTCTCTCTTCCATTTGGTTTCCCAGGTCTTCATCCTCTCCTCCAACTCGTTTTAAATTTAAAATCAAGTTTCCTACTTCAGGAAAGTATTTTCTTTCACATCTGATTTTTTTCGATGCTCTTATTGTTTTTTCTTTTTCATGTTGTTGTGCAGGTTGTGGTTTGACTCCTGTGATTCTGAGCAAATTGCAGGCTCTTACTCCTGGCTGTTGGTTTCCTTCGGGTGCCTATTTTCCCTTTGTCTTTGTTTCTTCCCCAAACTTCAATAGAAATTTTATTAAGTTCCACATTTTCCCCAGCTTTACTGAGATACAACTGACAGATAGAAACTGCATATACTTAAGGTATACAGCGTGACGTTCTGATGTATGTATACACTGTAAAATGATTACCACAGTCAAGCTAATTAATACATCCATCACGCCACACAGTTTTTTTGGTGGTGGTGAGAACACTTACGAGCAACCCTCTTAGTGAATTTCAAGTACATAATACAGTATTATTCATTATGGTCATACACTGTCATTCGATCTCCAGAAATGATTCGTCCTGTATAACTGAAACTTTGCACCCCTCCACCAACATCTCCCCCCTGCCCCCCAGCCCATGGCAACCACCATTCTATTCTCTGCTTTACTGAGTTCAACCTTTTTAGATTCCACATATAAGTGAGATCATACTGTATTTGTCCTTCTCTGCCTGGCTCGTGTCACTTAGCATAATACCCACCAGGTTCAGCCAAGTCTCAAATGGCAGGATTTCCTTCTTTTTAAAGGCTGAATAATATTCCATGGTATGAACAGACCTCATTTTCTTTATCCATTCATCTGAAATGATCCCAAGCATCTTTTCTGACCATAATGGAATGAAG
Organism: Lipotes vexillifer; assembly: GCF_000442215.2. Classification (NCBI taxonomy): domain Eukaryota; kingdom Metazoa; phylum Chordata; class Mammalia; order Artiodactyla; family Lipotidae; genus Lipotes; species Lipotes vexillifer. Next base: position 1,062,249 of record NW_006791814.1, read on the forward strand.
CTAGAAATCAGTAACAGTAAGAAAAAAAAAATTCACTTATACGTGGAAACTAAACAACACACTCTTGAACAACTCTTGGGTCAAGCAGGAAATCAAAAGGGAATTTTTAAAAATATCCTGAGACAAACAAAAATGAAAACACAACATACCAAAACGTACGAGATGCTGCAAATGCAGTACCAAGAGGGAAGTTTATCCCCTTGCCTTATTGCAGCTCTAATCACCCCCAGGGCTCAGGTCCAACAGACAGGCTGGCTGTGCCTTGTGGTGCCCCAGGAGGGACTGCTCTGTGTCCCCCGGGACAGGGAGGGATTCCGCAGGTCCTCCCAGGAGCACCCAAAGCTGCCGGCCCTGGCTCTCTGGTGGATCCAAGCCCTCTCCTGGAACCAAGCAGACCTGATTCTCACCCAAGGCTGTCTCTGCTGCGGGTCCCTACTGTCCAGCCTGCAGGGAGCCAGCCCTCTTGTCCAGGCCTGGCTGCTGACTGACCTTGAGCTCTGCTGTAGTAGCACTTTTGGAGTTGGGAAGGAGGGCGGTCCTAATCCAGGAGGTTTAATTAAAGAGAGGTTCTCAAAAAATAATAATAATAAATAAAGAGAGGTTCTCGGGTTTCATGGTTGTTGAAGAGATGACTGGGATCAATCATCTTGTGCAGCATTATAAAAATATATCAGAAAAAGAAAAAGCAACCAAATGGAATTGACTTGAATAAAATGCACTACTAGGTCTATGAGAGGACATCTGAATGTGTGGATACTGAGTGGTATGGAAATGAGACAGGCTGGGACTTGGGACCCTTTGCTGGGACGTGGGCCCTTTTGCTGCAGTGCTTGCACCTGGACACATCTCTCCTCCAGCAACAGAATACAAAGAAGCTGTACGGGACTAAAAATCACTGCGTGCATGAGCAGTTGGGGCAAATTCTGGACCTAAAAGATACAAAGAGACCAAAAAACCCAACTGCCAATTTTGAAGAGCCCGGGAGCAAAAACAGCGTGCCAGGAGCAAAAGCAGGGTACTGCGCATGCCCCCTGCGCACACCACCCTCTAAGGGGTGGGCAAAACACCTAAGCCACCCCTCTGGCCCGACCCCTGGACACACCCCTACCCTCACCCGGTATAAGAAATAAGCTTGCCTCCCCTCAGGAGGGGAACAAGCCAGGGAACCTGTTGATTGCTCTCCCATCTGCTGCAGCAGGGGCCCCAACAAAGCCTTGCGCGAATTTCTTGTCTGGCCTCTAGTCAATTTCTATTGATTGGGGAAGGCCAAGAACCCTGGCTGGTAGCAGAAAGTCTGGGGGTTTTCTGTACATCTTTGGGGTCTGGTGATAGTGAAGTTTTGTGAGGAAAGGAAAGGCTGTCAGATGCTCTCAGTTCTATTTTTGGCATAGCATGATGTACCCACCAAAAGAGTTTTGCAAACCTTTGGAAGCAGGGTGCTCATGAAACGTGCAGGAGGAAGGGGATTTCTTAAACACACCTGCAGCTGTGATGGGTGACGGACAACGCTGAGATCCCATGAGGGCGTGGGAAGTTGTAGTAAATGATCCTTCTCATCCTGCAGGTAATCGGTGGGTCCAATTGATAGCCCTGTTTCCAAATCAGAATGTATCTTTTTTATTTTAAATTCCTTTACCACATGGTAAGCTCCCAGGAATTTTTTCTCAAGAGCTTCAAAGTGAAACTATAGATATTTTTTTTTGTCTTTAAAAGCCAGAAAAGATCATCTGAGAGGAATTATGAACATTTCAAAACCACTTGGGGCAGAGTGGATAAATTACACCAAAAAAATAATTCGTAAGGACTTTAAAGTTGAAAAATAAATTTTTTTTCAGGAGGAAAAAGAACTTCGGAAATAAAATAAAATGACAGCCATTTGGATTATGTATTTCTCCTGCTGGGTCAGAAGGAAAATATTAAATTAAAATCTATTATAAAAGATGGGTCTCTAGATTATCAGATTTAAACTTCCACTTCCCTAGAAAAAATCATGACCAGGTGAAACAAATTTTTGAACTGCCCCATTCAGACAGAACAAAATAAGAAATAGAAATGGCCAAACACGTGTAAGACTTGTGCATACTGGAAGCACTTTTTGGATCCCAGAATTCAGTGTGTTTTATGAAACTCTGAAAGCATCACTTCTGTAGTGATTGCATCAGCCTAATTGACCTCAGCAGCTTGTTGATTTGACATTGACATGGTATTCACCACCCTGCCCCTGGGTCTCAGCTATTAATATGTGTCAGTGCAGGAAGCTCATTTTCTACCCTTTGTGGCCTAGAAATCTACTTTTGCTGCCCTATCATGAGAGAGTTCTGGCTCTGACGGCTGCTGAGTGGGACAAATCACAACAAGGAACACTTCCTAAGTTCTTAGTCTTTCCAGCCGCTGGGAACACCATGAACTCATTAGTTCATTCAGTCTTCAAGCAACCCTTAGGGATGGGATCATTAGCCTCTTTTCTTGGGTGAGTAAAATGAGGCTCAGTGATTTGCCCAAGGTCACACAGCAAGTAAGACTCAAACCCGAAGCTCCCGACACCAAAACCAGTGTAATTAACCAAACAGGTAAACTGCATCCTGGATGGGCTCATCTGCGCTCACTGCGATAAAAATGATGCACGACTTCTTTAATCTCATCTCTAAGACCTTTTCACTTCAGGAAGTATAATGTGTTTTATATACATTTCAGGATGATTAGACTTTTGCGTATAGTTCTAAAGCTCCCCGCTGAGTAGGGCTAGCTGTGGAACGTCTTCTCTGTTGCTGGGATGACATGAAGAACATACAATAGGGCTTCCCTGGTGGCGCAGTGGTTGAGAGTCCGCCTGCCGATGCGGGGGACACGGG
>NW_006791814.1:1068208-1077260 GCF_000442215.2 Lipotes vexillifer
TGCTGTGAGGCTTGCGGGATCTTAGTTCCCCACCAGGGATTGAACCCGGGCCCTCGGCAGTGAAAGCACGGAGTCCTAACCACTGGACCGCCAGGGAATTCCCTGATTTTTCATTTTGTATCTTTCAGGATGGCTTGACTTTTCCAACCCTATTATGTATTCTTCTTTTTTTTTTAAATGTCAGCATCACCAGGGATTGAACCCGGGCCCTCGGCAGTGAAAGCACGGAGTCCTAACCACTGGACCGCCAGGGAATTCCCTGATTTTTCATTTTGTATCTTTCAGGATGGCTTGACTTTTCCAACCCTATTATGTATTCTTCTTTTTTTTTTAAATGTCAGCATAATTTTATGTCAGTATATGTTATCTAGAGATTTTGATTCCTCTTGGGTTTTCTCCTTTGTACTTCTCTGTTTAAAGGGAAATCTAATAAGTGTTATAAAACTAATAATAAAATGATATATAACAAACTGTTGAGCCCAGGGGAGGGCTCTCACCTTTTATGTCATACATTTCCATGACATTTGGACTACTCTGCTTCCTCCTACTCCTCTTTTTTTAAAATTTCAAACATTTAAAAAAAATTTTTTAGATTACAAGTATGACTTTCAAAATCAAGAAGACAGGAAATGAATTTTGAACAAAATAAACAAACCAGGGCAGAAATGATGGATTACTCACTAAACAGGACTGGACAACTGGCTCACAATTTGGAAAAAATAAAGTTAGATTACTACCTTACACCAAAATAAACCTCAGATGGCTTAAAGATTTAAATGTTGGAAGTTAAACCAGAAAAGAATCCTAATCCATATACAATTTTAGGATAGGCAATAATTTTCTAAGACAATGTCAAATGAACAGATTGATGAATATGACAACAAAAATATGTCAGGTTTCTTTCCATCAAAACAAAATAAAGGTCAAACTGCTGCTGCTGCAAAAAAAAAAAAAAAAAAAAAAAAAAAAAATAGCTATGTAACAAAGAATCAAGAATTTCAATATATAAAGAGCTCTTACAAAAATTCCCGCCCATAATTTTTTTTTTTTTTTTTTTTAAATCTAAGCCAAGAATAGAGGGAATCTGACCACAGCGAAACCTGAGTTTCCTAGGGCAGGTTGGAGGTGGGGACGGCAAGGCTGAGCCAGAGGGTTCCTTCTGATGGGAACAGGGAGAGCTCAGTGGAGCAGCTCTGGGGCCAGGTTGGGGGCCCTCCATGTGGCAGGGGTTCCCTGCTCTCCCTGTGGCATCCACAGTCCTATCTGGCGCCAGCTTCTTTTCCAGCCCAGCCTGCCACACACATGCCCCACCCAGCACATCTAACATTTCCCCATTCCTTCACACACATCAGGCACTTCCCATTTCCATGACTTTTGCAAATGCTGGCGCTTTTGTCTGGATCACCCCTCTCTCATCTCTATCGGAAGAATACACCCAACGTCTCCCTGAAGTCTCAGCTCAATGTCCCCGGTTCTGCATAATTATCTTTGATCCACCCAGCCTCCCAGGGGTCTCCCTTCAGGCTCCTGCAGCACCAGCCCATCATTCCATCCACCTAATTGCGCTTTTCTGCTTACCTGTCCTGGTCCCCTGCTAGATGACACGGGCCCCTCTAGACAGGGGTCTCCCTGGGCTCCCGCTCCGTGACTCCGGGTCTGCCGTGGGGCAGGTGTTCAACTAATACTGCATGAACAGATGAATCGTACCACGGGTACAGAGCAGAGCACTTTACCTGACACGCCCCACGCTAGGTTAGTTCAGCTTCAGGGTAAGTCATTTCCTAAAACAGAACAACTTTATTAACAATAGGGACACAGATCCTTTGACTATTATGTAATTATACACAATTACATAACACATTAAAAATACATTGAAAGAGAGGTGCCTAGTTACAGTTAGAGCAAAAGAAAGACACCCACCAAGGGGCAGTGGTAGCTGAACGCACTTGAACTGCTTGAGTCCAACAATCATGGCTTCATACCAGATCTATGCCAGGCTCCCCCTTCCCCTTGAGGTACCCATGGTCTCGGGGCAGGGTGGCCGAGGGGAGAGAAAGAGCTATGATAGTGACATGCCCAAGTTTTGTGGTCACAGGAAGGAAGTGCTGTCTGTGCGTGTAGGATGATTACAGCTCTCAGGGTAGACATGGGGGGACCGTGTGACACTCAAGGCCCCCAATAGCGTGCGTTATGGTAATGGTACTGGGACGTGAGCCCACAAGGGCGGAGGTTTTTGTCTATTTGGCCACTGCTGAATGTCCAGCATCTGGAACACCATCTGGCGCAGAGTAGACCTTCAGTAAATATCTGTTGACTGAATGACTGGAGATAGTCCCGGCACAGTGTCTGGAGATGGTGCTGAAGTTACCTCTGGGTCTCCCTCTGCTGAATCCTACTGAGCTAGATCACAGGGCTGTTTTTGCTGGAGGCTCAGCCTGCAGAGAACCCAGCTCGGAGGGAGCAGGAGGCAAGCTGTATCTGGGGGGGGGGGCGCAGGGAGGAGGCGGAGGCACCTTCAGAGTTTGACAAGGAGGCTCACAGGGGGCCCGGGTGCCTGCAGCTGGGGGCAAGGACCACAAAGGCAGTAGGGCAAAGGGAGGAAGGAGCTCAGAGGGGGCAGCTCCAGGGACTGGGCCTGGGTTCTGCCCTCCTCCCTGGGCCAGGGCAACAGAAGCTGGCAGGATGCTCTACCAGCCCCATGGCCCGGGCCTGGAGATAAAACACACAGAGAGGGCACCAGGCTCTGAGGGATCAATAAAGAGGATTTGCCTCCAGGCTCTGAGCACGGTAACAAGAACTTGAACTTAGGGCTCAAAAAAATTAGGTTCATCCCGTTGGCGAGCAACAGAGCCAGGACTCAACCTCACGTCTTTATAATTCGAGAGCCTGACCTTTTTTCACTCTGCTAAAAAAAAAGCAAGGCCACTGGCACAAGGCGAGCGTGGAGCCTGAGGCCAGAGCCAGGCTTTGGTCTGGGTCAGCATCGCACCAGACCTCGGGCAGAGCCACGGGGTGTTCTGGGGACGGGGCCAGACCAGGGCTGGGGGTCTGAGTGGCTTTCTGGGCTCTGGGCGGCCTGCCAGAGACAGTAACCCAGGGTTGGTGCAGGGCCTGCTGGCGCTCCCACTCCGCCCTCCATCCCTAGCCCTGCCTGACCTTCCTCCCCTGGGGTGAGGAACAGAACGGAGTGGGCCTGGCCCTTATCCTGGAGGAGCTGCAGCTGCTCCTGCAGCCCCATCCCAGCACACAAAGGCGCCTTCTTTCCCAGCATGAGGTCTTGATTGCATGTTGCCCTGAGTCCAAAAGCTCCTCTGAAGGAAGTGGTTCCCTCCCAAGGGGTGTGTGTGTGTGTGTGTGTGTGCGCGTGTGCGTGTGTGTGTGCTGGGTGTGAGGGAGCTGGGTCATCAGGGTGGTCAGACCCTCTCCCTCCTCCTAGGTTTGGCCTGGAACTTCTCAATCTGCATCCTTTGTGTGTATGCACGTGCATACGTGTGTGTGCGGGTCTGTATGTGTGAACACGTTTGAGCACGTCTCTGCAGTGTCTGTACATGTGCCTGTGCATATTTCTGTATACACAGCACATGCCTGTCCATGTCTGCATGCCTATGGAGCTGTGTAACCAAGTCTGTAACCAAGTATTTTTGGGTGTGTGTGTATTTCATGTGTGTCTACACAAGACACCTGGGAGCAGGCCCCCATCTCTGCTGCCTCTGGCCATGCCTCTCCACCCTCACCTCCTCCCTGAACATGTGCAAGCCTCCTCCCCACCCGCAAGCCCGCCTCTGCATTTGTCTGGGAACCACCTGGCCCCTTTCAGCTCCAGGAGGAAGACAGGTTAGTACAGCTTGGCTTGTCCCATACATACTTTCCCAAAGTTCCCTGGATCCCAGCCGAACTCTATAAAAAGGCTCTTGGGGAATAGCCGAACAGGAAGGTAGAGACCCTGCAGAGGGGGCTCAGGACCCCCGCTCCAAGCTACAGGAGGAAATGGAAGCATCAGTCAACGGAGCTTCAGCCAGAGAGAGGGCCTTGAGTCCTGAGGCTGAGCCTAGACTGAGGACCCTCCACCCGCAGGGAGGGGGACACGTCATCTCAGGGCAGCAGAGCTGGCAGAGACCCCAGGAACCCCACTGAGCACAGGGAAGGAGAGACCCAGAGAGGTGCCCTGGGCCATTCAGAAACTGAGTCCCTTCCGAGCATCCTGCTGCCCCCGGAGACCCTTCTGTGGATAAACTCTGGGTCCTCCCACCCTCAGGGAGGTGGGCACTGCTACCGCTCTCTCTCGGCCTTGCAGGGAGGCTCTGAGGCCTGGCTGTGCTCTCTACTCTTGGCCTGCAGAGAGTTCACAGCCGCTGGGCTCCAAGTCGGTCAGTGGGCGTTTGAGCAGCCCCCGCATCACAGGGCGGCGTTTACTCAGCACCCACTTGACTTGGGGTGCGGGGCCCTTGGGCTGCTTCCTCCCAGCCCCTCAGAGCACAGTTGGCGGGTGGGCTTTCTGCACTGCTCTCCCCCCACCGACACCCGGGCCCCATCCTCTATCGGCGCAGGGCTCCGGCTGGTGTCCTGGGTGTTGGAAGGAGGGGTGTCCAATGGGGCAAGAAGGTCTGACCCCAAGTGAAGCCCGGGGCACAGGTGACAGCCACTCTCACTGTCAGTGCATGGGGACGTGTTGCTGCTGCTGGGGGTGCCACAGCCACGCGGGAAGGGCAGCCCCACGGGCCCCCAGGGAGGAGGCCAGAGGTCTGCGGGGCTGATGTCGCGAGCCAGCTGGGCTCCAGGAGCTTCCCCGCTGGTCCCCATTGACAGACCCTCCTCTTGCCCTCAGGAATCTTTTTCTAGATGGGGCGAGGGGTATGGGATGCTTTGCTCTTACCTGTCCCATTGTGTCCAGGCCAGGGGCTGCTTTTGAAAGTCAAAAGACAAGAGGAGATTCTTTTCTTTCCTTTCCTTTTCTTTTTCTGCTCATTGTCATATCAAGTCCCTGAGAAATAAGCACAGACCCGCTGACTGGCTTAGCACGAAAGGGAGGGGAGCCAGAGGGCGCAAAGAATAATTGAGAACCCAAAATCACAAGGTCAGATTTGAAGAACATTGCACTCCCATAGTTGAATGGGCAGAGACAGTGCCACTTTGGATGGATGTCTTATCTCTCAACTCCTGCTGCTTACGAGGCTGGGGTGCCAGGGCCAGCGGGGCCAGGGGGTGGGCAGTGGACCATGGCTGCTCCCTGGGCCTGTTCGGGATGGTGGGTCGTGTACTGAGAGCGCAGCTGGAAGGGGCTCCAAACCCTCCCATACCCCAGTCCACGGTGGGGGGCTGCATCTGCATCCCCTCCCTGAATGGAGGCTAATCGTCTCCAACTTGTCTGGGGAAAGGAAGGAAATGGCCACAGGGGCTCAGCTGGCGGGAACTCCTCACCAGGCCCCACGCCCTCCAGCTCTGTCTCTCAGATGCACACGCACGCCAGGAGTACAAGTTGAGGGCCCTTTCCCTATGGACACACACACAGCTTGCTTCCCGATGGGGAGATTTGACAAGGGACCGCGGTGAGAGTTGGAGGGTCTCCCAACTGTGGGCCCGGGGACTGGGGTTGGGGGCTTTCCTCAGGCCCCTATAATCCACCTGAGAGGCCTGCACATCCCCCCACCCCAGTCCCCCCGAAGGCATTCACTGGGGATTTGGCAGCCCCCCTGGCTCTTTGCCAGACTGGAACGTTTGGGATCTGTGAATGGAAAAGCCTGGATCAGAGCTGGAGTGGGGATGGGGGAAGGGGTGGGCCATGGGACCAGGATCTTGCTCTCCTGGTCTGGCCTCCTCTCGGTCAGAGCCAGGACCGAGGCTTAACACCTCTCCAGTCTCCTCTCATCACTGCCTGCACGCTCGGCTTGGACCCCTCCCCCATCCTGCTCCCCTCCCCCACTCACACCTGCAAGGTGGCCGCAGGTGAGATCACTCACTCTTTCTAAGACCCTGAGGATTCTCAGGAACCTGCATGCGCTGGGGGACGGAGCAGGGTGAGGCCCAAGTATCAAGACGACAGGCACACGCACCCAGCCAGGAGCCCTAGCTCCAGGGACCCAGGGATGAGACTGAGGAGATTTCGCACGGCTGCTTCAGTCCGGGGGGTGGGGGGTGGGTCCCATCAGACGTTGGCAGGTCCCCAGGGTGGCCCCCATGTGCGACTGCAGTGCCTTCCTGGACATTCAAGGGGGGAGCTCAGTCCTCCGGGGGCTGCTAGCTGCCAGCGCCGCACCGACGTGAACTCCGGAGCCTTTCCTCATGTCCTGCTTCTGAGAGCCAGCTGAACACCCCAGTGGGGGACAGGATAGTCACCTCCCTTAAAACACATCCTGATTCTGCCTTCTCACATGTCACCTGGGGGCTGTATCGGGAGCCTGACAACGCCCATGGCTCTGCCATCGCTCAAGTAGCAGACTTGTTCCCAGTGCCCTGGATCCAGCCCATCAACAGACATTTGTCTGCCCCTGGACTTTCTGAAAATCTGAATTTATTGCATACACTTAAAAATCTGGGGATTCTATACAAATGTCTGAATTTCCATCCTCTATTGAAAAACAATCAGGGTATTGGGCAACACAGAGCCCAAATTCCTCTATGGCATCAATTGGCTGTAGCTGGTAGCCGCTGCCCCTTACAGTCAGGGCAAGAGGTTTCTAGTTGCCATTGGTCTTAAGTTTAAGTCTTAAATCTTAAATGTATTGCCTTAACTCTGGCCTGTGTCACTCATGTATGTCACCTGCCTCACCCGGGAGGCATGCGAGTTTACGAACACTGCAATATATTGAATAAAAGGGCCCATGAGCCACTGAGGTCTCTCCATACCTGTTTCTTAGTTCTCCTTGGGCATGGCCATTCAGGTCGGGACACATGCCCACAGCTCTCTGTTTTTTCCATCACTGTGAAAAACACCCAGCACGGCTCTCTTCACCCAAGAGTCATCCCCCCAAAAAAGGATGGAGGCGGATGGGGCTTGATTTATTCTAGGTAAACCCTTGGCACAGCTTTAAAACTCCTTTCTACACTTTTGCCCACTTGCATTGATGTCAAATTTACTAGGAAGTCATTAGCCGAATCGCCCATCTTCCTCCCCTGAAAACTGCAGCACTTCCTCCCTCCCGAGCCCTCCCCCTTGTCATCGCCCATATCTGCGCCCCGGCAGATGCTCCCCATGCACAATCCATGCTGGCCGGCAGGAGCCTTGAATCCATTCAGTGTCTCACGTCCCTCTGCCTGGTGCTGAGTCAGGAGAGGGCAACGTCCAGCAGATTCGGTAGTTCTGTGGGTCAGTCCTGTCCCCCAACCAGACTCCGCGGCCCCCAGCAGCAGGGTGGTGCCTGATCTGATCTGTGTCCGGAGCCCAGCCCAGCCTGCTGCACAGCAGGATGGGCCGGAAGTCCCCAGGCCCAGTGTCCTAGGGCCCCGTGCCTTTGGGAGGCCAGTTCACCAGCTCTCTGTCACAAGAGGGTCGAGCTGGCCGTGGGCTGGGGCCCTTTGAGGTGTGCCGGCTGCCCTTAGTCACGATGTGGGAGGGTGTGTGACGAGAACTCACTCGTCCCTGCAGAGACTTGGTCCCAGCTGCTCTTCCCTGTTTCCTCTGAACTCAGCTTCCAGGATGTGGCTGCCAGTAAGCCTTGGCTAGGGCACCTGCCGGCGGCTCCCAGCCACTGCTGCCTTGCACTCAGCTCCCCGCATCTGGCCTTCCTGTTGCCTGAGCTCCAGGTGGGACCATGACCCAAGCTGGCTCGTCCGCCAGGCCCATCTTCAGCCCACACTGCAGATAGTCAGCCCACAGCCCCTGACGGGGGACCATCTTGGGGGCCCCTTCCCACGGCGTGCGTGGTTTTGCCTTCTGGTCCTTAACCCACATCGTGTGTCTCCCTCTGCCTGTGTCCTCCGAACACGCGTCTTCCTGCCCTTTTTGGGTCCTTTCCCTAAAAATTGCTTCTCTGTCACTGGCAGCTTCACATCTGTCCTCTGGCTTCCTTCTTCTTTGCCCCAAATAGGACATGGCGTGGAGGAGAGAGAGGGCAGGACAGGCAGTTCTGACTTTTCCTCTGAAGTGAAATGATGCCCTGGGGGTTTGGAGGCAGAAACTCGAGACGTCCAGCACTTCTTTGAAGTCTGTTTTATCTCAGAAGTAGATGTCCCTGTTCTATACTTGTGTATGGTTCATGTTTATACAAAACCACGTTTGAATTAATATAAAAATACTTTAAATGACGTAGTTTTTGCACTGAATCTGTGAATACAGTGGATGCTCTAGGACAGAAGTCTGCAAGCTTTTTCTGTAAAGGGCCACAGAGCAAATATTTTCAGCTTTACAGGCCATGTGGTTCTGGAACAGCCATTCAAGCCCGCTGTGTGGGGTGGAGCCAGCCCCGGACAGTACGTAAAGGAACGTGGCTGTGCTCTAAGAAAACCCCGTGGTCTCTGAAACCTGAATTTGGTATGCTTTTCATGGGTTGTGAAATAGTATTCTTTTGACTTTTCCATTATTAAAAAACATAAAAGCCCATTCTTGGCGTGTGGGCTGTACCAAACCAGGCGATGGGCTGTGTGCTCTAGGAAGACTGGGAGGGGCCTGCCCTTTTGGAATCAGACGCCCCTCTAGGTTCCTGTCCTTCCACTCACGGTGCCACTGGAGGAGGTGACAACCACCTGGGCCTCGTCCTCGTCTGGGGAACACGTTTGGGATGAGATCATGGGCGTCGAGGCCTGGCACAGTGGGCTGCAGAGCAGGCAGCGGGAGGTGGTGCTGGGGACCCTTAGCGGACGTGAGGCTGGGCCTCGCGGTGGTGGTGGTGGTGGTGGGGAAGGTCACCAGGGCCTGGTGGGTGCAGACGGCACCCTAGGGCGAGAAGCGAGTTTTCACACTAAAAAGCCAGACCGAAGCTCTCGCAGTTGGGGTTTCTGGTCCTGCTTTCCAGGTCCTTACTCAAAGCTTGGGCTGAAATGAGGCTCTGGCCTTTGGAGATGGTCTGTTTGCAAGTTGCCTCTCAGCAAAAAAAAAAAAAAAAAAAAAAAAAAAAAC
>NW_006791814.1:1077270-1083847 GCF_000442215.2 Lipotes vexillifer
AAAAAAAAAAAAAAAAAAAAAAAAAAAGTACCATTTGGGAATTCCCTGGCGGTCCAGTAGTCAGGACTCCTCGCTTTCACTGCCAAGGGCATGGGTTCAATCCCTGGTTGGGGAACTACCGGCAAGCCAAGTTGCCTCTCTCCTCTTAGCCTCAGAGGACTCCTCCCCTCCCCCCCACCCCCCGCCCCCGGCCCTTCTGGCTGAGCAGTTACACAACCCCCTGCCAGCCTTCTTTTCCACCTTCTAAGGCTGGATGCCTCCCCTTGGACCCAGGCTGGGGAGTCCAAGCACCCAGATACCATGACTGCCCCCAGGCTCGCACAGCAGGATGCGAAGGAAACACCTTCTTTCCTGGGTGACCTGGCTCCTCTGGCCTCAGGACTGGCCACTGTAGCCAGGGGGCAGCACGGGCCAGATCAGCCCCTCTCCCCTTGCTCAGCATCCCCGTTTACTGCTATTTTACAAAGTCGCACTGAGGGGTAGCCTCCTCCACGCCTCAGACCAGATGCCCACCCTGACTCCATTATTGGCCAGTTTATGACTCTGGAATTGGTTTCTCTGTGTCCCCAAATCCCTTGCCATTTATTAGCTGGGTGATTGGGTGTTACTTAGCCTCTCTGGACCTCAGTTCTCTCATCTGTAAAATGGGTGTAACCTCAGTGTTACTGTGGGGATTGGGAATATGGCCATAAAGCACAAGCCCCACTCAAAGAAGTTCCTAGTAAATGTGCGTCACTACATTAAGGGACCGGAGAAAACAGGATGCCTGGTCCCTTAATGGTTTGAAATCTAGATAAACCAAAAACACCTTAGCATAATTACCTACCAGATATTGCATGGGATATACGTGTACCAAGAATATTAGTATATCTGAAATTAAAATGTAACTGGGTGTCTTTTTTCCCCTAAATCTGGCAACCCTACCCCAAGGGAGGCTACACAGACCCGGGAGCTGCCCTGTCCCCCAGCCCCACAATAGTCTCCTCACCCCTTTAGTTCACTCTGATCGATGGGCTTGCGTGAAAAGGCCCCTTCTTTCCTGTGTGTAGGGTCACAGGGACAGAGGCAGTCAGAAAACCTGTTTCCTCCTGCAGGTGCTTTGAGTCCAACCCCAGATCTACTCTGTACTTGCCTCAGGGCTTGGAGCAAGATTCTCCTCACCCTTGATTCCCCTGCTACACCCCTAATTTTAACTATCTTATCGCTCCGGGACTGGCAATCCTCACCTCCCCAGCTATTTAAAAGGAGTAAAGGTACATGACTCAAATATAACAAGCAGTTGTACGCACTTGACATTTATCATTTCCATCAACCCCATCAACAACCCTATAGGTTCAAGGTATAATTAGCCCTGTTCCGCAGGGGAGGAAGCTGAAGCTTAGAGAAGGTGGGAACGCTGCTCCTGCCTCCGCCAGGGGAACCACAGCTCTTCCAGGGCCTCCGCTCTGCTCCCCCCGCCCCCATCCCAGTTGCTCCCTTTGTCCTTTTGACCTTGGGAGCTCAGGACACCAGGACGGGCTTCCACAGCACCAACTTCAGTCATTTCCAAACACATCGCGGGGAACACCTTCCTCGTAGGAGCCGCTACTTTATTCATCCCTTTCCCTTATTTCCTATCTTACCCCACAGATACCCCACTGAGCGTGGATTATGAGGGTGGTCACGATGTCGGCCACTTGGTAGCACAAGCCGTGTGTCCTGAGGACCTGCCCTCAGGCTCCTGGCCCTCGGAGACTGGGTTTTGAGTAGCCACGGTCCAGAACCAAGGTGATAGTCACTGAGCTGGGTGAACCCCACTGCTGACCTGAGAAAGAGGTCCTTTTGTGGTTTCTAGACCTGGCAAATGAACAGTTAATTCTTGCAAGAAACCATTTTAAGGTATACATGAATAGAGCATAAGGTTTTCCAGAGGGTATGACACAACTGTTCCATGTTTCCCGGTGCCAATTTTCCCGAGTGTAATTCAGTCAGAGCTGGTCTCTGAGGCTGAGGGGTCCCAGACTAAGTATCACAAAGGTTGGAGTGTCCTGGCCTCAGGCTGGTGGGGTTGGGGGGTTGTCTATCCCAGCTCTGTTCTCTGTGGTTGATGAGATAGCTTTGCAGCCTCTCCGTTGGCTTTTGTGAGGCAGACTGGACGCCAGCATCCCTCTACCCAGCAACCAAGATGCTCTGAGGACAAATGAGGTCACTTATGGTAAACATGCACGAAACATTAAAACACTAGCCCAGCAGTACATGACTAATTGTACTCTCCCACCCTCATATGAGGAGGTAGAATCTTCTGGGGCAGGCTTCTACCCAGAAGGAGGGCTCCCCAAGTCTAAAGATCTACAAAGCAAACTGTAGCAGAGGTCCGTAAGGCCTTCTGGAACCACGGCCCACCCATGCTCCAGGCTGTCCATCCACCACCTGTTGGTACCAGCAAGAGACCCAGCAAGGGTGAGGCTGGTGGGGCTCCTCAGGCTCAGCCTCACCGAGACTTTGGCGCTTTCCTGTCAGCCTCATTGATAACTTCTGACACAGCTACCCAAAGCTAAGGATCACGAAGTTCTTTACAAGCCCTAAGAACTTCAGCTACTGAGGCATTTCTGTGTTTTGGGGCCTGTTCCAACCCACAGAGGTTCCCTCCTGAAGCCCCAGGTGTGTGACCTGAGGTGGGGCCTATGAAATGGGGCTTAAGAGAGTGGAGGCATCAGCTGCGAGCGTTCAGGCCCCAAGTCTGGGGAGCAGGTGCGGTGCTGCACCCCCTTCTACGGCATCTGTTTTAACTGGGTGTTCTGGTAGCTTAAGAGATAAATCAAGCCAACCCTCATGAATGATATTTAACAAGCCCCCAACAGGGTGCCCGGCATAAACTGGGCACCTAGGAAAGACAGTGGATTCCTGTGTGCATATGATGCATTCATAAAAATGCCCAGGCAGCAAGAGACATCCAAGTGCCACTGAAGTCCTCAAATACAAATTTGACTTTTAAACTTTTTTTTTTTTTAAATCCAGGATCAAGACCACAGACAATTTATTATGTAAGACATGGGGTGAAGAATGATCAAGGAAAGTTATGGCTGTGAGTGACATGGAATTAGATGAAAAGGCTCAAGTTTGCTGAAGAGAGTTTAAATTTGGCTTTTGCTCTTGGAAACGTCAAAATAATCATAAGAAGCACTTATGCCTTACAGAGCAAATAATCCACAGAGTGTCATTTTCATTTTGCAAACAGGGACACAACAGCAGTCAAAGAGAAGCCTAAACACCCAGAGAGTTAACATACAGGTTCGATAAGATATAACACGGGATTTAGCATGCTGGTGGGTTTTTAAATCAAATCCATATTGAACCCTGTGACCTACTGTAGGCTCTAAGTGGAACCTGGGGAAAGCAGCTTTTCCATACAAAACAACGACAACAAAGAAAGCCCAGGCTCTGCTGGATGTCTATAATACTCATTTGCAGTAAGGCTTTCAAGATACATGAATTTTTATAGCATTTGTATTTTAAGGATTTAGGGCAAATACAGTTTTTTTTTCTACTTGATAAAAAGAAAATTAGTACTTAAAAGGTTCAAAAAATATATCAATTGAGTGATTTTTTTTTACATAAATAAATTATATTGATTTTCAGGATTTAACAGCTGAAAAAACCTTTTCTGCTTCCACTGGAGGCAAAACTGAACAAAATGTTAGTTAAATAGAGAGAGCAGCATTTCTAAGAAATCTGTTGTCAGCATTAGAGATCACCTATGCTACGAAGATGTCATTAAATAGAATTTGTTCAATTACTTGATTCTTTCTTCTTATATGATCAGTTTATAGAATTTCTGATTTATAACTCTGATTCATAAAACTGGGACTCCAATTTTTGAAAATACAGCTGATTGATTTTTTTTTTTTCCGGCCACGATTTAACAGACTTCTTTGAGATGCTCATTTTGACATTTACATAATTTATAATCCCAAATGTATAAAAGACAATGACAAAAGCATCATAAATAAATAATGCAAACTGAAATAGTTATGTCAAATTTTTGGACCTTCTGATAAATTATAGCAAAACTGTAACAGAAAAAGTAAAAAATACAGTAAATTGTGACAACAAAAGGTGAAACTGGTACTAGTAACACTTCCAACATTTCTGACGGTCCTGCACAGCCCTATGCCCCTGGGGACTGAACCACGAGCTTCTTTCAAGTCTCGGAGTGTGAATTGTGGGTGAAAAGTGACAGCATCAGAAGGGAGGGACCACATGGGAGGGCGAAGGAAAGCCAGGTGAGGGTTGCCGGGGCCGGCGGGTTCTTCCGGGCCTGGCCTGGGCAGCTGCGGAAGAAGGGGGAATAATGTTAATTTGCAACACGGTCTCCACTAAATTGATGCTTTGGGATCTGGGTCCGACTGTAAAATATAAACCAAGTAGAGAAAAATCTGGAGAGAAGAAAAAAACATTTCACAGTCGCATTCCAAGAGGTGGTACAAACCTCAAACCCTGGCGAGTCTAAGAGTGTTGAGGGACTGTTTGCTTTGCAGGCTCCAGAAAGAGCCTGATTCTTGGCGAAGGGGAGCGTGAAGTTAGGAGCCAGGAGGCCTGGCAGTGGCCAGAGCAGTCCCTAAGAGGCCTCGGCGGGGGCACAGCTAGTCGTGTGCAGTCCTCCACCCCCGTCGTCGCCGGCGACGGCTCAAGGTGTGTACAGCTCTCTCGTACTGAGAATCCCCTGTTAACTTGGGAGAGGGGGGATGCGTGTGTATCAAGTAATGCCCCATCGGTATTTCTTCTTGCTGCAGGTGCCTGAAAACCCACAAAGGTGTTACTACCAGTAAGGTTTCTGTTTTAGAAAGAAATGAACATACGTGGTTTCAACCATTAATTATATACTTCTGTCTATCCTACTCGTTCAGTAATCATGATAAAACTGGGAAATATTTTAACTAAAAAATATGCACCGGCACTTCCTCTGTGCTTTCTGGTTCCCCAACACATTCTTCCCATTCAGCACAGCTCATGGAAAAGAGCTGCTCTCTGCCTGTCCTTCGGCCCTCCTTCACTGGTAAATCCCCAGACCGCTTTCCTTTGCCATTTTTCCTCCTCAAATAAGTGGGAAGCTTGGAAGAGAAGGGGGCAGGGCGTGTCCCCACGTCTGCACTAACTACGATTGCTGGAATGGACGACTGGGTAACGGAGTGAGGATTCTGCGCCTCCTACACTAGGTCAACGACACTTAGCTGATGACGTGGCAAGACCCTGTGACTATTAACATCTGTTACCATAGTTCTCAGACAGGAAATCAGGTAGGTAATAGTACTTATGGAAACACAGGTTCTTATGACAGTGAAGTGAGGGAAGTAACAAACCTTGATGGGATAAGAAACTTACAAGTCATAAGAATTTCTTCAATGAAAAAGTTCTAATTGGTGACACTGTTAGAGTCTTGGGGGCCCCCTTCGCCGGCCTGTGCTGTGTGTCCTCTCTCTGGAGGCGCGGGGGCCCTGGATTCGGGGCAGCTCTGGGCACCGCCCGGCTCCCTCTCCAACCCGGATGCAGGCTCTGGGCTGGGGTCCGGGTTGTCCCCTTTTGTTTTCTTCCTCATCCTCTTCTGGCTCTCCAGACCTACTATTTCCGAGTGTCTGGCCTGCTGCATGGCCGGCAGAGCCATGCCCATGCTGGGGGAGACAAACATGGATGGGTAAATGAGTCCGGGGGACACTCCTGGGATGAGAAACGGGTTAAAAGCCACAGGACTACTCGTAGTTATTGGGGGTTCGGCCTGATCGGAAAATGGACTAGGACCGGGCTTGTCTTCGGCTGATGTGTCCGTTTTGACATCACGGCCGCTGGGCTGGTCTTCTGCAGTCTTTTCAGCCGCCGGCGATCCACTCTTCGTTGTGCTTGACAAAGGCGCTGGCACAGCCGAGGCGCAGGTGGTGGCCATGGGGGCGTTGAGGAGCCCCCCGACCCCAAACATCTGGGGCACGGCGGCCATCCCCGGCAGCACCATGGGCAGCATGCTCAGCGTGCTCTTGACCTCTTCGCCCGTGGGCATCGCTGCAAAGCCAGCCGGGAACCCCACCAGCCCCGTGAGGGGGATGCTGGGCATGTTTCTCATGTTCTGAAGTCCGACCAGGTCCATCCCGGCGATCAGGCCGTTCATGAAGAGAGGCCCCATCCCGGAGGGGGAGTCCGCCACGAGGGCGGGAGCCTTCAGGAGCTCGCTCCGGGGCCGCCTGCCCCTCCGGCGGGGGCCTGAGTCTCGGAGAACAGGCTCAGGAAGGGTGTGATTGAACTTGTTTTCCGGGAGAAACCCCTGAAATAGGACGGAGAGACACAAGATGCTGAAGGTTACTGGATGGCGGGTGAGCAGCTGGGGGCTCCTCACCGGTCTTTCCTGTCGCCTGCCCACCCCGAGCTGCACAGCTCTGTGCCCCAAGGGCCTCTCCCTCGAGGCTGAGAGCCTGAAACCACAGAGCCGCTTCCAACTGTGCTCATGGCAGAGGGGCGCCCGCCCTGCGGAGCGGCTGCCGGAGCACTGGAAGCTGGAACCAGCCAGAGACCTTGAAGTCTTAGTTGAGACTTTTTTTTTTTTTTTTTTTTT
>NW_006791814.1:1083981-1084600 GCF_000442215.2 Lipotes vexillifer
CCCGCGTCCCCTGCATCGGCAGGCGGACTCTCAACCACTGCGCCACCAGGGAAGCCCGAGACTTTTTTTTAATCGAGGGATAACTGACATAGTATTGCAGTAGTTTCACGTGTAAAATGCAAAAACAACAAAAAAGGACAACTCCATGAGTTTCCGTGTCATCCTTGCACAGGGCTGTGCCAGTCTTCTCTGCTTCACCTGACCTGAGCGCGTGTGCTGCCGAGGCTGGCAGTCGGGACCTGCGGCTGCGACCCCTCGGCCAGACCCCACATTCGCCTCCCTCCTGACATAGGGCGGTTTTTAACTGAAGCCACAAAGCAGGGTAGGAGGATGGGGCTTGGGAGCAGGAAGATCTCAGTCCTGACCTAAGCCCCCAGCTGTGGGGGGAGAGAGGACAATGGTACCTAAGTCAGATCCTCAGAAGATGCCACAGGTCTCTGCTTAAGAGGCAGTCACAGCGGCAGGTGAGTGGGCGACACAGGTCAAGCTCTCAGCGGGCTACGTGCACATCTGCCCCGACATGAGGAGTGGTTCAGATGCGCTGCTCCTCTCGGTAGTGAGGGTCTCAGCAGTGAGGGAAACTGGCCGTCGGAGGTGCTAACGAAGGGGGTGGTGATAA
>NW_006791814.1:1084770-1088043 GCF_000442215.2 Lipotes vexillifer
TCGGCTCTCTGCTCTTTTTGGAGGTAACACGAAATAAGCATCTGCCCTGTGTCGGGTGCTGGGCGACGGGCTCTGTGTATAGGATCTCAATTCGTCACCACGCCCACCCTACGAGTCGCTACTACTGTTACAGCCATTTTACAGGGAGTTCAGAGATTCACACACACGTGAAAAATGTGCACTTGAATGTTCCCAAGTCCCCAGGAATAATGCTATTTTTGAGGTCTTATTATTTGTCCTTCGAAGAATTTCCCAAAGAATATTAAAGAAAAACCAGGTCATCATGGGCAAAAAGCTTTACGATGGTGAACTTTGAGGAGAAAAGTCTTCTCAAAAGGCCTTGGTTTAGAAAAGCAGAAGAGGGAATTCCCTGGCAATCCAGTGGTTGGGACTCTGCACTTTCACTGCCGAGGGCCTGGGTTTGATCCCTGGTTGGGAAGGAATGAAGATCCCACAAGCCGCGCACCGTGGCCAAAAAAAAAAAGAAAAGCAGAAGCGGAAGAAACCTCTGGAACCATTGTGTTTAGTCACCTTTCTTTCTCACAAATCAAGAAGGGCAGGATTTGCCCCCAGGGCACAGTTGCTGAGTGACAGAGGCAGCAAGAACCCAGGCCCTGTGGCCCTAGCCCACCTGATTCTCACACGTGACCAGCCACCTGCACTTTGAAAGCTGGTTTGTCCTCAGCTGCTGCTTGGGTCTGGGGATGATGCCTGGGGAGCAATTCCTGCCTGGTTCCTGTCTCTAAAGAGAGACGGTTGGATGTGATGGATGGAGCCAGGCTAAGAGTATCATTTCTCACTGGTCTATCTTGAGCCCATCAGTGCAGATTGCCTCATTCTGGAGAGACCACAGCCTCAGGCCCCTGCTGGGAAGCCCACCTTAGCCCAGGGCCTGGCCACGGTAACCACCACTCGACTAACAGGCTTTCCAAGACCTGTTCCCTGTAGCCCAGCCACAGCCGAGAGCCAGGGGAAGGTCCCAGCTGTGTCTTTTCCCTTTATACTCGCAAATGCTCATCCTCACCCTCCTCATTACTCTCCAGTGGGAGTGCCTGTTCAATCTTAGAAGCCTTTCTTCTGTTGGGAAGAAAAGGAACCTCGAACTTGATGAATAACGCTTCCATCTTCTTTTCAAACAATCTGCTATATATAAAGCAGACGTTCTTTAACATGCTTTACTTTGAGCTCATCAGGGCATCTGGGGCTGGAGAGCTCACTTCGGGCAACCTGCATCCTGCAGGACCTTTGGTCCCTGTGGCCTTGCTCACCAAGTTCAAGTCGCACTCCTCAGGTCCCAAGATGTCCCCACCCTTGTTGGGAAGCACTGATATAGACAACGCTGGGCCCTTTCAGAACCGGGAACTTGCCCGGAAGGCCCAGGCTGGCTGCCTGCCCCCCTTCAGAGCGGGGGGAGCAGCGGCAGAAAGGCCCGGCTGAGGAGAAGAGGCTTCATCCCCTGCACAGTGAGGTGAGCCGGCAGAGGAAGTCGGCCCCACCTCTTCCTGCGGGTGCGAGCATCACCCTAGCCAGCCCGTGGCTGCCCACCCAGGGCCGACACCCCTCCCAGCAGCTTGGCGACCACACACTGCAGGCAAGGCGGGCTTTGGCAGCTCTCCTTCCTGGTAATTACACCCTGGGAACAGACCTGCTTCCTCTTCCTGGGGAGGCTGGGGGGAGGGCAAGGAGAGGCAGACAAGAAGGGGCAGACGCTCAGCAACGCTGCAGGCGTGGATGACCACACGGGCACTCCAACCCTAGAACATCTTTCTTCACCAATACACGGCAGCATTTATTCCAAAGCTTGTGTGTTCCAGCTCTAAAACTTAACTCCTAGGCGGAGGCAGAGAAGGAGGTGGTGACCAAAACCTACTTACTCCTCCCAGGAAGGTGAGTAGGCTCGGCCAACAGACATTCCCTGAGTGGAAAGAGGCCTAACAACCAAACGCAGTATGAGGACCCTGGTTTAAAAGTCCTACAAACAAAACAAAGCAAAACAGAAACTAGCCCTGAAAGACATTTCTGGGACAAGTGGGGTAATCAGAATATGGGCTAGCTACAACATATTACTAATAATGATGTGTGTGATGGTGGTAATAGTGATGGGGGAAAACGTTCTCAGGAGACACATGCTTAAGTATCTAGGGGTGACATGGCATCTCTGCAATTTACTGTCAAATGGCTCAGCAAGAAACAAGCAAAAAAAAAACCCCACTACACACGAGTATGTAAAACAAACATAACTTCACATATAAAATAAGAGGCATGTGCATGTGTGTACACACATTTAATGATGAGCGACCACTATATACCGGGCGGGCATCCTTTTTTTTTTTTTTTGGCTGTGTCGGATCTTTAGTTGCAGCACGTGGGATCTTCGTTGCAGTGCTCGGGTTTCTCTCTAGTTGCAGCGCTCGGGCTTCTCTCTAGTTGTGGCGTGTGGGTTTTCTCTCTCTAATTGTGGCGCATGGGCTCCAGGGCACACGGGTTCTATAGTTTGAGGCACGTGGGCTCTCTAGTTGAGGCGCGTGGCCTCAGTAGTTGTAGCGCATGGGCTTAGTTGCCCTGTGGCATGTGGGATCTTAGTTCCCCGACCAGGGATTGAACCCGGTCCCCTGCACTGCAGGACAGATTCTTTACCACTGGGCCACCAAGGAAGTCCCCCAGGGGGCATTCTTTTTTTTTTTTTTTTTTTTCGGTACACGGGCCTCTCACTGTTGTGGCCTCTCCCCTTGCGGAGCACAGGCTCCGGACGCGCAGGCTCAGCGGCCACGGCTCACGGGCCCAGCCGCTCCGCGGCATGTGGGATCTTCCCAGACTGGGGCACGAACCTGTGTCCCCTGCATCGGCAGGCCGACTCCCAACCACTGCGCCACCAGGGAAGCCCCCCCACGGGGCATTCTTAAAGCTGAGTCCCGCGGCCTGACCGCAGCCTGTGTGATGCTGTCTGTGGGGCTTGGCTGCACACATGGCAGAAGAGGCTTAAAGGCAGGAAGAAGTTCCTTGTGGGATCTGAATGTGTTTCTAGAAGAAATGGTTAAGGTGTCTATAGGGGACGGACACAGAGTGCAGCACATCCCAGAGGCTCCGGTCCCAGGAGGGGCCTCAGGAAGGCCAAGCAGTCCCGAGGACCAGGCAGACGTGTGCTTTCTGTTCAGGCCTTAATGCAGGCGAAGGACCCCGAGGCAGGGCCTGAGTTCATTTAACAAAGGAGGGAAAGCGCACCTCTGGTAAGAGGCTGGCTCGTAAGGACAGCTCAGAAATGAGTTTTCTGGC